>NC_053036.3:582443898-582746045 GCF_002575655.3 Aegilops tauschii subsp. strangulata
ACACAAATGATGGTAATAAAATAAAAGTATGAATATTATTGTTTACGTACTTCAATTGTTGCTTAGAATAGCCCCGCCGCCGAGAGGTCGCGTTGTAGATGAACTAGCAAACATAGTATGCACAAATATCATTCCCGGGTTCCTGCCACAAGCACTTTACGAGAAATAGAGTTCAATCAAACTGATAATCAAGCATGATAAATGGTGATGAAACTAGAATCAATGGGAGATGCGCGGAACTAGGTAGTAGTACTTACACTCGAGTGTGTAAATCGTAGCTCCCTCGGCAGTCCCGGAACAATTCCAGTGAACTCTTTCCAAACCCTGCCAGACAAAGAAAATAATTACTTGATATCAGGAAATGAAAAAGTTGCCGATATGGTGTGAAAATGATCGATTGAACTTACTTCTGGAGCATTGCAGTCATGTCTGCATAGTCCTGGGGATCTTTTCGTCTCGAGTCTAAGACAGTTACTACTCACCGGTCAAGCTTAATCTCTAGCAGAATAAAGTGGAACCTGCGCATGCATGCATAACTCATCAATTACATTACTATAACCTCGAGTAATAAGGGAAACCGAATATGCACAAGACAGTAACACTCACAGGAAGTTGTAAGGAAAGAGTATTTTCGCTTTGTTTTGATTTTGAAGCAACGATTGTAGCAAGTTGTCCTCAGTATCTGTGACTCTATTTTTAACCGTCCATTCATGTATGATATTTGGGTTAATGAACCCAATTTCATAGATTTGTGCTTTCCTGCATTCGACGAACTTCAATCTGCATAATATAGTGATGATAATTATATATTCATGCAATGAAAAGAGCTGAGATATATATAGAGACTTAATTACAGAAGTAATAACACAGACAGTAGCAAGTCACGAGTTGTTTCTCGAGGGCTAATTGATTGTATAACTGGAATAACTCCACAATTCAACAGGCAACAGCTCAGTTCCAACGAGGTCGTGCTCCGGTTTAATTCTCAGCATCAAACTATCCTTCCCAGACTCGCTGCAGGTTTTCATGTACCATGCATGCAATTTTTGCATCATCGTTGTTAGAGGAGGATGATCAGGTTTGACGAGAGGCTGCCCGTACTGGTATCTGAATTTCTCCACCTCCATTATTTCAAACTCTACATCATCGCTCAGGTAATCAACAGGATTGGTACCGGGCACCATCCCCGGATGATTAGCGACGATATCGCTAGACACCTTGAGCGGGGGGGGGGGGGGCACGATTGGTTCACCTGTTCGCCGAGATGGGGATTTTTCCCCACTTCTCCGTTCTGCTAACCTTGCATCACTGGAAGTACTTCCCGACCGCTGCACATCTTTATATGTCTTTTTAAGATAGCGGACCTAGTTGGAATCCGGCAGAGGCGATGGTGGTCGCTTCAGGGCATCGATAGTGCGCTTCACTTTCACCGGATCTAGCGTCTCCTTCGGGGGTGGAGGTTTCTTTGCAAAAAAGTCCCTCACTTCGGCAGCACAGATCTCCTTGTTTTCCTTCGCGGTCCTCTCATATGGTAACTTTTTCGGAGCCTTGAGAGATGGACCATATCTGAATTGCTTCACGCCTCTGCTTGTACTGCTAGCCGCTAGAGCGGCGGCGTCTCTCTTCCGCCATTGCTGACGAGGCGGAGAAGGAGGCGGAGTGCTCCGACGCGCCGGAGGAGCCGGAGCGGCGGCGTCTGTCTCCCGCCGTTGCTGACGAGGCGGAGAAGGAGGCGGAGTGCTCCGATGCGCCGACGGAGGCGGAGTGCCCTCACACGTCGGAGTAGGCGTAGAAGGAGGCGGAGTGCCCGGATCACTCGCCGGAGGAGGAGGAGGTGGAGTGCCCTGACCCATCGGAGGAGGAGGAGGAGGAGGCATCCAGTTTGGAAGCTTGATGTACTCCTTCCTCAAAGCATAAACCAGCTGATTATCCCCTTCACCTGTAGGGTGGTCAAGCTCCATCTCCTCAAATCCCTCCATTATTTGATCCACCGTCACAACAACATAGCCATGTGGAATCAAACGACAGTGAAAAGTTCCGTCAGCTTGAGGAGGTGCAACAGAGTCGACAGCCGCCTTCAAAGTCAGGTTCTGCCATTTCGTCATAAGCTCGCAATGTTGAGCCTCCGTGATAGTATCCACGGGGTAGCGAGGAGCCATGAAATTGGGCCCAACGAGCTCCGTGGAAGCCACACTGCTTCTCCGCTGAGATGGTGGGGTAGCTTCGTGCCGCTGAGATGGTTGGCCGGCAGCTGCAAGTTCCTCTAGCTTTGTTATTCTTAATTTGAGCTTCTGCATTTTTCTCACCTCCGCTTTCCTCTTTCTCTCTCAGTTTCTGTAACCACCGCTGCCGGGAAACCCAACCACCCACGGAATGGAGCCTGGTGTGCCTCGTGTTATTCATCCAGGGTGCTCAGGATTCCCGAGGGCCTCAGTCAGCTCATCCTTCTCTTTGTCGGGAATGAACGTCCCTACCTGCGCTACGACGATATATTCCTAAAGCTTCGTGATGGGTATTGCAAGTTGCTCGTCCGTCCAATGACACTCCCCTGTTTCTGGGTCCAAAGTTCCCCTAACCCCGAAGAACCAAGTCCTTGAACGGTCTGGCCAGTTCAATGTCGCTGGTTCGACCCCTTTAGCAAGCAGGTCTTGCTCAGCTTTGTCCCGCAGCGGTCGGGCTTTGTAGTAGCCACCTGACCCCGTGAGATGGTGATACTTCTTCTTTGCAGCATTTTTCTTATTTGTCTCTAACCTTTTCTTACCCTTATCCAATTTCTTGTAGGCCACAAATGCGGGCCATCGGTCTCTTATCTTCTCCTATCGGCCTTTGAATTCTGGAGTCTTCCCTTTGTAGACAAACTTTGTGTTCAACTCTTTCTTCCAGTTCCTGAATAGATTTGCCATCTTCTTAAGAGAAAACGCCTTGATCTTTGGCTCTATAACTGGCTTATTTGGATCCTCCTCCGGCGAAGGGTGAAATTTGCCTTCAGCAAGGTCCAAAGATGATCTTTCTGTCTATCCTGGACATAAGAAACTTTAGGGTCGTCCTTACTCTTATTCCATTGCTGGACACCGATCGGGATGCCGTCCCTAACAATAGCTCCGCACTAAGCAACAAATGTGTCCTTGGTCCGCTTGGGTTCAATCGGTTGACCATCGTTCGCGTTTTCTTCGATCTTGAACCTTTCATCTTGGCGCAACCTTTTCTTCGGGCCTCGTCCCGTTACGGAAGTTTGGCTCGATCTAGAGGGCTATAAAAGAGAACGAAGCGTTAATATATGTACATACGAAAACAATTAATGCATCAATTATTCAGCATAGGCTTAATTAATATATATACCTCGCCGGACTTTGCAATAGCTCCCTCCCCCTTCGGTCACCGGAGCTGTCATGATGGTCTCCTTCCTCCGACATTCGGTCACCGGAGGCGTCATGATCATGTCCTTCCTCCTCCATTGTTCGATCACCGGAGCCGTCATCCTCTCCTTCCTGACCACCGATGTCGTTGAGAAACGACAAGACATCACGCCCGTCGCGGATTATATCCCCCAACAACTCTTCTTGTTCCAAGTCTCTTTGATCCATAGTTGCTGCAAATATTACAACATGGCAATATGCAAACATGAGAGATGGATATATTTTTAAGCAATTTAAGAGCATGAAAAGAACAAGATAAAGTAGGCCAAAATTGCAAACAAGGGCATGGATGGATAGAGCATAACATGGTCTTCAAAACATGATTACTGAACATCTCCAAAATATGCATAGATTTGATGGTAGCATCAAGTAAACATGGCATCATAATATAACAGATTCAGACTTAGCAGAATTTACTAAGTCTCTGAAAACAACAAACAGTGAGTAGACCACTTTGGAAGCTTGTGCTAGTCACCACAGGGCGTATCATAAGAAATGGATCACATCATTGGAAAGATGACATGATTATGCTCCTAAAACATGTAGGCATGTTGCTCAAAAGAAAATCACACAAAATGCTATGATAAAGACAAAATGCTATGAAGAGCAGAACATTTTGACATATTACACACTCCAAGTTTTCATATATATATATATATATATATATATATATATATATATATATATATATATATATATATATATATATATATATATATATATATATCATCAGATCATCATCATCATCATCATCATCATCATTTTGCATATCATCATCATCCGGTTTGGGGTGGCCTCGAGAGTTTGTCGGGTAGGGGCGGGATGGGGTAGGAGATCGACAACGCTTTTTTCTAGCTAGGGTTTGGGTGGCCTCGAGAGATCATCATGATGAAGTAACCACATTGGTCATTTGGTCACCCAACTCCTCATTTTGTTATTTTTTTATTTGGTTGTTTTAGTTTTCTATTAAAGTTTCTAACAAAAAAATTCTTTGTGAAAATTCTTTTTGCTATTAATGTTTTTAACAAAAAATACTTTGATAATTTTAGTTGCATAAATTTTATAAAAATTTAGTTTAAAAAATACTAGATGTTTATAAAATCTTTTTAGTTGATTCCTTTTGCTATTAGAGTTTTATAAAAGTTTTTTGGTTGATTCTTTTTGCTATTGAAAAATATTATAGTTTTATTTTAGTTGATTATTTTTAGTTCATTCTTTTTGCTATTAGAGTTTCATAAAAGTTTTCTAGTTCATTCATTTTGCTATTAGTTCATCTTTGAGCTAAATGACCCTGAAATTGAAAAGCACTTCAAATGAACTCTGAAAAGGATCAAAGTTGGCATGGTATCATCATTTCACCCACATAGCATGTTCAAAAAAGTTGAGAGGGTTACGACAAAAACTGGATGCACTTCGTGTACAAAATGGAAATCTCTTTCAAAGTATTAGGGTTTGGGATGAAAACTCATCTGTTACAAAGGGATTTCATTTTTTTGAACTTATTTGAACTCCAGACTTTTTGTGTATTCAAAATGCACCATTCAAAGCCACATCATCAATTTTCAACCCTTTCTGACTTCATTTGGTATTTTTCATGTGACCCTGAAATTGAAAAGCACTACAAATGAACTCTGAAAAGGTTGAAAGTTGGCATGGTATCACCATTTCACCCACATAGCATGTTCTAAAAATTTGAGAGGGTTATGGCAAAAACTGGATGCACTTCGTGTACAAAATGGACAATCTCTTTCGAAGTATCACGGTCTCGGAGCGCGATAAAATCATGATTTTTTACATGGTGTGGGCACATGTGATATAGGACGGATGGTAATTTTCATAAGTTTTGGTGATGCAGAAGTATCTAAACAGTTCCCTCTAAGCGGATTTACCTATTTTTTGAGCTAAATGACCCTGAAATTGGAAAGCACTACAAATGAGGTCTGAAAAGGTTGAAAGTTGGCATGGTATCATCATTTCACCCACATAGCATGTGCTAAAAAGTTGAGAGGGTTACAGCAAAAGCTGGACGCACTTCGTCTAAAGAGCTTTGTGAAGTTTGTAAACATGATTAGGTTTTTTGGGATTAACAAAGCCGGGGGTTGTTTAACATAAACTTCCTCCTCAATTTCACCATTGAGAAAAGCACTTTTAATGTCCATTTGGTATAAAGTGATATCATGGTGATTGTCATAAGCTAGTAAGATGCGAATGGACTCAAGTCTAGCAACGGGGGCATATGGCTCACCATAGTCCATACCTTCGACTTGAGTGTAGCCTTGAGCGACGAGATGGGCCTTGTTGCGTACAACTTGTCCATTTTCATCTTGCTTATTCTGGAACACCCACTTGGTTCCAATGACATTTTGATCATTATTGGGCTTCTCAACCAATGTCCATACTTGATTTCTCTCAAAGTTGTGTAGCTCTTCGCGCATAGCATTTATCCAATCTGGATCCTCAAGAGCTTCTTCAACCTTCATAGGTTCAACATTAGAAATGAATGAGTAATGTTCACAAAAGTTAGACAAATGAGATTTAGAGTGAGTGATTCTCCTAGTTTGAATGTCGTTGAAGATTTGTTCAACGGGGTGATCTCTTGAGATTCTTGCTCTAACTCGTGAGAGCTTTTGCTTGGGTTGGGGTGGAACATCCTCATCATGATCTCAACACATGAATAGGTGGTTCTTTCTCAGAAAATGAATGCTGGAAGTGTAGTTACGTTCTGATGGCTCTCTTGCAGATGAAGAGGGGGTGGAGGGGTATATATAGCCTCCACACAAAAATCCAACCATTACACACATTTGACCCAAATCTGTGAGACAGAATAGAAGAACTCGGTGGCACCAAAAGGTTCAAACAATGTTAGGAATCTTAGTGGGACCGACTGGAACAACTCGGTGAGACTGATGTGCTAGGGCTTAGGGCAAACTCCATCTCGGTTGGACCAACTGCGTCAACTCGGTGAGACCAAAGTGAACAAAGGGTACACAGAGAGTCTGTGAAGCCAACTCGGTGAGACTGATTGCATGAACTCGGTGAGACTGAAATAAATGCAACTGATCATAGAGCGCTGGCAAGGCTATCTCGGTGAGACCGAGATCTGTATCGGTCGGACCGAACTGTTAGGGTTTCTAGCAGGGGATATGCCATATGAACTCGGTAGGTGCGGGTCAGAACGATCGGTGTGGCTGAGTTGGAGTTTACGGTTTTGACATATTTGGATGGAGAGAGTGGCTGAGGGTTCAGGAGCAATATCACTGAGCACTTGAGCATGTTATCATTAAGCAACACCTCATCCCCTTTTAATAGTATTGGCTTTCCTGTGGACTCAATGTGATCTTGGATCACTAAAACATAAATGAAGAGTCTTTAGCTTTTGCCAATCTTTGTCCTTAGCATTTCGAAGGGGTTCCACATCCTCCTGTCCAGGCCACTCCATTGTTGAACTTATCAGAAATATACTAGATAAAATTGTTAGTCCAATAAGAGGTATGTTGGCATCAATTAGCAAAATCACCTAGGGAGCACTTGTGCTTTCAAAGCCTCCTATAGAAACCAGCATGACCAAGGAAACTATGAATACCTTTAATATCTTTAGGAAATGCATTTTCTCAATTGCATCAACTTTAGCTTTATCCACCTCAACACCTCATTCAAAAATTTTATGTCCCAAGACAATGCCTTCATTAACTTCTCCCAATTCAAGACAAGATTAGTTTGTTCACATCTGTGCAAAACTCGATTAAGGTTGCTTAAGCAATCATCAAAAGAAGTTCTATAAACGGAAAAATCATCCATGAAAACCTCAACAATCTTTTCACAAAAATCAGAGAATATAGCAGTCATACATCTTTGAAAGGTAGAAGGTGCATTACTTAAACCAAAGGGCATACTGTAACGCCCAGGATCCGATGCGCCAGGTGTCTGCCAGTTATTCGTCGTTGTTGCCATATCATTTGCTTGCGTGTTGCATCTTGCCATGTCATCATATGCATTGCACAATCATGTTTTTTCAAAACTTGCATTCGGTCCTTTTCCCCGTTGTCCGTTTTGCGATCCGACACTCTCGCACGCGCCCGTTGCACCTCACAGACCTTGTTTCGTGAGTGGCATTTAAATGTTCTCGGAATGGGTTGAAAATTGGCGTGCGGTCTTATTATAGTGTAGGTAGGCCGCCTGCCAAATTTCATCGCATTCGAAGTCGGTTTGATAGCCCAACCGTCATCCGTAGCGGCACCGTTGCCGGTTTAATCGTCGGACTTTTCTGTCTCCGAAACTGTCGCCGGGCTGCCCTTCTCTTCTCCCTCATTGCCCGAGGCCTTCTACATAGCCCAAGTCCAGCCCAGTAAACCCCCCTCCGACCGGAACCGTTCGATTGCAATCAGAGGGCTCCGAAACCCTCCTAACCCTAGCCTCTTCCATATATATACACTCCCATGCCAAATTTGGGCATTCCCTAGCCTCCACCTACCTCTAGCCTTCCCCTTCCTCAGAATCCGCGCCGCTCCAGCCTCTATCCGCCACTTGTCGCCGCCCCAATCGCCATCGCCACCGCAGCCGCTGTCGTCGGCCAATCCCATCGCGCCAAGTGGCCTCCCCGTGCCCCTGCCTCCACTCCCGCCGCCGTAGCCCTCCCGACCCAGATCGGGCCCGCCCCGGGCTGCATCTGGGTACCCGCAAGCCCGCACACCGCTCAGCCGCGCCCGAGCTGGGCTCCCACCGCCGCCGCACCTTGCCGGAGGTCACCTCGGCCGCGCCTCGGCCTCCCTGCTCCCCGCGCCATCCTCCTCGTTGACCGGAGCCCCGCCGCAGCTTCTCGTCACCGGCGCCGCCCCTGCAGGATCCCGTCGCCGGCGCCCTTCCCCGTCGCCCAGCACCCGAAGGCCGCCGCCTCCACGCCCACACCTCCCGTCGCTGTCCAGCGCCGCCCCGCGAGCTCCGTCGAGCTTCCGCCGTCGGGAATGGATGGATCCGGCCGGGATCCGCCAGATCCGGCCATCCCCGGCCTCCGCCCCTCGCCGGAGCACCTCCCCATCGCCGTTGACCGCTGGTCGCCGCCGCCCTGGTCCCGCTCGGGGTCGATCCAGGAGGACGACGCCCGCAAGTCGCTCGCGCGCGTGGGCCCCGCCAAGGTCTAGCCCAGGCGCCCTGGCCCAGCATCCCGTCCGGCCCAGCGCCCCGTCCGGCCTGCCTGGCCTCCTCTTCACGTGGGCCGAAGCCGATGGTGAGCCACCCCCCCTAAATCTCGCCCGTGCGTACTTTAACTATATGACGCTCGTATGTTTTTTTTCTGGAATTGGCCAAGTCCCTGAATCCTCATATTATGTGGGCATCTTTGCCATGCCATAACTCTATGCATGTTGCTCCGATTTGTGCATATAGTATATCAAAATGTTCACTGTGAGATGCTCTTCATTTAATTCCATTGCGCCATGCTTGTTTGAGTTCATCTTGATGCCCTAATCATCGTTGCAAGAGTGCTATATGATGTTATCTGCTGAAACTTGATATAACTTGGTGATTTGTCTTTTTCATTGCATTTTGTGTGTGCATCCTATGAGCATGAGCTCTACATGTGTTTTTAACTACATCATTCCATCTTTACAGTGGTGCTTGTCTTGTATTTTTGTGATCTATGTGGTGACTAGCACAAGCATGCAAAATAGCCTCCAAGATGTTGCTGATTTCTGTGACTTAGTCATTTCTGCCAAGTCTGTAGCTGTAACTTTGTGATGCCCTGTAAACCTGCTGCTGCTAGTCATTCTATGCATATTCTGGAGAGATTCACTAAGGGTGTTTTGTTATAAATGTTATGCTCTATCCATCCATGCCCTTGTTTGCATTCATAGCCTGCTGTAGCTTGTTGTAATCTTGCTCTCAAATTGCTAAATAATGTTGCTGTCAGTCTGTTAACATGAAGTTCAGTTTTGACATGTGTTTTTATTAGTGATCCATGCACTCTATGAACTTGTTCTTGCCATGATTAGCTTAATAATAATGCCTTCCTACTGTTGGTTACCTTTCCATGCCATGTAATGATCTGTGGTGAGTGGTTCAAGCTCACCAACAGGTCTACTTATCGTTATTTCTGCCATGCTCTGTTTTTCTTCCAAGTCTGAATCTGTTTGTGAAACTTGCTATGTTTACATGGGTGCCATAATATCTTCTGTGCCATTTTGGCTTGTGATCAGTAAGGGTATTTTGTTCTATGCAATTAGTAGATTCATGCCATACCTTTTTTTGCTACGATCTGTTCCTGTAGCATGTTGTTGGATAGCTCTAAACATTGCAACCTGATGTTATTTCTGTCATGTCCTGAAATTCTGCTAAGTCCGTGAATCTGTTATTATTTGCAAGCTTGCCAAGTCCTTTTGAGCATGTTCTATTGATTTCTGGAGATAGCTCAGTGTTCATGTTTTGTCATGCTTTACCTGTATATCATTGCCATGCCTTCTGTTTTCATGTTGAGGTGCTGTAGCATATTTTTATGATGCTTGCAATATGCCTAGTTGCTGATTTGGACAGATTGTTGCTATGTCTTGTTTGGAGTGTATGTGTTGCACCGTTGCTCCGTTTTGAGCATGTTATATAGGTAACTTGCTTAGAATTGCATGTAGTTCCATATTATCTTGCTGCATCCTTGTTTTGAGGTGTTTTCTTGATGTTTGTATGCATTTTGCATCAATGCCATGTTTAACTTGTTTTGCTCATATCTTCTAGGCCGTAGTTCCGAATCTAATGAAATTTATATGTAACTTGACTAGAATTTCGTGTAGATTGTTTTGGTGCATCTTAACTTGCTGTTTAACAACTTGAACATAAGGTTTATTCAGATCTGGACCAATTTCGAAATTTGCATATGAGGACTTACCGGAATTGTTATAGGTTGTTTCCGGCCTCATTTAAACTTGCTTTGATGTGTTGCTCTTGTATGCATCATCTCTGGACATGAGTAGCCTCATGTAGCCTTGTCATGCATCATACTTGGTTGAGAATCATGCCTTGCTCATGTGCGGTGTGTTTACCATGTTGTGTGCTTCTTCTCGATAGTTCCCGTGTCGTTGCGATCGTGAGGATTCGTTCGTCTTCGTGGCTTCATCTTCTTCATGGACTCGTTCTTCTTCCTAGCGGGATTTCAGGCAAGATGACTGTCACCTTGGATCCCACTACTATCATTGCTATGCTAGCTGCTTCGTTCTATCGCTTTGCTGCGCTACCTATCACTTGCTCTTCAAGCCTCCCAAATTGCCATGAACCTCTAACCTTTGTCACCCTTCCTAGCAAACCGTTGTTTGGCTATGTTACCGCTTTGCTCAGCCCCTCTTATAGCGTTGCTAGTTGCAGGTGAAGATGAAGATTGCTCCTTGTTGGATTATGTTTATGTTGGGATATCACAATATTCTTATTTACTTAATGCATTTATATACTTGGTAAAGGGTGGAAGGCTCGGCCTTATGCCTAGTGTCGTGGAATTGTCACGACAGATGTCCTCGTGCAAGGACTTAGTCGTGGAACCATCGCAGCTAGGAAGCTTAAAGGGGTTAAACGGGACAAGGAACACGAGGGTTATACTGGTTCGGCCCCTTACGGTGAAGGTAAAAGCCTACGTCCAGTTGAGGTGGTATTGATTAGGGCTTCGATGACCAGGAGCTAAATCATCCTGCCTGGTTATCGATCTTGTCTTTCTTGTTCCCAACCCGCCGCCGGGTCGTCCCTTTATATAGAGAGGTTGACGCCCAGCGGCTCTCAGAGTCCCGGCCGGCTCATAACAGTGTCCGGCTCGGACTCTTAACTATTCTTACCTTATACTACAAGTCTTGCCTTACGGCGGTTTATCACTACGGGCTTTAAGCCATCTCCGGGTCTTAAGCCCATTATTGACCCGCCGTCTTCAAGCTTGATACTGGGCTTCGCGTGATGACCATTATGACGTAACCCGACCCCTCCTGGGCGGATGACTCTAATGGTTATATCCTCAACATTAGGCCCCAGATTGATTTGAACCGGTTCATGTCAATCTTCCATTCCTTTGAGAGAAAAAATCTTCCGGCTTATGGTCATGCGAAGGTTATAACCCGCCGTGACGTCATCTTCTGGATTCCTGGTAACCCGCCATGACATCATCTTCCATTAAGTACATTTTTTTATTCTGTTATACTCCAACGGATCTTATCTTTATTGGCTATCCCGAAAATCGAGGCGCCTTCGTGGCACGATAATCACGACGTGGCCTCCTCGTTCCTTGCGCCCACTTATTAGCCGCACCTTATAAATAAGCCCGGCCCATGAGTCTTCCCTCACTTGTCGCCTCCATCTTCTTCCTCCTCTCGCCACTGTACTGCCGCGCGAGCTCCGCCGCCGCCGCCGCGGGTCTCCTCGTCTTCACCAACTCAGGTCGCTGCATCAACTTGACGTGACCAGAAAAACGCGACGAACCTCCGCAGTAACTCCGCATCTGTAAGTCCCTGCACCTCTCCACCGTAGATCCGCATTTAGGGTTCCGCTGTTCTTCCTCGGTTCTTCGCTGTTCTTCTCGAGTTCCTTGTAGTTCTTCCCCTACAGTCATGTTTGATCCAAAAGTAGTACGGAGCTCCTGCGGTAGTTGTTGCACATCCATTTTTATGCTAGTAGATCCCCTTTGTCTGCAATAAGATCTCGTTCTGAATCCATGAACTTCTTCTGTGTCAGTTCTAGGTCTAGAAATTTTTTCTTTTTAGCCGACCGTTTAATCCAAAATAATTACTGCGATCTGTGAAACTTGTTTGCGCCACACTTAGTCAAAAATTGCATCTGTTTAGCTATGGCGGCTCACATTTCCGGTTTAAAAGAGGCCACGCGCTGTAAAATTTCCGGCTCATTTATGATCGAGCTGTAGACAACTTGAATTACTCACGACGCCCACAGCGGCTTAGATAACCCGACGCAATCAGCCTTATGTCATTAGGCCCCTTCATAAACCGCCATTTTGAGTGTTGAACTGTAAATTTCCTCCGGCTTATAATTGAACCGGACATTTCCTTTTTTCATAGGCTTTCGTTTTTCACAATGCCACCTAAGGCTCCCAAGGCACCCATCACGTGTAACTGGATGAGATCCAATGTTACTGATGACACTTTAGCCGATTTCGTGAAGACGGGTTACCTGCCCAAGAAGGAGGTCATGTCTTATCGTGCTCCTGACCCGTCAGAGGAAAGACCTCAACCTAGAGATGGCGAGGTGGTGATATTTGCTGATCACATGAGCCGGGGCTTCGCACCGCCCGACTCAAAATTCTTTAGAGAGGTTCTGAACTTCTTTGATCTACGGCCGCAAGACATAGGACCCAATTCCGTGTCGAATATTTGCAACTTCCAAGTATTCTGCGAAGTCTATCTTGGAGAAGAGCCCAGCCTACTGCTTTTTAGGGAGTTGTTCTATCTGAATCGCCACAATGAGTGCGCCAACGGGCCTAGCTTGGAACTTGGCGGAATCTCCATTCAATGACGGAGAGATTGCCTTTTTCCTTACGCTGAACCGCCAAGCCATCCAAAGGACTGGAACCAGACGTGGTTCTACTGCCAGGACACTTCTCCGGCTGACGAGAGCCCTCTGCCCGACTTTCGTGCCCTGCGTCTGGAGCCAAATCACCCTCTGCCAGACAAACTATCTCAAGCGGAGCGTCAACCTCTGATCCCCACCATCAATAAGATCAAGGCCCTCCTGGGAAATGGCCTCAACGGCATTGATCTGGTCCGGGTCTGGATCTCCTGGCGGGTGATCCCCTTGAGCCGCCGCCCCGGCTAATGTGTGATTACACGGGCCGGAAGGATGACCCTCTGCGGCACAGCCCCAACGATCTTCCTGAGGACGTCATGGACGACATGACCAAGTCTCTCCTGAATGAGAGCTTAGCCGACTATGGGAGGACCGGCTTAAACCCCTTCTGCCAAGCTAACCCGGCTCCGGCGGTAACCACTGACCTGAACACCTTGGTTTTCCTTTTAATAGTTTTCATCTGATCTTTAAGAAATCTTTGTTGTATTTTTCAGGCTAATGACAAGTTCTGGAAGGTCAGATATGACCATGAGGCGGCTAAAAAAGCCAGGAAGGCTAAGAAAGCCGCCAGGAGAGCCGCTCCCCGCAAGAAGGGAAGCAGGCCTACTGCCTCAGAGCTGCTTCAGCTAAGTGATAGATCCGAGTCAGAGGTGACCCTTGATTCTTTAGGCTCTCCTTTTGTTTCTTATTTATTCCTATCTGCCTTATCGATACTGATTATCAGCAGGAGGACACCAGAGCGAGTAACCCGGTGACTGAAGAGGTAACTACACTTTCCTCCGACTCGGAGCCCTTGCCAAGGCTGAAAGTCCGAAGAGTAACCCGGAAAGTAAGATTTTCACATCCTTTAGCTTATCAAGATCCTCAATTTCTTTTGAAGCGACAGATTTATGAGAGCCGGCGGCACACCCGGACCAACAAGGATGCGGACCTCTCCTCCGGCTTACCTGAAGCATCAAGGAAGCGCCGGACCGAGGTTATCTCCAACTTATATCCTTTTCATCCTTTGGCGGGCGTTACTCGTCAACCGCTCAATTCTTCTGATTCAAATTATCAGGAAACTTCACCGTCCTCTGGTGATTCTATGCACTCAAATCTGCCGGCTTTCAAGACCGCACCCGGGTAATGATGATCATCTTATGTTGTGCTTATCTTTACTCATGCTTTTGTACTAACCTTTTGTCCTTGCAGTGCTCAAGCAAAGCTCAGCAAGAGGGCGAAGAAGAATAAACCGGTCGAAGAGCCGGTCCTGACTGAACCGGAAGCTTCTGCTCAAGAACCGCCATCTGCCTCAGCTCCTGAAGCCACCGCTCCAACTGACGAGCCAGTCATAAAGGCTTCAACTAACCCGGAGATCCCTAGCCCAGCTCAGCCGGCCGATGACCTGGACGTTGTAATCACCCGGACAGAATTTGTCGAGCCAGGGAGACCCACTGCGCTGGCTAAATGCTCTGCCAAGGAAGAGCTGCTAGAGCGCCGCAGGGCCAGGCTGGAGATCACTGACTATGCGAACTTGAGCATTGGAGACATTGTTTCAAGTTATATTGGTCAAGTGCACAACAGCCGGGACTTGGAGATTGACATGGTGAACCAGATATAGCAGAAATCTGAGGTACAACTCTCTTGCTTACTCCATAGTCATCCTTACCATACTAGCCCCCAAGTCTATTACTTATGATAGAATATGTTGTAGACTTAACTTCCGGCTTACCTTCGTTAACCAGCAATTAGAAAACAGAATCTTTCAGCATACATTAGCCCCCAAGTGCCAAGTGTCTTTGCTTGCAAAGTGCTTGGGACTTTAATGTTTCATAATAATTACTCAAACTGTAACCCGGAATTTGTATAGGCTGCCTGCAAAAAATTTGAAGCTGAAATCTCTGAGCTGAAGAACCGCCTGAAGACTCAGGAAACTGAGACCCGGAAGGCCAACGCCAAATTTGAGTTCAGTGTTGCTACACAAGGAAAACTGAAGAAGAAGTTTGAGACAGAGAGGAAGACTTGGGCTGAAGAGAGAGCCGCCTTGCCGAGCCGGGCCGAAAAAGCAGAGGCTGCTCTAACTGAGAGAACCGCCGAACTCTCTGGCTTAAAGCGCCATGTGTCACAGATGGTCTCCGCAATCTTCGGTAAGCCATTCTGCAAGCTTTTACCAAATTTTTATTCTTTATGTCTCATAAGTCCCCCTACTGTCTCCGGTTTACCTGACTTTGTTTAAACAGGTCCCAGAAGCTCCAACCTTAACCAGAATGTTCTGACGAAGCTGAAGGCCGTGTACACTTTGGTGGAACAACTCTACACCGGGTCACAACGTGCGTTAGCCGTTGTGGCCCTGTCCAACGAGGTTCCGACTCACCTGGCGGACGTACTCAGGCGGCTTGCCGTTCTTCCTCAGCGCTTCCAAGAGCTAAGACGGGCCTCTGCAAGAGCCGGAGCGATAGCTGCTTTTAGCCGGGCCAAGGCTTTCCTCCTGGAGCTAGACCCGGCCGACATCGCTCTTGGATACCCCAGTCTGAAGGAAGACGGCAGCCCCTTTGACCAAAAAGACTTTGCTGCCTGTGTGAAGATCGTGCGCCCGGTGGCCACCCTGATTGGGAATGACACCGACCTGACCAAGTATCAGCCGGGCTACGACGCGGAAAATCAGAGGATCCCCACTCCACGTTATGAAGCCATCAGCTTGATCCCTCTGACGTGTAAGCACACCTTCGCCCCAGAAGTTGACCCGGCCGGGTTAATTGATGACGAGGCTCAGTTTGAAGCCTTGAGCGGCATTGACTGGAAATCATCAACCTTCCAGGTCATGGAATCAGCCGGAGGAGCAGAGAGGGATGAGCCGGAAGCTTCAACTCCACAAGCACCTTGATCTTTAGCCGGCTCATGGTTATACCTTAAAACAATGCCTCACTTTTTGGACTCGGGGAGTCTTGTAATAGAGTAGGACAAACACTTAACTTTGTCGTGCCATCGTGCACGTGTTGAATGCTTAACTCCATTGAAGCTGCTTCTTCTTATTCCTCCGGGTTATAATCGATCAGTTATTTTCCTTAAGCTCGAATAGCTGTCTTTAACCATCCTGCATAGAAAACAAGTCACAAGTCTCTCGGCGGCTTACCGCACTGAGAATCATAGACCTTACATATATAACCCGGAATATGAACAAAAGTCACCAAAGACTGGCCCTCAATTATATCTTTGACGTAATCATATAGCATACTTACAAGCCTTCAAGTATACTTCCGGTTTATGTAACCCGAATAATGAGTTGAAGATCTCAACTCCGGTTCACCTTCATCAAGAATACTTTACTATGTGTTATCATCATTGTGAATCAAAATTAAGCCGGTGAAGTAAAAGCCGCCCTTGCACACTGCTGATGTGACCAAAAGAACTTGTTGTAAGTCAGAAAATCAAAACTTAGGGGCTTCCGGTTCGAATACAACCAGAGAACCGTCCCAAAGGGGTTAAGCTAAGATTTGAATGCGATCATATAGCCCCCAGTGGCTTTGGCGATGCCGATCAAGAGGGTACCGACAGCTATGTTCTCTTTGGTTCGAATACGACCCATGTTTGAACAGGAAGCCCCCAAATGACCTTAAGAGTTGTTTAACGACGCTGATTCGAATACGATCCATGTCGGTTCCCAAAGGGGGTTGAGCTATGATTCAAATATGATCAAAGAAAACTCCCCGATGAGCTCGGCAATTTGCCAATCAAGTGGGTATTGACAGCTATGTTCTCTTTGGTTCGAATACGACCTATGTTTGAACAGGAAGCCCCCAAATGATCATATTGTTTACGGCTAGATTCGAATATGATCATAAGCCGGATCCACCTCCAAGCGACCATGTGATGTTGTAATGGAAATAACACGTTTACCTTTGGAGGAGAAAAGGACAGAGGTCCTGCTTTATTATTTATCATAATATATACATGGCTATAGAAATATGTACATTATGAGAGCCGGTGGCTCAAGTGTAATAAGGCCGAAGCTGAGCTATGTTCCACGGCCGACGGGTCTCTTCCTCCGACTTACGTGAATCCTTGTGCTCCCGAACGTCGATAAGGTAGTATGACCCGTTGTGCAAGTTCTTGCTGACCACAAAGGGCCCTTCCCAAGGCGGAGATAACTTATGTGCATCTGTCTGGTCTTGGATGAGCCGGAGCACCAGATCACCTTCCTAGAAGACCCGGGACTTAACCCGGCGGCTGTGATAACGGCGCAGGTCTTGTTGGTAAATCGCCGAGCGAGCTGCTGCCACATCACGCTGTTCGTCCAACAAGTCAAGAGCATCTTGGCGCGCCCGCTCATTATCCGCCTCAACATAAGCCGCCACTCGAGGCGAGTCATGACGGATGTCACTGGGGAGGACTGCTTCCGCTCCATAAACCATGAAGAAAGGCGTGTAACCCGTAGACCTGTTAGGAGTAGTATTGATGCTCCATAACACGGAGGGTAGCTCCTCCACCCAACAACCCGGCGTCCGTTGCAAAGGGACCAAAAGCCGGGGCTTGATGCCCTTCAAGATCTCTTGATTAGCTCTCTCAGCTTGACCATTGGATTGAGGGTGAGCCACTGAAGAAACATCAAGTCGAATATGCTCTCGTTGACAAAACTCCTCCATAGCGCCCTTAGACAGATTGGTACCATTGTCAGTTATAATGCTGTGTGGAAAGCCAAAGCGAAATATCACCCTTTTCATGAACTGAACCGCCGTGGATGCGTCACACTTACTAACTGGCTCTGCTTCAACCCACTTTGTGAATTTGTCAACTGCCACCAAGAGGTGGGTCTTCTTATCCTTGGACCTTTTAAAAGGCCCAACCATGTCAAGCCCCCAGACCGCAAATGGCCAAGTGATTGGTATCATCCTCAACTCTTGAGCCGGCACATGAGCCCGTCGTGAGAACCTCTGACAACCGTCACATTTACTGACCAAGTCCTCCGCATCAGCATGAGCCGTCAGCCAATAAAAACCATGACGAAAAGCCTTGGCCACAAGAGATTTTGAGCCGGCATGATGGCCACAATCCCCCTCGTGAATCTCACGCAAAATATCTTGGCCTTCCTCAGGGGAAACACAACGCTGGAAAGTTCCAGTAACACTGGGACGATGCAGTTCGCCATTGATAATGACCATTGACTTAGACCGCCGGGTTATTTGTTTGGCCAAAGTTTCATCCTCAGGCAAATCTCCCCGGGTCATGTAAGCCAAGTATGGTACTGTCCAGTCTGGGGTGATGTGGAGAGCCGCCACCAACTGTGCTTCCGGGTCAGGGACAGCCAAGTCTTCCTCTGTAGGTAACTTAACAGAAGGGTTATGCAAGATGTCCAAGAAAGTATTAGGCGGCACCGGTTTTCGCTGAGAACCCAGCCGGCTTAATGCATCAGCCGCCTCGTTCTTCCTGCGATCAATGTGCTCTACTTGGTAACCCTGAAAGTGTCCAGCACCGGCATCAACTTCACGGCGACAAGCCGCCGTGAGAGGGTCCTTGGAATCCCACTTGCCTGATACTTGTTGAGCCACTAGATCTGAGTCGCCCAAACACCTTACTCTGCTCAAGCTCATCTCCTTAGCCACCCGAAGACCATGGACCAAAGCCTCGTACTCAGCCGCATTGTTAGTGCATGGAAACATCAACCGTAGCACATAACAGAACTTGTCACCCTTAGGGGAAGTCAACACAACTCCAGCCCCCGAGCCCTCCAATTGCCTAGACCCATCGAAGTGAATAGTCCAATATGTATTATCCGGCTTTTCTTCGGGCACCTGTAGCTCTGTCCAATCGTTGATGAAATCCACCAAAGCTTGAGATTTAACAGCAGTGCGCGGTACGTATTTCAGACCATGAGGCCCGAGCTCTATAGCCCACTTAGGCACTCTTCCTGTGGCTTCTCTGTTTTGGATGATATCTCCAAGGGGAGCAGAACTAACCACAGTGATAGGGTGACCCTGGAAATAATGCTTAAGCTTCCGGCTTGCCATGAACACACCATAAACAAGCTTCTGCCAATGTGGATACCGCTGTTTGGACTCAATGAGCACTTCACTGACGTAGTAAACCGGCCGCTGAACCGGGTACTCCTTACCTTCTTCCTTGCGCTCCACCACCACAGCCACACTGACGGCTCGTGTGTTAGTAGCTACATACAGTAATAAGGGCTCCTTGTCAACCGGAGTAGCAAGGACTGGGGGCTCAGCCAGCTGCCTCTTCAAATCCTCAAAAGCAGCATTAGCAGCATCATTCCAGATAAAGTCATCAGTTTTCTTCATCAACTGGTACAGTGGCATGGCCTTTTCACCCAAGCGGCTTATAAACCGGCTCAAAGCGGCAATGCGGCCTACTAAACGCTGGACGTCGTTTATACACCCGGCTTAGCCAGAGAGGTGATTGCCTTGATTTTTTCCGGGTTAGCTTCAATGCCTCTGTTAGAGACCAGGAAACCCAAGAGCTTGCTTGCGGGAACACCAAAAACGCACTTGGCCGGGTTAAGCATCATCTTGTAAACCCAGAGATTATCAAAGGTTTCTCTAAGGTCATCGACCAGGGTCTCCTTCTCCCTGGACTTAACCACGATATCATCCACATAGGCGTGAACATTGTGCCCAATCTGGTTATGAAGACATTTCTGCACACAACGCTGGTAAGTCGCCTGTGCACTCTTGAGTCCAAAAGGCATAGACACATAACAGAAGGCTCCAAAGGGAGTGATGAACGCCGTCTTCTCCTGGTCCTTAACTGCCATTTTAATCTGATGGTATCCAGAATAAGCATCCAGAAAACTTAAGCGCTCACAACCCGCCGTGGCATCAATGATTTGATCAATACGGGGGAGAGCAAAAGGATCAGCCGGACACGCTTTGTTTAAATCCGTGTAGTCCACACACATCCGCCAGGTGCCATTCTTCTTGAGCACGAGCACTGGGTTAGCTAACCATTCTGGATGAAAGACTTCGACAATAAACCCGGCCGCCAAGAGCCGGGCCACCTCCTCACCAATGGCTTTCCGCCTCTCCTCATTAAACCGCCGAAGGAATTGCCTGACCGGCTTAAATTTCGGATCAATATTGAGAGTGTGCTCAGCGAGTTCTCTAGGTACACCTGGCATGTCAGAAGGTTTCCATGCAAAAATGTCCCTATTCTCACGGATGAACTCGATGAGCGCGCTTTCCTATTTTGGATCCAGATTGGCACTGATGCTAAACTGCTGAGATGAGTCACCTGGAACGAAATCAACAAGTTTAGTCTCATCAGCTGACTTAAATTTCATTGCCGGCTCATGCTCCGTGGTCGGCTTTTTCAGAGATGTCATATATGTTGGGTCAACATTGTCCTTGTAAAACTTCAGCTCTTCTGTTGCACAAACAGATTCTGCATAAGCCGCGTCACCTTCCTCACACTCCAAGGCTATCTTTCGGCTGCCATGAACCATAATGGTCCCGTTGCGACCCGGCATCTTGAGCTGTAAGTATACATAACACGGCCGTGCCATGAACTTGGCGTAAGCCGGCCGCCCAAATATGGCATGATACGGACTTCTTATCTTGACCACCTCAAAGGTCAATTTTTCCACCCTGTAGTTGTACTCATCTCCAAAGGCCACTTCCAGTTCGATCTTACCAACTGGATAAGCCGACTTACCAGGCACCACTCCATGGAAAACAGTATTGGACTGGCTGAGGTTCTTATCAATCAACCCCATACGGCGGAAGGTCTCATAATAGAGGATGTTGATGCTGCTGCCTCCATCCATGAGCACCTTAGTGAACTTATATCCTCCCACCTGAGGAGCCACCACCAGGGCCAGGTGACCCGGATTATCAACCCGGGGAGGGTGATCCTCCCTACTCCACACAATAGGTTGCTCAGACCATCTTAAATATCGTGGAACCGCCGGCTCAAGAGCATTCACATCCCTCTTATGAAGCTTCTGATCTCGCTTACACAGACTGGTGGTAAACACATGATACTGTCCACCATTGAGCTACTTTGGATTGGTCTGATATCCCCCCTATTGCTGCTGATGACCCTGGCCGGACTGCTGATTAAAGCCCCCTTGAACATTCTGAGGATTGGAATTTGAGCCGCCGCCCGGGCCATGAAAGCCGCCGGTGCCTGAGCCATTGTTGCCATTAAAGGCATTGGAATTATTAAAGGCCTTCATGATTGCACAATCTTTCCATAGATGAGTAGCTGGCTTCTCCCTAGAGCCATGTCTTGGACAAGGCTCATTCAACAACTGCTCAAGCGTTGGGCCTGAACCGCCGGCTTGGGGAGGTGGCCTCCCCTTACGTCGTTGGTTGTTACCCTGTGAGCTGGCATTGGCCACAAACTCCATGCTGCCATCAGCCTTACGCTTGTTACCTCCTTGGTTCGCCAGGTTATGCTGAGGACCCTTGCCATTGCCGTTCTTCTTTCCCTTCCCTGTCCTTTCATCATCTGACGCGTGGTCCTTGGTACTATCAGAGTCGGCATACTTGACGAGAGCCGCCATCAGCGTACCCATATCATTGCAATCGCGCTTGAGCCGCCCGAGTTTCATCTTCAGGGGCAGGAAACGACAATTCTGCTCCAACATTAAGACTGCAGAGCCGGCATCCATCTTATCAGATGAATGTATTATCTCTTTGACCCGGCGAACCCAATGTGTCGTAGACTCACCCTCCTGCTGTTTAAAGTTAGTCAAATCCACAATTGACATAGACTGCCTACAGGTATCTTTGAAGTTTTGGATGAACCGGGCTTTCAGCTCAGCCCAAGACCCGATAGAATTCGGTGGCAGCCCTTTCAACCAAGTGCGGGCAGTCCCATCTAACATCATGGTGAAGTACTTGGCCATCGCCGCTTCGCTGACCTCCAGCAATTCCATGGCCATCTCGTAACTCTCGATCTAGGCTCCGGGTTGTAAATCAGCCGTGTAATTAGGCACCTTCCTAGGCCCTTTGAAGTCCTTGGGTAGACGTTCATTGCGGAGAGCCGGCACTAAACAAGGGACACCTCCAGTCCTCGTAGGGATACCCACGTCGATGGAAGCCGTCGGATAAGCCGGGGGTGGCTAGTAAGCCGTCAACTGAGGCACCTGCTCTGCCTCTTGCCGTGCTCTGTCTTGGTCTGCTGCGTGAAAGGCTCCGTTATGAGCCGGGCCGTGGCCAGGTGGCAAGTCATGGCGTCGGACATTACTTGAGCCGGTCGCTGAGACCATGTGTCTGCTATAGCTCGGGCTCCGGCCTGGACGAGGGGTTGAATGAATCCTGTCCCGGCTATAAGAGTACGCCTCTTGCTGCGCCAGAGCTATCTGAAGGAGTTCTCTGACCCGGCGGGTTTCAACCGCTGTTGGAGAGTCACCCTCAATTGGGAGAGCCGCCAGCCGTGCCGCCGCGGCGACCATGTTTTCCAACGGGTTCGCACAATGACCCGGTGGTATTGGCACGTACTGAGGCGGGGCAGGGTTCACCCGGGGAGGTCCCATCACTTGGGGCTGAACTGGCGTCCCAGCCCCGGGCACTATGATCTCCGGCGGGTTACTAGACCCTGCACCCGGCGTATTGAAGAGGTTTCGAGGATCGTAAACCGGAGGGAGTCGAGATTGGGCCTTTTGATGCCTCCTTCTCATGACCTCATTGGACGCGTTCTGATCCATCGTGAGCCGGAAGGACTGTGCCTGAATCAACTGAGTCTGGGCGTCGAGAGCCGCCCTCTCTGCAGCCATCCTGATCCCCTCCGCCGCCAGATCCTCCTTGGCCTTTGCTAGATCCAACTTTAACTGTGCCACCTCCGCGTCATGTTGAACTTGATCCGCCGGAGCCACCGCAGCGGTCAACAGGACCGTCATCTTGTCTATGAGATCCATCAGCACCTGAGCCGGCGAAGGCACCAGGCTTCCTGACCCGGAGGCGGGGTTTTGAACAGGTTGCGCGCCGGCCATGAAGATTCCAACCCGGCTCGGCGGTACAAAGGGGTCCGGAATGCTGTCACCGTCGGAACAACCCCTGAGCCTGCCATCTTGAAGTTGATACAACGAGTTTGACTCATCCGTAGACGACTCGCCGTCAGAGCCGGCGGCCGTCTCATCACCAGATCCAGATCCTTCAGAGGGTCCTCCATGGACACATCCCACAAAAGCATGCTTCAAGGCAGGTAGAGCCCGGGCAGGTCGTGCACGCTGAGCCGTCTCGATGAGATCGGCGCAGAAATCTGGCTCAGGGCCCGGCTCACCAATCTTGCCAATGAAGACATGAATTCCGCCGAAGGGGACCCGGTACCCGTACTCAATTGAGCCGGCGTCGGGGCCCCAGTTTGCATCGTCGATGTAGAGCTTGCCGCGACGACTCTTGGTCATCCGGCCCACAGCGTATCCCTTGAGCCCTTCGAAGCTGCCCTTCAAGAACTCAAATCCACCGTGCGCTGGCCCCACGGTGGGCGCCAACTGTCGTGGAATTGTCACGGCAGATGTCCTCGTGCAAGGACTTAGTCGTGGAGCCATCGCAGCTAGGAAGCTTAAAGGGGTTAAACGGGACAAGGAACACGAGGGTTATACTGGTTCGGCCCCTTATGGTGAAGGTAAAAGCCTACGTCCAGTTGAGGTGGTATTGATTAGGGTTTCGATGACCAGGAGCTAAACCGTCCTGCCTGGTTATCGATCTTGTCTTTCTTGTTCCCAACCCGCCGCCGGGCCGTCCCTTTATATAGAGAGGTTGACGCCCAGCGGCTCTCAGAGTCCCGGCCGGCTCATAACAGTGTCCGGCTCGGACTCTTAACTATTCTTACCTTATACTACAAGTCTTGCCATACGGCGGTTTATCACTACGGGCTTTAAGCCATCTCCGGGTCTTAAGCCCATTATTGACCCGCCGTCTTCAAGCTTGATACTGGGCTTTGCGTGATGACCATTATGACGTAACCCGGCCCCTCCTGGGCGGGTGACTCTAATGGTTATATCCTCAACACCTGGCGTTTTGTTCCACTCTTGCCGCCCTAGTTTCCGTCATACCGGTGTTATGTTCCTTGATTTTGCATCCCTTACGCGGTTGGGTGATTTATGGGACCCCTTGACAGTTCGCTTTGAATAAAACTCTTCCAGCAAGGCCCAACCTTGGTTTTACATTTGCCTCACCTAGCCTTTTTCCCTTGGGAGTCGCACATCCCGAGGGTCATCTTTATTTTAACCCCCCCGGGCCAGTGCTTCTCTAAGTGTTGGTCCGAACCGGGCAGCCTGCGGGGCCACCTCGGGGCAACTTGAGGGCTGGTTTTACTCGTAGCTTGACCTATCCGGTGTTGCCCTAAGAACGAGATATGTGCAGCTCCTATCGGGATGTCGGCGCACCGGGCAGCTTCGCTGGTCTTGTTTTAACATTGTCGAAATGTCTTGTAACCGGGATTCCGAGACTGATCGGGTCTTCCTGGGAGAAGGAATATCCTTCGTTGACCGTGAGAGCTTATAATGGGCTAAGTTGGGACACCCCTGCAGGGTATAAACTTTCGAGAGCCTTGCCCGCGGTTATGTGGCAGATGGGAATTTGTTAATGTCCGGTTGTAGAGAACTTGACACTTGACTTAACTAAAACGCATCAACCGCGTGTGTAGCCGTGATGGTCTCTTCTCGGCGGAGTCCGGGAAGTGAACACGGTTTCTGGGTTATGTTTGACGTAAGTAGGAGTTCAGGAT
Organism: Aegilops tauschii subsp. strangulata; assembly: GCF_002575655.3. Taxonomy (NCBI): domain Eukaryota; kingdom Viridiplantae; phylum Streptophyta; class Magnoliopsida; order Poales; family Poaceae; genus Aegilops; species Aegilops tauschii. The sequence goes on from NC_053036.3 coordinate 582,468,513, forward strand.
CACCTCTTGATCATTGCTAGTTTCACGACCGTTCCTTTGTTTCTCTTCTCGCTCTTATTTGCGTATGTTAGCCACCATACTTGCTTAGTCGCTGCTGCAATCTCACCACTTTACCCCTTCCTTACCCATTAAGCTTTGCTAGTCTTGATACCCATGGTAATGGGATTGCTGAGTCCTCGTGGTTCACAATTTACTACAACACCAGTTGCAGGTGCAGGTTTTGCGATGATCATGACGCGAGAGCGATGTTACTTGTTTTGGACTTCTTCTTCTGCTTCTTCTTCGATCAGGGGATAGGTTCCAGGTCGGCAGCCTGGGCTAGCAGGGTGGATGTCGTTTGAGCTGCTATTTGTGTTTCATCCGTAGTCGGATGTTGATCTTATGTATGATGTATTGGTGTATTCTTGCGGCATTTGTATGCCTTGTTTGTATCCCCAACTATTATGTAATGTTGATGTAATGATATCCACCTTGCAAAAGCGTTTCAATATGCGGGTCTATCCTTGGTGGGACCTTTGAGTTCCTCGCGAATAGGGTCGCATATTGGGCGTGACACATACATCTATAAGAATAGGTTCCAAAAGGGCAAGTAAATGTGGTTTTCTCTTGATCAGGTTGTGAAACATGTATTTGAGAAAAAACCAGAATATCCATCAAGACAACAAAAGTGTGTGCGCTTAGATAATCTTTATTGCATTTGATCAATGAAAGGCAAAGGGTAATGATCTTTTCTAGTTGCATCATTTAATTTTCTAAAATCAATTGCCATTCTGTAGCCAGTAACAATTCATTGTGGGATAAGTTCATTTTTATAATTAGGAACAACAGTAATACCTCCCTTCTTAGAGACACAATGAACAAGAATTACCCAAATACTATTAGCTATGGGATAGATTATACCTGCCTCCAAAAGCTTTAATACTTCAGTTCTTACCACTTCTTTCATCCTAGGATTCAATCATCGTTGGTGATCAACAACGGGTTTAGCATCGGGTTCCATATTAATCTTGTGCTGACAGAGAGTGGGACTAATGACCTTAAGATCATCGAGAGTATATCCAATAGCAGCATGGTGCTTCCTCAGAATTTTTAATAATATTTCGTCTTGATATTCTAAAAGGTTATCACTAATAATAACATGATATATCTTTTTCTCATCAAGATAAGCATATTTCAAGGTGTCACGCAATTACTTTAATTCAAACACAGGATCACCTTTATGTGGAGGAGGTCCTCCTAGAGTTCCAATAGGCAAATTGTGTTTAAGGAGAGGTCGTTGTTCAAAGAATAGTTTATCTATTTTAGTTCTTTCACCCAAGTGCATATCATTTTCATGATCGAGCAAATATTATTCTAGTGGAATCAGTAGGAGGCATGCCAATAGAAACAAGACCAATTATTTTATCTTTGCTAGGTAATTCTTTATCCTGAGGTTGTCTACGGAATTTAGAGAAATTAAACTCATGAGACTCATCACCAAAACTAACACTCACAGTTTGTTTTTCACAATCTATCTTATCATTGACAGTGTTAAAGAAAGTTCTACCAAAGATAATGGGACAAAAGTCATCTTGTGGGGAACCAAGAACAAGAAAATCAGTAGGATATTTTATTTTCCCACAGAAGACTTAAACATCTCTAACAATCCCAAGTGGTGTGATGGTATCTCTACTAGCAATTTTAATAGTAACATCTATGTCTTCTATTTCAGCGGGTGCTATGTCATTCATATTTTCTTGGTATAAAGTGACAGGAATAACACTCACACTAGCACATAAATCACATAAACCATGATAGCAATGATCTCCTATTTTAACTGAGACAACATGCGTGCCAACCACAGGTCTATGTTTATCTTTTTCATCGGGTTTGGCGATTCTAGCAGCTTCACCACAGAAGTAAATAACATGCTCATCTATATTTTCAACCAAGAGATCTTTAACCATAGCAACACTAGCTTCCACTTTAATTTGCTCAGGGGGTTTTGGTGCTTTAATATTACTTTTGCACCACATCTGATACCTTAGCATGTTCCTCTATCCTAACAGGGAAAGGTGGTTTTTCAATATAAGAAGTAGGCACAACTGGATCAACATTGTAAATGATAGTTTCATATTTAACTATGAGCATTTCTTCAATTAATTCTTTAATAGGTGGATGATATTTAAACAACTTATCCTTAGGGAGATCAACATGAGAAGCAAATGATTCACAGAAAGAGGATACTATCTTAGTGTCAAGTCCATATTTAGTGCTAAACTTGTTAAAAGCATCGGTATTCATAAAAGATTTAACACAATCAAACTCAAGCTTAATACCTCACTCTTTACCTTCGTCAAGTTCCCAATCTCTAGAGTTGCGTTTAATTCTTTCCAAAAGATACCACCGAATTCAATAGATTTCTTCATAAAAGAATCAGTACAAGAAGTATCGAGCATGGATTGATCATCACGAGAAAGCCGAGCATAAAAATTCTGAATAATAATTTCTCTCGAGAGATCATGATTGGGGCATGAATATAAAATTGACTTAAGCCTCCCCCAAGCTAGAGCGATACTTTCTCCTTCATGAGGCCAAAAATTATATATATAATTCCGATCACGATGAACTAGATGCATAGGATTTTTTTGGTGAAGTTCCAATTTCAATCGATGCCAGTTCCAAGACCCAACATCATCGCGTAGCCAATACCATGTCAATGATTTTCCCTTCAAAGATAAAGAGAAAACCTTCTTCTTAACTTCATCTCCGGGTAAACCTGCAAGCTTAAATAATCCACAAATTTCATCCACATGTATAAGATGCATATCAGGATGTTGAGTTCCGTCTCCTGCATAAGGATTAGCTAGCAGTTGTTCTATCATACCCAAAGGAATTTCATAACCAATATTTTCAGTAGGTGCAGTAGGTTGAGGGGCAACTAATTGTGCTTCCGGTCGATGTGAACATACCCGGAACAAACCCCTCAAAGGATTGTTTTCCATAGTGACAAGTGACAATAAATTTCAGCACATAATATAAATTTTCCTTACCAAATTCCACTTACCAAGAGCGCTTCACTCCGCGGCAACGGAGCTAGAAAAGAGTCTTGATGACCCACAAGTATAGGGGATCAATCGTAGTCCTTTCGATAAGTAAGAGTGCAAACCCAACGAGGAGCAGAAGGAAATGAAAAGCGGTTTTCAGCAAGGTAATGTGTGCAAGCACTGCAATTATCTGTAATAGGTATTTTCATAACAAGATAATTTGTAATGAGCAAGTAATGGTAACGGTAAATAAGGTGCAGAAAGGTAGCCCAATCCTTTTGTGGCAAAGGACAGGCCAAAACGGTCTCTTATAGTAAGCAAAGCGTTCTTGAGGGCACACGGGAATTTCATCTAGCCACTTTCATCATGTTGGTTTGATTCATGTTCTCTACTTTGATAATTATATGTGGGTGGACTGGTGCTTGGGTGTTGTTCTTAATTGAACAAACCTCCCACTTATGATTAACCCCCTCTCAAGCATCCACAACTATGAGAAAAGTATTAAGATAAAACCTAACCATAGCATTAAACATATGGACACTACTGCAGGATGCTGCTAATGCGACACTACAATCAAAGACCCTTCAACGAAACTGTGTGCAATGCCATAATTGCAATCGGTGGTGTAAAAAACCGTCAAAAAAGGTGCAAAATGTTTGTGATGGAGGATGCATCAAACACAGTTCAGATTTTAGTTGCGTGTGTGATTAGGGGCATACGGTTGATCTGTACGAACTGTCTACGATGTGACAGAACAATAGAAATGCGCAGCCAGATCAAGGTGTGTGCGATATACGGCATACAGTTCACTCTGATGAACCGTTTGCAATGATTGAGGTGAACACAAACGATTCGCCGTAACAAGATGTGTGTGATACCCGGCAAACAGGTCGGTAAACGGAATTGTGTGCGATCATTATAGACATCCCATATGGTCTTTTTTTGTGAATTGTGAGCTCGTCAGGGCACACAGTTCAACAAACCAACCTGTGGCGATAATGTAGAAGATCTCTGTCGAATACATATTACTAACCGTTTGCGATGAGATTGACAGGATAAACAGAGATATATACAGTCTGCTTAATTTAGTCCTTCTTCTTCTTGTTGTTGTTGTTGGATGGCCCGGCGACTTCGTCTTGGCGAGGACGCTTCTTGCCGCTGACCATTGACTTTTCATCGCCGTTGTCATCGTGGTTACTGTCGTCGTCGTCCTCCTCCTGATTCGACCATTCCTCCTCATCATCATCGTCGTCCTCTTCTTCGTCCTCCGACGGCTCGTCGTCCGTCTGGTTGTCGTCTGACGACTCTGGAGGCGGCGTCCCTTCCATGAACCGGATATAATCGAGGTCTGGGCTCGACACCGGACTCATGGAAGACGAGCGTGATGCTTCCGATGTTGACCTATCATCAGTTGCTAGACTGCTGGCCGAACTGTCGTCCTCGCTGTCGCTCGACATGGCTGCAGAGTGTGTGTCAGTGTGTAGCGTGGCCTGCCGGGGACGATGAAGATGGTGGACACTTCAGAGGGGTATACAGAGAAGAGGAACTTCCAATTGAAGCGGGTTTCTTTTGCGCGCACGGGGGAGGGGGGGATTGAAGCAGGGGTTGACGTATTATCTAACCGCTAATATTATCAACCACAATTATTTGTACCCAGTCACTCCAAATTCCAGGGGTTGCACATGACTCCTATTGGCTATTTGGCTGGTTTCCTTTTTCAAGACAAAAGCAAGGAACGAGTTTTGGGACTATGCACCGGCACCGGTATGAATGGAGTAGGACAGTTGGCAAGCAATACATTGAGCTCTTCTTATTGATAAAGCCAGTAATAATCAAACTAGAAAGGAATAGAAAAATATCTGCACGAATCTTCGCGTAACATCAATGGCATAGGACCTAGATGTGCATTACTTAGAGCACATCTAGATGTGCTTTAACAATACTGTCAAACAAAATCGCTAATCATCATTGCAAACAGCGCATAGAACATGGCTAATGCGACAACCACAACTACACATGCTAGTTCCTTCTTGTCTCTTGCTTTCATCTATTGCCTGTGATTGATTCTTTCTTGCTTCATCGTACTGATTGTACATTCTAGATCAGCCAGTTTCTTCTTCAGCTTTACGTTATCTTCTGCGAGCTTGGTGATAACACTCCGAGCCCTGCCATGCCATTCTTCATCTAGCCAGTTAACAAAGGCACAAGCCTCATATCCCTGCCAATGTTAAATAGTATTCAGGATGAGCGGTGGCATTAACTGAGTAAAATGATGAACTTAATTAGCACTAACCTCTAAGGGGCAACTTAGAAACCGCCTACCAATGTCGAATCCCTCCGTGCATACACGTCGAGCGGGAGTGTGCCCATGCACACAATTCAGCTTTTGGTACTTCTCGATGGCGCAAAACTCGGAGTCGAACTCGTGTTGCGGGAGTCTGGAGTCAGATCGCTTTCCTGGGGGGGAGGGGGGGTCATTCAGGACGGATTCAACAAGGAGCTATACTTTGGACATGCTAAAAAAGATCGGGATAGATTGGAACCTGACAGGACGATTCAGATTCGTAGTACACCTGCCTTCTGATGACCTTAGGCAAGCGCTCGGCGGCGACCGCCATCGTGGCGGCGATACGAGCTGGAGCAGCCGCACCGAAATCATCAGCACCACTCGTCTGCATTCCCCCAATGTCAGCGGCACGCGAGGGAATTTGGAGGCTATGTAGGGATTTGGGGGAAATGGTTAAACTGTGGAGATAAGCTAACGGTCGGGAACTACTTATGGCACTATATATTGTATATGGCACACTGTTTATACATGTCGTTTGTGTTAGGTATTACAACGTCACACATGATTTCCGTGCAAAACCGTGTGAGAAGAAAACGTAGGTTAGATACGGTTGCCGTTACATAACCGTACGTGATGTACTACCCTGTCTATATAATTGATTTACAGTGAGATACCGTGTAAACAGCCGCTATGCGGATATCTCCGTAAAAAAAACAGCCGCTTTGCATATAGAGATGGCGGCGGCGGCCTCTAGGCAGCGGCTACCGGAGAAGAGGTCAATCCTCAGTCGATGGGCGGTGGCGGCGTCATAGGAGGTCAATCCTCGGTCTGCGGCGGGAGATAGGAGGAGGTCAACCATCGAGGTCGGTGGCAGCGTGATTCGAGCACATCCATCGCGGTCGATGGCGGGATAGTGGAGGTCGAACTTCAGGCGGCAGCCGCACTAAGCTTTGCTCCTCGACCCTGCTGTCTTGACGTGCCGCCGCATCGCGCTTGTTTGTCTGCTGGGTGGAGGTCTCCGTGCGGCTAATTAATTAAGGTATTCTTTTCATGAGTGGCTTAATTAAGGTATTCAATTCCTAAGGGTAGTGTTCTACTAGTACTCTGCGTGTAAATTGACTGGCCATTAATTTTTGTCATTGCACGTCTGGATAACAACATGGAGCGCCCTCAGTAATTATGAAAATAAAACCTGTGATTTATGCACGCATCCTTGGGCAGCAGTTAATCCGTGTATTAACGTTGTTGTTTTGTTTTTTATTACCATTCGTGTGCTGCAGATGGAACGATCTCGATGGATGAAGAATCGGAAAAATGCAGATTTTATCAGTGTCGTGACAGAGTTCATGAATTTGGCTGAAAGTACAAAGAGGAGAATTGGTGATGCGGATTACATCCTGTGTCCATGTACTGATTGTGCCAATACAGAGTCACATGAAGTTGCAGATGTCCAGATGCACTTAGTCTCTAGGGGATTCATGGACGGATATACACGTTGGACCAGACACGGTGAAGAGGAGGTCATGGATGAAGATACCCAGGGCAGCGAGATGCCAAACCCCGATCAGTGTCACATGGATGTTGAATCTAACATCAGGGCAGAGGCGTCAAGCTACCAATGGAACACCGGAAAGCCGAAACGCCCACTGAAAAACCAACACGTCAACGCAGATGACGACGATCTTGATATGCCAGATTTTGCTGCTATGATTGCAGATTTCAAGGGCCCAAAAAAGGATATGATTGGGTACAAGGATCTTCCAACCATTGATGCGGACTCCAGGAAAGAATTGTATCCAGGTTGCAAAAAGAAATATTCCAAGTTGAGTGCCACCCTGACGCTTCTCAGATTTAAAGCAGCAAACGGTCTATCAAACAATGGCTTCACAGAGATGTTAGGTCTTTTCAAAGAAATTCTTCCGTAAGATAATGTGCTCCCCAGAAGCACGGATGAAGCGAAGAAAATTGTTTACCCATTGGAACTTGAAGTACAGAAGATACACGCTTGTGTGAATGATTGTATATTGTGTCGTGGTGAGTACAAAGATTTGCGTGCATGTCCCACTTGCAAGCATGCACGATACAAGCGTAGGAGAGCAAAGGACAATTACAAATTGGAGGACGAGATCAAGACAGGAATCCCGTTCAAGGTTGTTTGGTACTTGCCTTTAATTCCAAGGTTGAGGTGTTTGTTTGCAAACCCTAGAGAGGCAAAGAGGTTGCGGTGGCACCATGATGAGCGAATTGTGGATAGGTTTATGAGGCACCCGAAAGATGGGGCTCAGTGGGAATTAATCGACAACAAGTTTGAAAATTTTGCCAAGGATCCTAGAAGTATAAGGCTCGGGGAGTGTACTGACGGGATGAATCCTTTTGGCGATATGAGCACCAATCACAGCACATGGCCGGTGCTTCTGTGCATATATAACCTAGCTCCTTGGTTGTGTATGAAGAAAAAATACATTATGATGTCAATGATTATCCAAGGCCCAAAGCAACCTGGAAATGACATCGACATTTACTTTCAGCTACTGGTAGAAGAACTGCTGACAGTGTGGATAGATGCGCCTGCTGTAAAATGTTATGATGCTTACAGGAAGGAGATTTTCAATCTACATGCGATGCTGGTGCACACCATTCAAGATATGCCGGCATTAGGCAACACATAGGGGAAGAAAACAAAGGGAGATGTAGGGTGTGTCACATGCATGGATAGGGCAAGTAGTAGAAGACTTCCCAACTCGCACAAAACAGTGTATTTGCGTCATCGTTGGTTCTTACGGAAAACTCACCCATACCGAAAGATGAAAGCTGAATTTGATGGTACGACAGAGGCAGGTGCGGCCCCAAGACCCTATGACGGGGAGGTGGTCCACAACATGGCTAAAAAAATTAATGTTGTGCTTGGCAAGAACCACCCTTTGACGGTGAAACAAACACCCAAGGGTCAAGTGTTTAAGAAGAAATCAGTGTTCTGGAAATTACCTTACTGGGAGATTCTACGTGTACGTCACTGCATCGATGTCATGCACGTAGAGAAGAACGTATGTGAAAGCACCCTTGGTACTCTGCTCAAGATTAAGGGTAAAAGAAAGGATGGTGACGGTTCACGGCTCGATATGCTTGCTGATCAATCAAAACGCAAGAGTGAAGCAGAAGATGATGACAAATTCATCAAAGCTCGCCAGAGTTACAATTTCAGTACAAAAGAAGCAACACAGTTTTCACCTATTTGTTGTCTGTTAAGATACCCTCTTCCTACTGCGCAAACATCAGAAGTCTCGTGGATGCGAGCTTAGGTAAAATGAAGTTGGGACACATGAAGTCACGCGATTGCCACGTAATGTTGACACAAATCCTCCCGGTGGCCATCAGGAATCTGATGGACAAAGATATAAGAAACACACTCATTGACCTCTGTGATTTCTTCAACCAACTATGGCAGAAAGTTGTAGATCCTGAAGAGTTGGATCATATGCAAGATGATATTGCAAGAATATTGTCCAACCTAGAGATGTTTTTCCCACCGTCATTCTTTGATTTCATGGTCCATCTCACTATGCACCTTGTCGACGAGATAAAGTATTGTGGTCCTGTGTTTCTTCGCAACATGTATCCCTTCGAGCGGTTCATGGAAATACTGAAGCACTTTGTTCGGAACCAAAACCATCCAGAGGCAAGCATCCTACAAGGTTATACCGCAGAGGAGGTTGTTGAGTTTTGCACCGAATACATGAAACAAATACCTATAGGTTTGCCCCTCTCTCGCCACGAGGGAAGGCTGAAAGGTAAGCCGGTCCTGGCTGGCACGCAAATGGCTGCACCCGGAGAATTGGCAGAGAAAGCCCATTTGACGGTACTGCTTAACAGCCCAGTTCTCAGCGCTTATGCCGAAGAACACTTGGCGGAGATACGCCAAAGCTTCTTACCAATGGTGCCTTCATCAGATGTGGAGATGAAGGAGCACACTAAGAACTACGTGAATGGCTGAAGAATCGTTTGGCACAAGGATCCATCGATGACATTTCTACGTGGTTGGCACAAAAGCCATCACCTACGGTGTTGACGTACCAAGCATATGACATAAATGGATACACGTTCTACACTGAGGAACGTGATCAGAAGACCTTGTATTAGAACAGCTCTGTTCGAATAGAATGCATGACTGTAAATGAAGCTGATAAAAGGGTATACTATGGAACCATCAAAGAGATTTGGGATCTTGACCATGTGAATGTTAAGGTGGCATTATTCAGGTGCGCATGGATCCCTCTTGGTCAGGTAAGGATTGATGAGTACATGAAGACCTGTGTTAACAGGACAACGATGGCATATCACGCAGACCCATCCATTCTTGCCAGCGATGCTACCCAGATTTTCTTTGTGGAAGACCCCTAGCATAAGAACAGCCATTTAGCGATGCATGGAAGAGAAGGGTACTGGGTGTCGACGATGTTGCCGATGAGGAGGAGTACGATGAATTTGATGAGTTGCCAGCCAAGGGATCACGCACTCGTGTAACAGAGCAGCGTAAAATCATCAAAAACCCCTTGTTCATTCGGGGTCAACTTAATGATCCCAGTTCCCCCATGAACATGAGAATTAAGCTGTAAGACTAGTCTTTATTCCTACCTTGCAACTTAATTCGTTCAATTTAGAATTGTCGCGTGTACTGAATTTGTGAGTTATGCCCGGTTTTCTGTTGATGTAAGAACCGTTAATATGTTGACCTTGATATGCTGTCAGCTCAGGCAATGAATATGAACTGTTTTTTGTTATTATTTTATTATTATATTATAGAGGTAGCACACTCAATTGATCTCACTACAGTATGTGTGAACAAATATGCAATCTGGTTTGCGAATAGCACATGGTTTGTTGATGAAAGCCGTGTGCCGACCAAATCCCGCCACCCCGCCCACGATCTGAGTCGTGCTTTCTGATTGGCCAGAACCCAAACCCCACGGATCGTACGTCTGCACCGTTGGATGCCCCCACATCGAACGGCGATCCTCATCCCTTTCGACATCACATGCAGTTCCGGTTGTAATTTTATTTTTATGCACAAAATGCACGTTATTCTCAAAAAATGTCTTAAATATAGCTAACGATAACTGAAATGCGCCAGAAAATCAAACCCGTGGTATAATGATGATTGCGTACCCTGGAAAGTTTTATGAGGCCAAACAATGAAGTCACGGGCCACACGAGTTTGAATTGACACGTCTCCTTTTGGAAACCATGATCCTTCATGTGAGATGCTCCGGTTTGGAAGGAGCGGTCATCAAAACTTGTGCCAAACTTTACCAATTTTTTTCCACGGTGTCGTGAGAGCACGCCACGGGCACACATCGATTTTGATGATGTCCGAACTCCATCTGAATTTCCTGTAATTAAAATAACAACTAGGCCTATGTCAGTGGCCGCACCTCGCGGCCGAAATGTTTGAAACTTCTCCGCGCTTTTCGAACAAATGGATGAAAACTCACAAAACGACGCACAAATGATCTGTACACCTTCTTTGCTAGGCTGATAGTAAAGGGGTATCATAGCTAGTATCATGCATGCCAACTAGGCAATTTTCATGAGTTGTCGTAGAATTAAATGAAGAAAGAGAGGGTTAAGTATCATATCATGAAAACGTATCATAATAAATGCTATGCTACTATGTGTCATGCATGACAATATAAATTATACATATACTAAATCTGACCAGGTTTCTTTTACCCTATTTTTTTCACTTTTTCTTATCAGTAGAAATCGCACCAATGGATGTGCGACACGTGTTTTAGTTTGGGATTTGGCTGTGTGCGCGCCCGTGTTCATGTAGCGATTCTGGGTGGGTCCCTGGTTCTAGCATGCAACCGGCTTGCATGTGCGTGCACGATGCGCAGTTCCCATTGGGCTGCATGTGCGATTTGTCTCCAGCAGCCGACTTGTGTGCCATGTTCCTCCGTCTTTTCCCAACGGTTTTGTCTTTTTCCGTTTGTCCTTGCTTGCATGTGCCGAATCCCATGCTGTCGTGGCCAACTTTTACGCCGTCTGTTGTTTCAAAATTGAATTTTTGTTTGCGGCGCGTGTGCCTTTGTGCAGTCGGCTGCCGCTCCGGTCGTGCTTTCTAGGCCTGGTACTTCGTCGGCTGCCGCCTTTCTTTATTCTTCTGGTCGCTTCTTCCTCACATGCAGTGGCTGTCTTTGATTTGTCTTTCGATTCGTCGTCGCCTGCTATAAATACGGGCCCTCCCATCGAGCTTCCTCTCATTCTGATTTCAGCCAGGTGCGCGTTCCTTCCTGCATTTAGTGGCAGGATTTATAGAGGCAGCGATGGTTAGTCCTCCTGTTGTTCGGTCTGGTCGGGGCCGGCGGGACGTGCTCCTGGGATCCGGGCGGCTGTTATCGCGCGTGTGCGTAATGGCTGCGGTCGTTTCCCTCCTGCGGATCGTCCAACAGTAATGGGAGAGGCTGTTGTCCGTGATGAATTGCCTGTTGTTCATTTAAGGTGTCGTTGCCGCCGTGCGGTTCGCCGGCCGTTGCGTTCTGGACGGGTTGAGTTCATTCAGCCTGCTCGAGTATTTGCAAGCTTATTTAGTATGTTTACGTATTGGTTTACTCGGAGTGTGGTCGCTTTATTTGGCTGCTTCTTTTTGTAGATGGTCAACGTTTGGTTCCCGATGGGGAAGGGTGGTCTTGATCGCCGCCGTCGAGAGATTTCTTGACTCTACTTAATGCAAGTGCGCTGGCTTCTTGCTGTGCATGCGACTGTCTCTGTCTGCTTGCGTACGTTTCTTTTTCTGCCTTGCTTACTACACTCGCTTCTTTCTTCTCTTCTCTTCCTTTTTGTGAAGGCTACACTCCTACTGCTGATTGTTCTTGTGCACTTGGTGGTCTCATGCCTGCTGCTCCGCTCGCCGGCGTGGGATCTGGTGAGTTTCTGCTTCTTCTCTGTGTATTATGTTGGTTGTGCTGGCTGCTGTAAGATGGGCATAATTTTTTTGTGTTGACGTTGGGACGGTTGGTGATGATTTTTTCCTTTCTATAAGCTGCTTGTGTGGGTCTTTGCGTGTGGTCCATGCGACATGTGTTTTTTTTTGTTTCATTTGCTTTGCTACATGGATTTCGGCCTGTTCGTCCAATGTTTTGTTGCAGCTTCCTCGGTGGCCCAGACGGTTCATGGGTCGTCTGGTTATCCTTTTTCTCTTCCTGATGATGTCCACCTTGATCATCGCTTGGTGGGTGTTCCGTCTGTTGTTAATCGTTCCAAGGGTGTGCCTTTGCGTGTGGCCGGTGCTTTCGGTCGGCCTACTCCTCTTGGTGAGTTTAGGTTCTGAAACATGCATCTGCCACTGCCTTTTTTCTTTTCTTTTTTTGTTTGTGTTGGATATGGTTCTAATTTGTATATGTGGCTGTTTTTTGAGTGATGCCTACTCCTGTCATGGGAAACTTCGTAAGCGGGCGCTGATGCGGGTTTGCATGCGGGGATCTCCTTTGCATGCCATTTTTTTTTCTGCTTGCGATCCAGCGCGCCTTCTGTGTGTCCTTGTTTTAGAGGGTTCCATATATATATATTTTTAATCCTGACTTGCATGGCGGTTAGACGGTGTTGGTCTTCACGATGGTTCTGGCGCCGCCGTGTGCATCGACGCTTCTGGGCGCCGCTTTGCAGATCGATGCTTCTGGTCGCTGCTTTGCACGATACTTCTGGTAGGGTTTGCCATCTCCGATTCGCTTCGCCTCACGAAGCGGTGTTCTTTCTTGGTGGATAGGTCGTGGTGGTTCTTGCCGAAGTGGTGCCCGCCGCCGGGGCCGTCGATACCTCGTCGGAGCCCCAACTGCCGGGATGCAATTCATCTCTCAACGCCGGTACAATCTCCCCTACACGGCCGAGTTGGCGGCGCACGCATGACATATCACCGACTACCAGCGGGAGCCATCACCGACTACTTGCAGGAGGTGCATGCGGAGGCCCCGATATGGTGGGGTTCAGTGCAGCAATCTAGCCGATGCTGCTATCCTCGGCCGTCGGTCACCGACTCTGCCACGAACCCCTACGCCGCCCCAAACACCCCCATGGCCATCCCCGTTGGCGACGACTTCTCGCGGTTTGGGTAGGGCAGCGGAGGCTACGACGGGAGGGTTAGAGGTGGCGGTGGCGGCTGAGAGGCTAAATCCAGGTTAATGTCACGTCGCTCAATCCATCTATTTTTTTCCGTGCTGGTGGCTTCCGCTCTGGTGGTAGAGGAAGCGGGGAAGGGAGGGATGGGCTGGGCCGGGCATGCCTTATAATGTATCTGTGCAGATTATAATATTTCCATCAATGACCATAATTACTATGCTCTTGAAGTTACAAAGGAAAGACTGTTCATAGCCAGAGAAAATGCACAAGCAAAGCAATGACAATTCAATATGGCCCGTCAGCAAGTAGCTACACAGCAAAACGAGTTTACGAGACAAATAATGATTCTAGCAGGAATGCGCAACAACTTTTTTAATATATTGCCACTCCGTATGTACCCTCAGCACCCAGACAGCGATGATCCTATCATCACGTACACAGGCGCGCATCGTCCTGTTGGACGTCTGCAAGAATTTGCAAAAGCTCTGTACCACTTCATCACTGGCACCAATCCTGCAGGAGGATACACCAGGATGATCTAATCCATCACAGACTGCTTCTAGCTTACTTCTACAGCGTGGTTGTGTGGCTTACTTCTACAGCGTGGTTGTGTCTCTATATACAGTTCACCACATAGAGTGGACCGCATATAGTTTGAATAATTAGTTTATCTTAGACGCGTGCCACTTCTAATAATCTGTTTGTATCCACGCATTTGCAAGAGTTTAATAAATTCACATCTCCAGTATCTTCAATGGCTCTGTATATCCGTCTGACTTGCTTGAATTAAAAAGTAAATGAGTATGCATTGATTTATTCTTAAATCAATAGACTACATATATTGCGGACTAAGGCATAGCCTAGTGGTGGGAAGGGGCTGATGCCTTTCCATCCACTCAGGTGGCACTTGCAATTTGAGTTTGTTGCACCAATTATGCTGTAGGGAGTTTCCTTACACACTAGTGCAGAACAGGCCTTTATCACCGGTTCGTAAGGGCCTTTAGTGCCGGTTCTGCAACCGGCACTATGGTGTGGAGACTAAAGGCCCCCCTTTAGCGCCGGTTCGGCTAAAGTGCCACCACGTGGCACGAGCCAGGCCCGGGTGCTGGTAGACCATTAGTACCGGTTGGTAGCACCAACCGGTACTAAATGTTTGGGGGGTTTCGGTTTTAATTTTTATTTTTCCATTAATTTTGTGTTTTTCATTTAATTCTTTTTTGTTTGCTGGTATTTTATGATACTACATATTGTACGCGTTATGCATATATATAAATAGATTTTCTCGTAGAACTGATCATATATATATAATCGAATGTCTCACAACCACCATTAATTATTCACACATACACATGTGTATATATATATACAATTTCTCCTACATGTTGCCTTGGTGCCTTCGGAGCACGATGACAAGTGGTTTATGGGGGCGGTAGTGGGTAATAGTATTCTCCTTTGGGATCTATGACCTGGTCGAGCAAAAATCCCGCTATTTTCTCTTGAAGTGCTCGTATGCGCTCCTCTGGTAGGAGCTTGTCCCGCACCTCTTTGAACTGTTAAGAAGAAGATCAATATGCATGTGTATTAGTTGTGTGACTAGATATCGACAATCATGTAAGATTTGTGAATAGTGTTCTGGCAAACGTACCCAGTCTTGTCTATCAGATCTGCTCCTTTCGGACGCCATCATGCGAATGTTCTCGCAAACGTAGTATGCACACACTTCAGTCCCCGGCGCCTGCTTCAGGGCCTTTACGACAATAGAATTTAATCAGATAATAATTAATCAAGCATGTTAATTAATTAATGGTATTGAAACAAGAATTAAAGAGATGGTAGCTAGCTAGCTAGTACTACTTAATTACTTACCTTGGGTCGATACCAACATAGCTTTTGTCGCCATTTTCCTGGAGTCACCTTGATGTACTTTTCCCAAGCCCTGCCTGCCGGCAAAGAAAATTAATAAAGGGGTTATTAAAAATAGTTCATATCAGGAAATGACGAACTAAATAGGCCGAGATATAGTTAATAATGATTGAAATAACCTGTCGACTATCCCCTTCACGATGCTGTAGTCACTATTTTTTTAAGTAGTGAGTCCAGTACTTCAACTTTTCCTTCGTCAACTTTAATGTCTAACAAGATCCAGTGGAAGCTGCATGCGCATACGTTTGCATGTATAAATTAAGCGGGCATGTGCATAACACTAATCAACTATAACCCTAAACCCTATACACTTATTAACATCTAGCTAGTAAGCAAAAACAGAATTTGTAGTACAAGACAGTGTGACTCACTCGAAGTTGTAAGGAAGTAGTATATCTTCATTGCTATTGAGGCGCTTCAAGAACTCTAGCATGCATTTCTCTACATCTTGTCTACACCATTCCAATTTCCATGTGTATTCATTAACAGTATTTGGGTCAATGAACCCAATGCCATAGCGTCCAGCTTTTTTCATTTCATACATCTTCATCCTGCATAATACCACAGAAAAGAATATATAGTGAGGATATATAATTACAGGTAATTAATGATCAATCAATGAGCACTAGAGCTAGCTTGAGACTTAAATTACAGAAAGAAATCACTTACAGACAATAGCAACTGACGATAGATTTGTCGAGTGCATCTTGATTGAATAACTGAAATAGTTCTGAATACTCAATGGCCAGAGCTTTCTTATGGAAGTAATGATCTTCCTCGACTTGCACCATGAGGGACTCTCGATTGGAAATCTTGGTAATTTTCATGTACCAATCATGCAATTCATACATTCTCGTTGGGAGGTTCTTGACCTCCTCGGGCTCGACCAAAGGTTGGCCCCGGACATATTTCCGTTTTATTTCCTCCTCTCTAAGCGGAGGCATGGGCTCGATCTCGAGGAGTTGTCCAACAGTGATCTTGAGCATTTCAGCCTGCATTATATGCTCCTCGGTTATTACCACATCGCCCAGCTCGGGAACGTAAACGGTTTGCCCACAATAATATTGGGCGCGCGTACTCTCATGTGTTGTTGGCACAACAAGCGGGGGAGGGGGGGTCGATTGCGCTGCCTGTTCTCCCAGCTGGGGCACGGTTTTCCCGCATTTTTTGACAGCTGCTTGTTGGCTCGAGCTCGAGCTCACTTCTTTCTGTAGTCGTGCTCGATGTGCCTTCTTGATTTGGCGCTCATAGTCTGAGTCAACAGGCTTGGGAGCTGGTGGTCTAGCCATACGAATGCAGTGGTCAATCTTTTCCTCAGGCACTTTCTCCCTCGGCGGCGTTGCCGGTTTCGGTCGAAAATGAGCGTCCACTTCGGCCCGCACTATTGCATCGTTTTGCTCCTCAGTCATGTCGTAAGGCCTCTGAGGAAGAGGAGCGAGGCTGCTTGGACCATATTTATATCGCTTGTCTCCGCCTGTACTTTCTGTACTACCTCGACTTGTACCGCTACGCACCATAGCTGCGGCGTGTCTCTTCTGCGATTGCTTAGGCGGCGGAGACGGCTGATGTGGCTTAGTTGGAGCAGGAGGAGTGGCCTGACGCTGTGCCGGACTTGAAGCAGGAGGTGTGGCCTGACACGGTGGCGGACTTGAAGCAGGAGGTGTGGCCTGACGCTGTGCCGGACTTGAAGCAGGAGGTGTGGCCTGACACGGTGGCGGACTTGGAGGAGCGGGAGTCTGCTGACACGGTGGCGGACTTCGAGGAGGAGTCGGCAGACGCGGTGTCGGTGGACTTCGAAAGATGATGCAATCCTTTTTCCATAGGATGAAACGATGTATGGCCTCTCCCAGTGTTTGCTCGTCGTCACCTCCAGGAATGTCAAGCTCTAGCCCCGAATATGGGCCCACCACCTCATCAACCAAGACACGAGCATAGCCCTCTGGAATCGGGGCGCAGTGGAAGGTTGCTTCGGGGGTAATTGTAAAAGCAACGGCGTTCGCCACCTTCATGGATATGTTCTTCATTTTGTAGTGTAGCTCACAGTTAGTGTTCTCTATGATGTCATCCACAGGGTATGTATCCAGCAGTGCGTCGCCCGGGGCGGAACCAACGCTACTTCTCCGCATGGATGGGACGGTGCTATCCAATGCTGGATGATCATCCGCTTGCTACTGCCGCTGCTGAGACCCCCTTTCCTGGCTAAGTGAGTCGATCTGCTGCTGCTGGAATTTGAGTGCCAAGTCCGTGTGCCTTGCTTCTAGGCCTTGAAGGCGTTCCGCGTCCTGCTTCCTCTGCTCCTCCTCCAGCTTCCTCTTCTTCTCCTCCTCCATCTTCTTTCTTGCACGGGTCCTGTAGTCGTCGTTCCATTCCGGAAAGCCCTCATACCAGGGAATAACGCCCTTGCCTCGTGTTCTTCCCGGGTGTTCAGGATTTCCCAGGGCGCTCGTAAGCTCGTTGTTCTCTCTGTTGGGCGTGAACACCCCCTTTCGAGCATCTTCTATTGCGTCAAGTAACTTTTGTTCTGCTCCGTTTAGACTTGCCTTCTTCGAAACCAGGCCTGTCTTCGGGTCCAACGCCCCCATGCGCATAGAACCAAGTTCTGCACCTGGGGGCCCAGCTCCTAGTAACTGGAGTGACCCCTGCATCCTCCATCTCTTGCTCAAACTTATCCCACTTAGGCATTGCCACCGCGTAGCCACCTGGACCCAGCCTATGGAACTGCGTCTTTTTTGTGGCATTGGCCTTGTTTTTTCTCGACCGTTCCTTGGATAATTCTGATTCCTTGAATTTCATGAAAGCGGGCCAGTGTTCTCTTTGCTTCTCCAGTGTTCCCTTGGATTCTGGAGTCTTCCTTTCTGCAGCGAGGTAGTTGGCTCATACAGTTTTCTTGTGGGTGTTGAATGCAATTGCCATCTTCTTAAGAGCAGCGTCCTTGACTTTCTGCACATCTGCATCAGTGAAATAATCTGGTAGGGTGAAATGTTCCATCAGAGATTCCCAAAGCTTTTGTTTTGCTCTGTCGTCGACCCAAGTAACATCTGGGTGTTTAGTTTTTGGCTCTTTCCATTCTTGAATGGAGATCGGGAGTTGGTCCTTCACAAGAACTCCACACTGACGAACAAACTTGCTCGCAATGTTCTTAGGCGTGAGGGTTCGCCACTAGCTTTGATGGAATCGATGTTGTACTTTACACCCTCCTTCAACTTTTTGCTCGGGCCGCGCTTTGTCCTATTGTCAGTAGAAGCAGATTTGCTCGATCCGGAGGGCTGAAAGAAGAAAGATCGATTCATTAATATATCTTCAAATAAAAAAAACATGTGATGATCACTAGATGCCTTCTTATATAAATATACCTCGCCGGTAGTCTTTGTTATTTCAAGATCAACATTGTATGCGTCATCATAATCATTGTCTGCGTCATCATAGTTCATGACTTCATCAGCTCGGTCGTCGAGATCGAATATCTTATCATCACCCTCCCCGGTATTGTTCAGATATTGGGAGCCGTCATTTGCTTCATTCAGATCATCTGGCCTGCTAGGGCTGCGTATGATCTCGAACAGGGCCTCTTCTCCCTCTCTGCCGGTATTGTCCGCCATAGCTTTTATTTAACTAATACAGAAGAAATATAAAACAATTTAGTATTCAAATTACAATGCATGGATGCAATCAATAAGAAAAAACTGAATCATATAGTACATAATATGCATCGTCTCGAATAATATATAATCTCGAATACATCATCTCGAATAATATATAATCTTGAATACATCGTCTCGAATAATATATAATCTCGAATACATCGTCTCAAATAATATATAATCTCGAATACATCACTGGCTAGGTAGCTAATAAAGATCGAATACTATAGAAGAATCTAGGCCACTCGCGGTTCCTGGGGCGCGGGCGGTGGACACCCAAAGACAAGGAACCATCACAGGATCATATCTCCGGTCATCTGCCCAAAGAACCTGCCAGGTATTGGAGAACCTGACGTCCATAGCAGCCATGTAGCGATGGACGTGCTCGTCCTCCTCCCTGACACAACGATGCACCACCTCCGGCGGGGCCGGCTCCCTCTGCACCGAATGTGGCCCATGCGAACGCCACCAAAGGAGATCAGGGTCGACGATGGGACCCGAGGCCGGGTTCCTCACCAAGCGTCGCGCCCCTCCAGGTAGCACCTCCCAGTGCCAGCCCGGCGGAGCCCAATCCCGGACATGGGTCCTCTGAAGCAGGACGTCGTCGCAAACAGGTCGACGGCGAGGATGCAGGCCGGGCATCGTCGACAACAAATACTATATGCCGCAAAAGTAAAGTAACATTTTTTAAATGATTGGATTGTGATTTCTTATATGCAAATTCTAAATGTTATAACTAAAAATATAATAAACTAAAAAAACATTGACCATATCTAAAAGTAACATTTCTAACATTTCTATAACTAAAATTGTATAACTAATTTTTCTTTAATATTTCTATATAACAAACATTTCTATAACATTAATACAGGAAAAACTAACATTTCTATATATAACTAACATTTCTATATAACTAACATTTCTATAACATTAATACAGAAAAACTAAAAACTAATAACTAATAACAGAAAAACTAAAAACTAAAAACAGAAAAACTAAAAACTAAAAACAGAACAAAAATTGTGTATGTGTGTGTATGGTGTGTGTGTATGTGTGTGTATGTGTTGTGTGTGCAGGCGACGGCGACGGCGAACCAAGGCGACGGCGCCGGCGGCGCGCGTGGCGGCTTCGATTGGAGGGAGAGGAGAGGGGGGACAGAGGCTTACAGCGCGGGCGAGGTCGAGGCGACGGCGACAGCGACGGCGACGCGGGCTGGTGCGGGGACGGGGACGCGGGCCGGCGACGCGGACGGCGCGACGAGGACGGGGGCGGCGCGGAGTCGACGGGGACGGTGCGACGGCGGCGGCGACGACGCGGGATGGGGCAGCGGCGATGAAGCAGAGAGAAGTGGGAGGAAACTGACGAAATTTTCGTAAGTGTTTCTTATATAGGATGGTCCTTTAGTACCGGTTGGAGCCACCAACCGGTACTAAAGGTCGATTTTGGCCAGGCCAAGCGGCGGGAAGCGCCCACCTTTAGTACCGGGTGGTGGCACCAACCGGTACTAAAGGCCCACCCTTTAGTACCGGTTGGTGCCACCACCCGATACTAAAGGGTGTGCGCTGCCAGGCGAGGGGCACAGAAGTTTAGTCCCACCTCGCTAGTTGAGGAGCGCCAGGACTAGTTTATAAGCCCCGACGCGGGCACTACATTGAGCTCCTCTCAATAGCAGGCCTTCTGGGCCTACCTCTCCTACTCTGCCTGTGGGCCTACTGGGCTTGCGGGCCTGCATCCTGTCCCAATTACAGGTTGGGTTTCTAGTCGTATGCAGGCCGCTCTGGCCCAGTAGGTGGGCTTTTTTATTTTCTTATTTATTTGCTTTATTTATTTTTGGTTTATTTATTTTTGAGTTGTTTTTTGCTGTATTTAGAGTTTCCTTGGGAATATTTTTTTTTGCTTTAGGTACAAAAAATTACAAACTTTCTGTTAGTGCCGGTAGTTTACAAATTTGAATAGTTTACATTTTGAATTATTCGAAATTTGTGTGAATCACTAGTTTGTGAATAACTTAACTTTGAAAATAGATTTTCAGTGATTCTTTTTTCTTATGTTTAATATTAGTGTGTTTTATCATTATATTCAATTTGGTAATGCTTAGGTTATTTAAAAAATGAAATCCCTTTGTAACGGATGAGTTTTCGTCCGAAACCCTGATACTTCGAAAGAGATTGTCCATTTTATACACGAAGTGCATCCAATTTTTGCGGTAACCCTCTCTACTTTTTTGCACATGCTATGTGGGTGAAATTATGATACCATGCCAACTTTCAACCTTTTCTGAGTTCATTTGAAATGCTTTTCAATTTCAGGGTCATTTAGCTGAAAAAATCAGTAAATGCATGAAAGAATTTGTTTGCACATAAAATTTCTTCGCGTTTCAAATGCCAAAACACATAACTACCCTAACTATTACAGAGATTCCCTCCTGGGTGTGAAACACAGAAGAAATTGATGATAGTGAAGCCGATCACATCCCAGATCTTTGTGTGTGAAACTTTTTCTTCGTGTATGTCCCTTTGCGCCGTAGCCATGGAAAATCTTCATCATTTAACTGGATGCTCGGGTCAATATTCACTATGAATGGAGCAATTTCATCAAACTTTTCATAATCTTCTGACATGTCTGTCTTGTCATCCACTCCCACGATGTTTCTCTTCCCAGAAAGAACTATGTGGCGCTTTGGCTCATCGTACGATGCATTCGCTTCCTTATCTTTTCTTTTTCTCGGCTTGGTAGACATATCCTTCACATAGAAAACCTGTGCCACATCATTAGCTAGGACGAATGGTTCGTCTGCATACGCAAGATTGTTGAGATCCACTGTTGTCATTCCATACTGCGGGTCTTCCGTTACCCCATATTGTGTCATATTGACCCATTTGCACCAAAACAAAGGGACCTTCAAATCACGTCCATAGTCAAGTTCCCATATATCCTCTATGTAACCATAATATGTTTCCTTTCCCGTCTTGGTTGTTGCATCAAAGCGGACACCACTGTTTTGGTTGGTGCTCTTCTTATGTTGGGCGATCGTGTAAAATGTATTACCATTTATCTCGTACCCTTTGAAAGTCATTATATTCGAAGATGGTAACTGGGACAGCAAGTACAGGTCATCTTCAATAGAGGCGTCATGCATGGTACGTGTCTGCAACCAGCCGGCGAAACTCCTGGTTTGTTCACGTGTAATCCAGTCATCAGACCGCTCCGGGTGTTTGTAGCGTAGAAAATTCTTGTGTTCGTCCATATACGGAGCCACCAAGGCGGAATTCTGTATAACTGTGTAGTGTGCTTCAGTGAGAGAATGCCCGTCCATACATATTTTTTGATTTCCTCCTAGCGTGCCTTTTCCATCCAGTCTGCCCTTATGCCGCAATTCAGGAACACCAATCGGCTTAAGGTCAGGAATAAAGTCAATACAAAACTCAATGACCTCCTCATTTTCATGGCCCTTGGAGATGCTTCCTTCTGGCCTAGCACGGTTATGAACATATTTCTTTAAGACTCCCATGAACCTCTCAAAGGGGAACATATTGTGTAGAAATACAGGACCCAAAACGCTAATCTCTTCACATAGGTGAACTAGGGCGTGCGTCATGATCTTGAAGAAGGATGGTGGGAACACCAACTCGAAACTGACAAGACATTGCGCCAAATCATTCTCTAACCTTGGTATGATTTCTGGATCGATTACCTTCTGAGAGATTGCATTGAGGAATGCACATAGCTTCACAATGGCTAATCGAACGTTATCCGCTAGAAGCCCCCTCAATGCAGCCGGAAGCAGTTGCGTCATAATCACGTGGCAGTCATGAGACTTTAGGTTCTGGAACTTTTTCTCTGCCATGTTTATTATTCCCTTTATATTCGACGAGAAGCCAGACGGTACCTTAATACTGAGCAGGCATTCAAAGAAGATTTCCTTCTCTTCTTTGGTAAGAGCGTAGCTGGCATGACCCTGATGTATGCCGTCTTTTCCATGCATACGTTGCTGGTCCTCCCGTGCCTCAGGTGTATCTTTTGTCTTCCCATACACACCCAAGAAGCCAAGCAGGGTCACGCAAAGATTCTTCGTCACGTGCATCACGTCGATTGCAGAGCGGACCTCTAGATCTTTCCAATAGGGCAGGTCCCAAAATATAGATTTCTTCTTCCACATGGGTGCACGTCCGTCAGCGTCATTCGGAACAGGTTGTCCGCCAGGACCCTTTCAAAAGACTACCTTCAAATCCTTGACCATATCATGTACATCAGCACCAGTACGGTGGCGAGGCTTCGTCCGGTGATCCGCCTCACCTTTGAAATGCTTGCATTTCTTTCTTACGGGATGCCTGCTCAGAAGAAATTGACGATGTCCCGGGTACACATTCTTCCTACAATTGTCCAAATATATACTGTTGGTATCATCTAAACAGTGCGTGCATGCGCGGTATCCCTTGTTTGTCTGTCCTGAAAGGTTATTGAGAGCAGGCCAATCATTGATGGTCACGAACAGCAAGGCCTTTAGGTCAAATTCTTCCCCCATGTGCTCATCCCACGCACGTGCACCTGTTCCATTCCACAGCTGTAAGAGTTCTTCAACTAATGGCCTTAGGTACACATCAATGTCGTTGCCGGGTTGCTTAGGGCCTTGGATGAGCACTGGCATCATAATGAACTTCCGCTTCATGCACAACCAAGGAGGAAGGTTATACAAACATAGAGTCACAAGCCAGGTGCTATGGTTGCTACTCTGCTCCCCAAAAGGATTAATGCCATCTGCGCTTAGACCAAACCATACGTTCCTTGCGTCATCTGCAAACTCCTTCCCGTACTTTCTCTCAATTTTTCTCCACTGCGACCCGTCAGCGGGTGCTCTCAACTTTCCGTCTTTCTTACAGTCTTCTCTGTGCCATCGCATCGCCTTGGCATGCTCTTTGTTTTGGAACAAACGTTTCAACCGTGGTATTATAGGAGCATACCACATCACCTTGGCAGGAATCTTCTTCCTGGGGCGCTCGCCCTCGACATCACCAGGGTCATCGCGCCTGATCTTATAGCGCAGTGCACCGCATACCGGGCAAGCGTTCAAATCCTCGTACTCACCGCGGTAGAGGATGCAGTCATTAGGGCATGCATGTATCTTCTGCACCTCTAACCCTAGAGGGCAGACAACCTTCTTTGCTTCGTACGTACTCTCGGGCAATTCGTTGTCCTTTGGAAGCATATTCTTTATCATTACCAGCAACTTTCCAAATCCCTTGTCAGATACACCATTCTCTGCCTTCCATTGCAACAATTCCAGTGTGGTGCCCAACTTTTTCTTGTCAGCTTCGCAAGTCGGGTACAACAATTTCTTGTGATCCTCTAACATGCGCTGCAACTTCTTCTTCTCCTAATCACTTGCACAGTTTCTCTTTGCGTCGGCAATGGCCCGACCTAGATCATCAGCGGGCTCATCTGATGCCTCTTCTTCAGCTTCTTCCCGCATTGCCGGCTCAGCTTCTTCCCCCATTGTTGTATCATCGTATTCAGGGAACCCATGGCCAGGATAGTTGTCGTCGTCCTCTTCTTCATTGTCTTCCATCATAACCCATCTTTCTCCGTGCTTGGTCCAAACATAATAGTGGGGCATGAAACCGGACTTAAACAGGTGGACGTGAATGGTTCTTGACGTAGAGTAATTGTGATCATTCTTGCAGACTAAACATGGACAAGGCATAAAACCATCCGCCCGCTTGTTTGCCTCAGCCGCAAGCAGAAAAGTTTGCACGCCATTAATGAACTCGGGAGAGCATCGGTCATCGTACATCCATTGTCGGCTCATCTTCATTACACAACACCGAATAGACCAAATTAATACAAGTTCATACATAAAGTTCATACAAGACTTAAATGCAACAAACAAATAACTCTCTAACTAAAGAATTGAAATGCAACAACAAATGCGATCAAGATCGCAACTAAGGTAACAATTGATCCAACAGCATAATGATACCAAGCCTCACTATCAATGGCATATTTTCTAATCTTTCTAATCTTCAAGAGCATTTTCTCCATCTTGATCTTGTGATCATCGACGACATCGGCAACATGCAACTCCAATTCCATCTTCTCCCCCTCAATTCTTTTCAATTTTTCTTTCAAATACTCCTTTTCTCTTTCAACCAGATTTAACCTCTCGACAATAGGGTCGGTTGGAATTTCCGGTTCACAAACCTCCTAGACAAAAATATCTATGTCAACTTGATGCGCATAATTTGTCATAAACACGAAATGCAACAACTAGTTTTAAAAGAGAATATACCACATCCGAATCATAACAAGGACGAGGGCCGACGGGGACGGATATCAAAACCATGGCACTATGTATAACAAACAACGTACGGGTAAGATAATTATACGAGTAACTATATATCCAAATCACACAAACATCAATTTGGTAATGTAAAACATTCATGAACAAGAGGCTCAC
Source organism: Aegilops tauschii subsp. strangulata (assembly GCF_002575655.3). Taxonomy (NCBI): domain Eukaryota; kingdom Viridiplantae; phylum Streptophyta; class Magnoliopsida; order Poales; family Poaceae; genus Aegilops; species Aegilops tauschii. Next base: position 582,493,956 of record NC_053036.3, read on the forward strand.
CACAAGGTGGTGCCGGCGACGGAACGGTGCCGGCGATCGACTGTGGTTACGACGGAGATTTAGAAGGCACTAAGTAAACCACACCTACATATGCAAACTAAGTGTTAGTTTTGACCACAAATTGCATATAAATCAAATACTAGCACATATATTTTCTACCAAATTACTAAACTCATAAATTAATCACTATACAAAGCATTGCAAGAGCTAATCTAGCAATGAGAGATGAAAGGACAAAGTTGCTAACCTTTGTGATCATTTGAATGGATGGGGGCCTTCAAATTTGACAAATTCTGGGCAAAATGTGTGATGAGCTCGATAGGAAGAGGGGAAGAACAGAGAGGAGAGGGGAAAGGGGAAGAACAGAGCGAGCTCGGGTGGACGAAGGGTTTATGTAGGACGACCTTTAGCACCGGTTCGTGCCATGAACCGGTACTAAAGGTGCTGGAGGGGACCCGGACTGACAACATCCTGCCACCACTCACTTTAGTACCGGTCCGTGACACGAACCGGTGCTAAAGGTCGGCCACGAACCGGTGCTAATGAAAGCGGCTGGCTAGCCGTTGGAACCGGCACTAATGCACACATTAGTGCCTGCTCAAAAGCAAACCAACACTAATGTGCTTGACATTTGACCCTTTTTCTACTAGTGACAGTCTTTCTGTCAAAAAAAATTAGACTACATATATAGGTAAGTAATCACCAAGCGCAGCGTGCCGCCGCGCGGGTTAGGCTAGTAAAGTACTACATATGATACTAGCTACTCTATGATGATACTATGCATTGGACTAGCCACAGTGGGAGTAACTTCAGCAATAACATCGAGTCCAACTCAACAAATTTGCTTATGTGGCAATGAGTTAATGAGAAGAGAGATAGTTTGAGTAACTTAGCTAGTTACTGTAACATCACATGTCCCAATGCAATATGAGTTTATAACCTAATAAAATGAGGCTTTGCATGTTACCATACTTATGTTACATATACTACCCACTATGAGACTAGCCGCAGTGGGAGTAACTTCAGCAGTAACATCGAGTCACTCAACAAATTTGCTTATGTGGCAATGAGTTAATGAGGAGAGAGGTAGTTTGAGTAACTTAGCTAGTTACCGTAACATCACATGTCCCAATGCAATATGAGTCTATATAACCTAATAAATGAAGCTTTGCATGACACCACACTTATGTTACTACGCACTATGAAGGTAGTAACATAGTCTAGGGATATGTGTATGTTACTAGTGTATGTTACTATGCATTTTGGCTGGTCTGAAAGGTAGTAACATAGTCTAGGGATATGTGTATGTTACTAGTGTATGTTACTATGCATTTTGGCTGGTCTGAAAGGTAGTAACATAGTCTAGGGATATGTGTATGTTACTAGTGTATGTGTTACTCTCCATTGTGGCAAGTCTTAGAGCAGGCTAGTACAATAGAGTGACATAATTAAGCAGGCTATAAGGAATAGAATAATATATATGTGCTTGTTAGTTGGAGGAAAGAGAAGAGGGGAGAGAAGAGAAGCATGCTCTCGGTTAGTAGAGCCAGCTGCAACACGAGACTCAAGACACTTTGTGAGGATGTAAGGTGGGCCAACTATTGATAAACTAGTACGTATTTAAAACTTATTATTGTACATGCCCGCTAAGAGGTTGGCTGTAATGGTAGTATCATAAGCGGTATCATGCATGCCAACTAGACTTTCTAGATGATGTGGCACACAATTAAATGAGGAAAGAGAGGATCTGGTATCATATCATGATACCGTATCATATTAAATGTTGTACTACTTTGTGTGATGCATGACAATTAATAAGGCAACCTAAGATACTAACTTATGATACGATGCATTACGGAAGTAGTATCATACACTACTATATATATATCATACGCATGATACTAGTATATGATACTTCCCATTACAACCAGCTTTATAGGGCCCAATTCAAAAATCTCACCAACCAAGGTAGATGGTGAGTGGTGAAATACTTTTTGTAGTTTGCAAAAACACCTAATTAATGCTTTTTTCCTCAAAAGATTATGTTTTCCAATGTATTAATTGCAATACATGCATGCATGCTTAAAGTACATGCATTGGTCAACTTTCTCTTAATACTTGCATGCAATGATTTCATGCACCTTGGAATCTGAACATGTGATGGGGAACAACTAAATTGAGCCTTATAAAATGGAAAAACTAAAATTTTGAGATAAGCCGATAAACCGAAAAGGAGGAAGTATATATGCATGATACTAGTATATGATCTGTAATACCTCTATAATGCGTACATGCATAGTATCATAAGTTCGTATCTTAGGTTGCCTTATTAATTGCCATGCATGACACAAAGTAGTACAACATTTAATATGGTACGGTATCATGATATGATACCCACACCCTCTCTTTCCTCATTTAATTGTGTGCCACATCATCCAAAAAGTCTAGTTGGCATGCATCATACCGCTTGATACTCCCATATTATGACCAGCCTTATTAGGGTGGCCATAATGGGGTATCATAGTCGATATCATGCACTCGGGAATAGCAAATATGATGATGTGTAACATCGGTAGATACCGTAACATATATATATATATATATATATATATATATATATATATATATATATATATATATATATATATATATATATATAATATTAAAGGGAGGAGCGTTTCTCCACCTTTTTTTCGTCACACAGGATTTTTGTACGTCATTCGTCCGTTTTAGAAATAGAGAAAAAAAACTTGTTGCATAGACTGATTCGATTCTTTTAAACATGTATACAAATTGTTTTTTTTACGTCACCTTTTATTTTTTTTACGTTTTTAAAGTATTAATTACACTTTAAAAAGATGTAAATCATGTATTTGATTCTTTTAAACATGTATACAAATTGTTTTACAAAAAAAATGTACAATGTGTATGAAAAAATAGCGATCAAAACAAGTATTTGATGAAAATGTTAATCATGTATTTATATAATGTTAAAAATATATAAAAATGCTTCAGATGTATATAAAATTTGTACAATGTGTTTTAAAAAAAGTGGACATCAAAACATATGTTCCATGAAATTTTAACCTGTATAATGAAGTATTTCATATGTACACAGAAAATGTACAATATGTAAAAAAATAGACATCAAAACGTATATACGACAAGATGTTAATCATATATGATAAAAATGTTAAACATGCATAAAAGTATGCACAAAGTGTATTAAAAAATGTAGACATGTGTTGAAAAAAAGTAGACATCAAACATTTATTTAAAAATGTAATTATCTATTTAAAAAATGTTAAACATGTATAAAGAAATGTTCCTGATATATACAAACCAATGTACAAGGTGTAAGAAAATGTTAAAATAGTGTTAACCATGTATTTAGAAAATATTAAACACACACAATAAAAATTTCCCTTATGTATAAGAAATTGTACATTATATGTGAAAAAAGTAGGCACGTGTTGAAAAAAGATTTTTTTTTATGAAACCTGAAAGGAAAAAAGTGAAGGAAATCATAAAAAACAAAGAAAAAACAATGAAAGTGGAAGAATGAAAACAGGCTGAAGAAAAAGGAAAACCAAAAATACTGAAGAAAAAACAGGTTGCAAGCAAGGGGAAAACATAAAAGAAGATAAAAAAAATAAGGTACAATGTTGTGCCAGCCCACTATTTCTACGCGTAGGCGTTCCTAATAGGAATTAGTACAAGAGAGAAATAACCCTCGCGGTCTTATTGTGGAAAAGAGTTTTCTTGACAAAACTTTTTTTAAGCTGCTCGCTCCACAAGCCCACTGAGTTGGGCATATACCTTGCTCATCGAAAGGTCGTTTTCTCGTTCCGTCGTATATTACTTAACCTTTTTTCGTCATGCCGCACATCCTTATTCTGGATGTGTTTTGACTTTTAATGATCAAAGTGTTCGACACCTAAACTGTTCTTTCTCTCACTTACAAAAAAAGGCCTACAAATCAAGAGAAAAATATATTTAAAAATTTAGGAGAATAGTAATTCCAGGTAAGGTACAAATCTAACTCTACGTCCAAGAGTTCATGGAGCACATGTGGGACCTCTATCATCCTTCCCCGATTTGTCCTTGCCTCCATGACTCGCACCCTCATGGACATCTCATGTGCATGCAATGTGATCATACACCACTCATATCGGATTGATTTCTAATTAGTACTACGTCTGAAGACATCTTTTAAGGAATGCCTATATATATCCTTTGGCTCAAGCTTCAGTGGAAGCAGTCTCAACATCTCGGCGCGTCGTCAATGTTGATGCTACCGTGTACTTCAATACAGACAGACGCCCTAATTATCGTGACCCTTTCCATTTTTTCGATGAAAGTTCTCATTGATAACCTAGACATATGAAATTGTCCAAGAGCCGTGTCCAAGGCGGTAGCATTAGATGGGCGGGTGTTGTACGTGTACAAGGTGCGTGCATGCACACAACATAGCATCAGATCTTCACCAGCTACCGCATGAACTAGCCGACGCCCGCACTGATGCGCTTCTGTCTTGGGCGACATCGGGCAGGAGCCCACCTCATTTGCCCCACTACCATTGTTGGGTGGCATCATCCAGGAACAGTTTTAGCATGCTCTCTCTTACCCCCTCTTTTCACATGAGAGGTAAGAATATATAATAGATCTGAGTCGTTGATATCATTAATTAGTGGCTTGACTAACTCTTAGCTTCTTACCTCACATGTAAAAAGAAGGGGTAAGAGGGAGCATGTTAAGATTTGCCATCGTTTAGAGGTTGGTGTGTCGCGCTGGTGAATGTTTTGGGGGACACGATAATTTTCTCTCCCGTTGCAACGCACAGGCATATGTGCTAGTATATAATAAATGCTATACTACTTTGTGTCATGCATGGCCATAAATACGGTCATCTATGATATATACTACTCTATGATACTATATATGCACTATGAAGGTACGTACGTAGTATTATACACTAGTATTGCATGATACTATATATAGTATATGATACTCCCCACTATATAAGGCTGGCCATAGCGGTGGTGTCATAGTCGACAATGTCATGCACTCGGAAATAGCAAGTATGCTGATGTGGCAAAGAATTAAATATATATAGAGAGGGTTAGAGTAATATATAGGTAGATACTGTATCATGTTAAATGCAATGCTAATTTGTGTCATGCATGGCAATAAATATGATCTATGATACTATACTCTATGTATTATACTATGCGCTATAATTAATTAAAGGTAGTATCATACACTAGTATCATATATACTCTCCACTATACTCGTGATTTATTACCGTGGAAAAAATTGGAGGCGAAATGATGAACTCATGTTTTCATTCGAACCAAAATATGATGTTAGGTGGTTTTCAAAGAGCACACGGTTCACTCACGAAATCCGTGTGCCCACTAAACCGTGGCCGATGTCCCCCCCTCTACCACGCGCGCGATCTGAGTCATGCGTTCTGATTGGCCAGAACCCAAACCCCACGGATCGTACATCTGCACCGTTGGATTCTCCTTGATCGAACGGTGATCCTCATCCCTTTCAACAGCACATGTAAATGTTTTCAGATAGCCCCTCCCAAAAAATGCTTTCAAATAGCACACGGTTCACACACGAAAGTCGTGTGCCTACCAAACCGTGGTCGATGCCCCCCCTTTGCTGCACGCACGATCTCAGTCGTGCGTTCTGATTGGCCAGAACCCAAACCCCATGGAAAGTACGTCTGCACCGTTGGATGCTCCTAGATCGAACGGCAATCCTCAACCCTTTCGACAGGAAATGCAGTCCGGCTAGGAATTGATTTATATGCCAAAATGCACGGTAAATTCCAAAAAACATATAGCACACGAGACCTGAAATGCGCTAGCAAATCAAACCCGTGGTATAATTGTGATTGCTTTACGTGGGAAAAATTTAGAGGCGAAACGATGAACTCACGTCTTCATTTCAAAATTAGTACGTCTTCATTTCAAACGAAATTATTCTGTTTGTGCACACGAGCGCTTAGAGGCAACCGTTTGCATAGGCCTTTCCGCGCGCGCGTCGACCAGGGATATTTTCACCCTTTTCACCTAGGCCGCCAACACCCGGAGTCCCCAACACCCCTACCGTCCGCCTGGGTTTCACTCAACTAGTCCACCCAATCTCCTTTGCCAGCTCCCCCTCCCCCAGATCCACAGCAGAACCCTCTCCAGCACCGCCGTGCTCACCCCGGCCGTGTGCCCGCTCTTCGGCGTCAAGCCTACCTCCACTGCCGTTCCCAACACGCGGCGGCCTGCGCCTCGCCGTCTTCGTTTGATCGCCAGCCACCCTCGAGCATATCGATGCAGTAACCCTTGCCTCTCCTATGGTCCGGCCGGGTTTGCATTAAGAAGCCTGTTAGTTACTGCTCTCCATCGCGGTGAGGCATATTTCCTCGCAATCCCTTTTCTAATTTCGTTCCGTATGTTCCCAAATTGGCTATAAAATAACGGAGAGCGTATATATGTTCATTATCTACCTTCCTTACTACATATAAGTTGTATTTGTTTTAATAAGTTACTGCCTATTTACAGATCGCGGGCGCCCGAGTCACACAAACTTAACAAATTAGCTGTACATTTTCTAAATTATTGCATGGCATGTTTAGAAAGCTTGATACCAAGTTGTTGGTTTTATGCTTATCCCCCTTTCCCGAGTTTCGCATGTGTTCTATGTAGATGCCGAGTAGCAACGACAACACTCATGCTTCAGTCCATGTATCTTCATCTGATTCAGAGAACCCTAGGTCTTCAGCAGATTGTGAGGGATCAAGTAGTCTTGAACGGGATAGAGCTGCAACAATTACCCTTCCGGTCAGGACACGGAGGAATGCTCCAAGGAAGCCCACACACCAGCCTAAAGGTGTATATGAAGTAACCGAGATTGTTTTAAAGTCTTGGGCTCCAACTAAACTAGATAAAGCATGCATGAGGTTCAGGAGTGTGTGTGGACTTGTTGGCAGGGCAAGGCTCAACATTAATCTGCCGGGGTTTCGGAAGGCTGACACAGAAACACGGCGAAGGATAGTCCGGGAGATCATGGATCACTTCAACGTTGCAGAACAGTGGAGAATGCAGGTGGAACACCCTGCAGTGAAGAAGGCTAGGGATGCTTGGAGAAACTGGAAGCACGTGCTATCCAAGAAGTACTTGAGTGAAGGAAAGGACACAATCCCCGCATACCCCCAAATTACAAAGGCAGACTGGGCAGAATTCAAAAGGGTCAAAGCAACTAAAGAGTTTGCTGAGAAGAGTTTCAAGCAATCGGAACTTCATAAGAAGAACATACACCCCCACCGTATGGGTGTGGCAGGATACTACGACATGAAACTGATATGGGAACAGGAGGATAAAGAAGAAGTAGCGGCAGGTGGGAATCCGGCCTTTAGTGAAATCAGGGGTGAACGCGCTAGAGACTACTTGCGGGCACGTGCAAAGAGGCGTGATGACGAAACTTATTACTTTGAAAACTCACGTGATGCCAAACTATATGACGTGATGTTAGAGGCATCCAAGATCCCTGGAAGGTTCTACAGGAACTCAGGGCCATGTGACATTTTGTCCATTGCTCTAGAAAGAAAAGAGCCCCCTGGCCGTGCAAGGGGTATAGGTGTTAATGTCCCGCACAAGAGGGCTTTCACACTCAGCAAAGAAGAGAGGCTCAGCATGAAAAAACGAGGAGTGAAATGAAGCAGAATGCATTGTTTGAAAGGTTGAGGAAGGAGATTTATCCGGCTGTTCGAAAGGATGTTGAGGAGTCAATGATGATGTAGAAGACTCTAACACTAACAGATAGCCAGCTGATGGGAGGGGACGCGGGCATGGAGGATGCTGCTTATTGCGCAACAACACTGCACAAGACTAGCTGTGCATCAGGTGACCCCAGCGACACTGAGACTGCATGCTCGTGATGATGCTATATCTGATCTATCTGGAATGAAAGACAGACTGAAGGGCGTGCTTACACATTATGAAGGTACATTAAAATGTGCAACAGCCTGGGTTTGCCCACCCTTCTTGGAAGATGGCCTCTTCTTGGACAATGTGCCATTGAAGCCGAACTGTGTGAAGCGCTACGTGACTGAAGTAAAGCCTGGATTCAATGAATTTGCCCTGAAGAATGTCATAGGAGACTTCAATTAGCAAAGGACCTTGGGAGAAACACTGTTACATCACATCCAGTGGCCACAAAAGGAAATAGAGTTCATCGATGATATCCCTGAAGCCCCGCCAAGAGAAACCAGTGTCGCCCCTCAACCGGTGAAGCTCTCCTTGCCACAGCAGCTCTCGCGGGCTGATGCATCAACCAGTGATCAGCCGGCCTGACTTTGTGGCATACAGGCCATGTCATCCTCCGACCCAAAGCAGCCAGTGGCAAGGCCTACAACTGCTGAAGACGTACCACCGGTTCAGATGCCAGCTGTTGAAGCAGCAGGGAAGACCCAGCTATAGTACATGCTCAGCAGACCAACCTGGTGGAATAGACTGCTAAGCAGTCTGATGCTTCGGAACCGCCTGCTAAGCAGTCTGTAGGTCCAGAACCGACTGCTCATCAGTCCATCGGTCCGCAGTCGCGTGATCAGCATACCAATGCGTCAGCACTTCCTGCTCAGCAAACCAACACGTTGGCACGGCCTCCTCTGCACACCGACAAGTTGGCACCACCTACGCAGAAACCCGACAAAGCTTCAACGCATGGTCAGTAGTCCGATGCCTCTGCTCCTACAACCCAGCAGTCTGTCAGAGCAGCACCGCCAGCTCAGCTATCCGGCGTAGATAAACCATCTGCTAAGCAGTCCGTCCAAGCTTCACCGTTTGCTCGGCAGTCTACCTTGCAGGCAACTAGACGTTCTGCTAGAAATGCTTCACGTACCAAGAAGGAAGTGGCCAAAAAGGCTACACCCACGACCACGAGGAAGCGTGGTGGGAAAGTGAAGAGGAAAGAGAACAATTGCCTCTTACTTAAAGCACTCATCACCTAGAACCAAATTAATAGCAGCTTGTTCGAATCGGGGAGTAATATTATTTCTGACGCCATGGATGATGAAGAAGTACGTTTGTTTCTTGTTAAAAGTAAAGCAGACGTACTTCAAGCACGCAATTACGTCCATGGCCAGCCATTTCTTGTTGGCGAATACTTTGATGAGTGCAGCTCCAGTTGCCGCGAGTTACATGAATATTGCATGGATCCAATGTCAGCAGGTCATCATGGTTTGCTAGTCCACTACAGCAGAGATAATTTCCGACACGATGCTGGTTCCATCGATGTGAGTTTCGAGGACTTACATCTCTTCTTCAACTTCAACGTGCTCGATGCTACTCTTGTTAGATGCCTGATTTTGTAAGTACTTAACAAACTCTGATCAACTTCTCCATACAAGGCTGTAAATGATAAACAGCTAACTGCATTTTATTCCTCTCAGGGGATTGAACGCGCAGAGAACTAAAAGGGAGAGTGTGTATTTCATAGATCCTGAATTAGCAAATGGCACAACAATACTTGGTAAGGACCGACGGGACTGGGCCGTTAACACGGTCGTCCGTCTCTTCGAAAACACGTCCCATGAAGAATCATTTCTCTGGCCATATCATGAAGGGTAAGTCAAGTAAACAACCACGCATACATTTATTGCCTTTCATATTTCGACATAATTTGTAAGTTCATGGTTTTCTTAATATGTAGCACAAGAACACAATTTACTACATCGATTCTCTCAGAGAGTCAACAAATGCTCAGGATCGGTCATATCTTCAGCAATTCATGGATAGGTATTGAATTCTATGATGTTGAAATGAATTTGCATTCATATCTGGTTCAATAATTGATGTTGTCAAAATTCATAATCATTTGAAGTGTGCTCGCAATGTGGAAAACTAAACCAGGGAACTTGTTCAAGAGGGAACTACCTCTGCAACATGAGATCGTTTCACCGGTAACACACCGAAACCCGTTATTTTCGGAAAATTTATCCAACAGTCTACAAATACCTTTCCTTACGCTAGTCAAATGTTCAAGCTTCTAATTAAACCTCTTTCTATTTTGTCCAAAGAAAATATAATACATATAACACCTATTAGGTTGTTCCTAATCGGACAAATAGATGACTAATTCTGTACAAAAAAATCAGTGTCCTCAGCAAGAAGCAGGGACAAACCTTTGTGGATACTATGTTTGCAGACACATGATCTCCATCTGCAAATCTGCTGATAGTTGTGACGATCCTCGCGAATTAGTACCAGTAAGTCTATCTTAGTTAATATCTTCAACTCCTCTCATATGGCACATTCTGATCTTAAAAATACTGCTGCTCATCTTAAAACCGAGGACTCCTGAACCGCTCCCGACTGGTGAATTGCTGATGGTTCGGAGATTTATCAGCGACTTCTTCCTGGATCACTACATCAATCCCACTGGTGATGATGAAGATTTCAGCATGCCTTCTCCTGAAACATTGAGTAAGAGTTAGCCGCTAAACATATAACGCATGGATCCATTGTTTTCCATCTGATGAGGTCTTTGTATTTCATACACTATGATTAATTATGTAATGCATATATGTGTGGACAAATCATTGGAATTTGGCTACCATATGTTCAATTGCAATTGTTGCGAAATCTGATGACTGTTCTTCCTGTGGACACTATTTGTTCAATTGAATATTCTGGCGAATTTTCTTTTTGCGTGCTGATTCAAAATATGATATTTTTTGTTTATTTGTTCAATTGAATATTGTGGCGAATTTTCCTTTTGCATGCCGATTCAAAATGGGATATTTTTGTTTTAACCTGGCAATTGCTCCGCACACGGTTCAACTAAATGAGTGTGTGCGATCCACATCGGAAAGCATACGTCAATCATAGCGGAACCGTCAGTGATGCACAACAGATCGCAAACAATTTGCAGCGCTACTACGTGTGCATAGGGTCTCCGGAACCAGTTGTGATATCGCGTTATCGCACACGAGAACTGGGAGTAAACCGTGCCTAATGTAAAATACAATCCCAGTCGTAATTTTTTTCAGAAAACGTGTGGGATCCCAAACGAAAAGTACACATCACTCTTGCGGCAACCGTCGGTGATACCCAACAAATCACAAACGGTCTGCAGCACTTGTATGTGTGCGAAGGTGTCGGTGTACAAAAAGAGGGGTGCGTTTTTTGTACCCCTTTACCTGTGCACGGGCAGTCGGAGCCGCGCCCGCGGCCACACCAAGCAGAACAGGGGAGATGAGCCAAGGTAAGACCGAAGCCCAAGATAATAAGAGCAACGCCAAGGCCAAGACCACAAAGAGCAGAGGGACGAAGCAGGTTCCCCCGGCAAGACCCTTGCCGGGGCAGCCTCAGCAGCCCCGGCAAGACCCTTGCCGGGGCAGCTCGCCCCACACCAATAGAGCGAGCCACCCTTGAGCCCACGGTCCCCAACGCCATCATCCACATGGGGCCAGGGCTCAGGAAGGAACCTCTGTGGTGGTATGCAGATCTTTGTGAAGACATATTCAAGATCAGATGAGGATTAGAAGATGACGATCCTCGGCACGATCCTTGCCGAGGAAGGCCACCAGACCCCCGGCAAGGTCCTTGCCGGGGACGACAACGCGTCGCGGCAAGACCCTTGCCGGGCCACCCGACAAGGCCCTCGTCAAGGACGCCAGCGGGGCCACCGCCAGGCCCGCATCAACCAAGCTTCCACGGCCGTTCACATGCAGCTGCCAGCCCAACCAGCTGGGGGGGCACCTGTGTGCCGACATGCAGCTCCCAGGCCAACTCATCGAGCGCCGCGAAGGCGGCCCGCTTTCGCAAGGTGGTGAAGCAGCTGCAAACGGTTTCGGCGTAAGTGTAGATCTCTTGCATATTCCTTCTTTTCTTGTCGATTTCTGAATCCTTGTCTTGACTCAAAAAACAAGGCTCCGCTCTCTCTTGAGCGGATAGCTGCCGCCTCCGTGGTTGGATCGTCTGGAGGATCCGCAAATACCCGCCGTGTGGACCCTCGTGCCGAGCTTCAGGCGGCAATGGAGCGGAATGCGCGGGAGGCGCGGGAGGAGCGGGAGGCGGAGGAGCTGAGGGCGGCCGCTGCCAAGGCGGCGCAGGAGAAGGCGGAGGAGTCGGCGAAGGCACAAGCCGACACGGCGGCCAAGGCCAAGGCGGAGGCTGCAGCCGCAGCGGCAGCGGAGGGGGCCTTGCTTGTCACCCCCCTGCGTGTCGCGGCGCCCGAGATCCCGGAGCCCCCGCCGGAGGAAGCCGGCGGCGACCTGCCGGGGATGGAGAGGGAGGAGGACGACGTCGTCGTCCAGGAGAGGGAGGCGGCACCGCCATCGCCGACTGGGGCGGCCCAAGGCAGCCGGCCTAACGCGCCGCCTGCGCAATCGGCTGGAGGCGAGCTGGCTGTGAGGATGGACCTAGTGGTCCGGTCGCCATCGCGCCAGCGCGCGGGGAAGGCAACTTCGGCCCCGGACCCGCAGAAGGCCGCGGGCTCTAGCTCGTCGGCCCAGGACGTGGAGACGACCATCGCCAGCTCGGGGTGGATGCCGGGTGGTGGGACGGCCGTGGTGAATGTGGCGGAGCAAGAAGTCCGGAACCGGCTTCAGTCCCAGGCCGCAGTGCTGAGGCAGTATAATGACGAGTTCCTCGCGACACGGGTGGCCATTCGGGTGAGTCTTCCCATTTTTTGCTTCTTGATCTTGGTTTCTTCCGTGGGGGCGCGTCAGCGCACCCACTGGGTGTAGTCCCCGAGTTCCGAGTCGGCTGCTGAGCAGGCGGCTTGGAACTTCTTGGTAGACTTTGTTTGCTATCTTGTTCTCATTCGCTTCTCTGTCCGACTTGCAGGACTACCACAACCTCCGTGCGGCTGCCTTCAACTCCCAGGCTCGGGAGCTGACCCAGAAGACTGCTGATCTAACTGAGAGCCGGAGTAAGTGCTTCATCTTCTATCTCACGTGGGGGCGCGTTAGCGCACCCACTGGGTGTAGTCCCCGAGATTCGGGCCGACTGCTAAGCAGTCGGGTCGGATCTTTCCTGATGACTTCTTTCTTATTGCTTTTTTCTTCTTTGCCATATCTGCAGAGGCCAATGCGAGCCTGAGGGAGCAGCTGGGTGGGACCCAGACCGCCCTTCGCGCCAAGGAAGCCGAGTTCGACGCCTTGGCTCAGGAGCGTGACTGCCTGGTCAAGAAGCTGGCAGGCCAGGAGGAGAGCCACAAGGCGGCCCTGAAGGCGGTGTAGGACAGCGAGGCCGCCCTCCAAGCCAAGTACGAGACCGAGGCGGCGAGCTGGGCTGAGGTGAGGCAGTCGTTGATCAACGGCTACGGCCAGATCGAAGACTTGGTTGACGGTAGGCCGCCTTCTTCTTCGTTCCTTGCTTGCCGCTTGCCGTTTGGTTCATTCTCTAACTTTGTATTTTTCTCTTCTTTCTCTTTCTTATGCAGAGTACTTCCCTGGTTACTCTACTGCCGCCAACCAGGTCGTCGAGGCCCACCACGAGGCGCAAAGAAGGCTGGCGTTGAGATCGCGCCGAACGCTCGCCGGTTGCTTGAGGAACAGCTCCTGGCAATTCAAGCCCGCCTCCAGCCGGCTCACCGCATGCTCCGCCGGCTTCAACATGTTGGGGCGCAAGTGCTGGCAGCTCTCTGGCCCGGCGAGGTGATTCCCCGCACCCCCAGTCGGACTGCCGACTGGCTGGAGGTAGCGGCCGGCCGCTTCGAGGCCTGGGAGGCTTCTGCAGCTCGGTCAGGCGCCAGGCGGGCGCTGGAGTTCGTCAAAGCCTGGTATCCTGAGCTGAGCTTGGACCAGCTGGTCACCTGGCGAGAGGAGGCCGACATGGAGCTGGAGCCGGCGCGGCCGGCTATCATCCAGCATGCCTCGGCGATCGCCGACTACACCGACACCAGCGCCTTTGCTCCTGAGGTGGACGATAACGGCGTTGCTCGGCCGAAGGAGTGGTTCGGGCTGAACCCAGCAGATGGCGAGGACTCGGCGGAGGAGATGGACTCCAGCGACGAGGGCGAGGAGGAGGAGGAGGAGGAGGAGGATGGTGAATACACCGTGCCAGATGGTGGAGCAGCTGGCCAGCCTCAGCTTGACCGTGCCGCCAGCAACAAGGCGCATGCGAGCGCACCGCCTGCAGCCGGCGATGATCAAGCCGAGACTCGCCAGCCAGCGCTGCCATCTCCACCGACCAGCCCGGCTCGCCTGTTGCGCCCTTAGCCTAATCTGCCACCTTTACTTTCCTGTTTTATTACTCTTTGAACAATATTCTGTTAAATTTGCGCAGTTCCACCCACTGGGGGTGTATTCAAACTATGTTAAGTGCCGGCCTTTCGAAGGCCTTTTGTGTAAATATAATCATGCATGTGTTTGGCTTCCCATTGTTCTTGCTTTTCATCCTTTAGATGTTTCCTTTGCCGCCCTCCCTTGGCTGCCGCCTTCCAACCGGACAGATGCTCTGTAGTCTGTGGCTGGAGAAGTGCTCTGCCGGTTGGGAGGGCAAGTACTCTAGCTTTCTTGGATTGTAGCAAAGTGACTGGGAAGCCGGCCAGCCGGCTGTTCTGACAGCCGGTAGGTGTGGTGGGAGGCCAGCTTGTGTAATATAGGTTCGTTAGTCCTTAGCCGTTTTTCGTGTGGGCATCCTTTCCTGCCTTTGGCTCTTGCTAGTCGGACAGTCGGTTCTTCGAGCTGCGACTTTCAATAAGAGAGGGCTCGGGTGTCGGCACACTACTTGTCTGACTTCAGGTAGAACTTTTAATATAACTCAAGGCGGCCAGACCCCGGGCCGACTAGTCGAACCCAGTGCCAGATAGAAAATCAAATGTAATAGTACATTCATGGGTATGCCACTCGTCATTCATAGATAAAAGAGGGTAGTCCCCGAGTGCGCCTCGGGGGGCCCGTTGTCTTGTACTTAATACAAAAAGGTAGCGTGATACATACTGCTTTTAACTGTAAAATCTTCTTAGGAGATTGGCGTTCCATGGTCGTTCCGACTCCTTGCCGGAATCGTCCCTCTTGCGTGCCTTCGGCTTCTGTGCGTCGATCAGGTAGTAGGAGTCGTTGCCTAGGGCCTTGCTAATGACGAATGGGCCTTCCCAAGGGGCCAAGAGCTTGTGTTGGCCGGCTGTTCGCTGGATCAGCCGGAGCACAAGATCGCCTTCTTGGAAGGATATTGGCTTGACCTTCCGGTTGTGGTAACGGTGCAAACCCTGCTGGTAGATGGCGGACCGGCTGAGTGCTAACAGCCGGCCCTCTTCCAGCAGGTCGACACCGTCTTCTCGCGCTTCCTTGGCCTCCGCCTCCGTGTACATGGTGACCCGAGGCGAGTCGAACTCGATGTCAGTTGGGATGATAGCCTCGGCACCATACACAAGGAAGAAAGGAGTGAAGCCGGTTAACTTGTTCGGGGTAGTACGCAGACTCCAGAGGACAGCCGACAGCTCATCGAGCCAGCAGCCGGCTGAACGCTCCAATGGTATGACCAGTCAGGGCTTGATGCCAGAGAGGATGAGGCCGTTTGCTCGCTCGACCTGGCCGTTTGACTGCGGGTGGGCAACGGACGCTAAGTCCAGTTGGATGCCCTGTGTCGCGCAGAAACGTGCCAGTGATCCCTTGGCAAAATTCGTGCCGTTGTCGGTGATGATGCTGTGTGGTATACCATACCGAGTGGTGATATCTGCGATGAATGTCACGGCAGTCGGCCCGTTCAGCTTCTTGATTGGCTTCGCTTCAATCCACTTGGTGAATTTGTCCATGGCGACAAGCAGATGTGTCATGCCGCCGCAGGCTGTCTTGAATGGGCCCACCATGTCCAGCCACCAAACGACAAAGGGCCAGGTGAGGGGGATAGTCTTGAGTGCAGAAGCTGGCAGGTGTTGCTTGGAGCTGAAGACTTGGCATCCTTTGCAGCATTTGACTAATTCCTTGGCGTCTTCCAAAGCAGTCGGCCAGAAGAAACCATGGCGGAAGGCTTTGGCGATAAGTGATCTTGAGGCCGCGTGGTGGCCGCATTCGCCTTGGTGGATATCCTTGAGGATTGCTATGCCCTTCTCTGGCTCGACACAGCGCTGGAAGACTCCAGTGACGCTACGCTTACCAAGTTCTCTGTTTATTATTGCGTATGCTCCGACTCGGCGTTGAACTAGTCTTGCCGAGATCTCATCAGTCGGTAGCTCTCTGTTTACTAGGAAGTTGAGGATGGGCTGGGCCCACGATGGAGCTGTGACTTGTTCTGTTTTCCGTACGGCTACTGTGACCCGGGTGGGTGGGTTGGGTGGTGAAGAGTTGGAGTTGGCCACCGCCTGTTGTGTCGTTGCAGTCCCCGAGCCAACTGCTGCAGTCCCCGGGCCGACTGCTGTAGTCCCCGGGCCGGGTTCTAAAGTCCCCGAGCCGGGTGCGACTACGACAGTCCCCGGGCCGCTTGTCGAAGTCCCCGAGCCGCCTGCTGGGTTCCCCAAGTCGGATACGACTGCATCAGGGGCAGGCGGTATGAAGATGGAGTCCGATTCTGGAGACGGCTTGACGGACGGTTTGAGGAGGCGTTGGAGAGAGACGCCGGTTGCTATAGCTTGTCGGGTGGAGCCGGTCCGTGCCAGGGCATCTGCTTGCTCATTGTCGGCCCGTGGCACATGGAGGAACTCGCACCCTTCAAAGTATCCGCTGATTTGCTGGACGAGGAATGATAGCTCGCCATGTTTGCGTCCTTGGCGTCCTAGTCGCCAGATAAATGCTGGACCACCAAATCCGAGTCGCTATAACACAGGATCCGACGTATGCCGAGTTCTTTGGCTAGCCGGAGCCCGTGTATGAGCGCCTCGTACTCGGCCACATTGTTGGAGGCGGCAAAATGAATTTGCAATGTGTATCTGAGCTTGTCGCCCTTGGGAGAGGTGAGGACGATGCCGGCTCCCAAGCCGGTGCGCATCTTGGATCCGTCGAAGTGCATCCGCCAATGAGTGGAGTCGGGAGCCGGCGGTAGGTAATGGGTCTCGGCCCAGTCGACAAGGAAGTCGGCCAATGCTTGGGAGTTGATGGCGGTGCGGGGCTGGTAGAAGATCGTGTAAGGAGCCAGCGCAATGGACCACTTAGCCACCCGGCCGGATGCATCCCGGCTGCCTATGATCTCGGCAAGTGGGGCAGTGCATACGACCGTGATGGGATGCTCTTGAAAGTAGGGCTTCAGTTTCTTGGCGGCGAAGTACACTCCATAGCACATCTTCTGGTAATCCGGGTAGTTTTGCTTCGAGGTGGACCGTACTTCGCTCAAATAATATACCGGCCTCTGGACTAACTGAGCTAAGCCTTCTTCTGGGCGTTGGACCACGATGACTGTACTGACCACTTGGCTAGTCGCAGCAATGTAAAGGAGCATGGGCTCTTTCTCGGTCGGTGCTGCCAGGACAGGCGGTGTGGTCAGCATCTTCTTCAACTCGTGGAAAGCTTGGTCTGCTTGGTCATTCCACTCGAAGGGGGTGGACTTCTTCATGAGTCGGTACAGGGGGAGAGCCTTCTCCCCTAGCCGGCTGATAAAGCGGTTTAGGGAGGCCAGGAACCCAGTAAACTTCTGAACGTCTCGCAGCTTGGTAGGAATCTCCATTCTCTCTACGGCCTTGATCTTCACTGGGTTGCACTCAATGCCGCGTTCGGAGACCAAAAAGCCTAGAAGCTGGCCGGCTGGTACTCCGAACACGCATTTCTCAGGGTTGAGCTTGATCTGAAATCGGCGGAAGTTGGCAAATGTTTCTCTGAGGTCTTCTAGCAGGGTGTCGCGCTTCTCCGTCTTCACAACAATATCGTCTACATAGACGTGGGCATTTCTGCCGAGTTGCTTGAGGAGGCATTTCTGCATGCAACGCTGAAAAGTGGCACCGACATTTCTCAAGCCGAATGTCATAGTCAGGTAGCAGAAAGCTCCGAATGGTGTGATGAAGGCGGTCTTCAGGCGGTCGGCTGGGTCCAACTTGATCTGGTGGTAGCCTGACTAAGCATCCAAGAAACTCAACAGCTCGCATCCGGCTGTGGAGTCTATCACTTGATCGATCCGTGGTAGGGCAAACGGATCTTTGGGGCAGGCTTTGTTGAGGCTGGTGTAATCTATACACATACGCCATTTATTGTTCTTCCTCAACACCAAGACCGGGTTGGCAAGCCACTCTGGAAAAAACACCTCCATAATGAAGCCGGCTGCCAGGAGCCGGGCTATCTCTTCTCCTATGATCCTTCTCTTCTCCTCCGACAGTCGGCGGAGAGGCTGCTTGACTGGTTTTGCGTCCGCTCGGACATGTAGCCTGTGCTCGGCGAAATCCTTCGGAACACCCGGCATGTCCTTTGGGGACCATGCAAAGATGTCCCGATTCTCACAGAGGAAGTCAACGAGCTCGCCTTCCCCTGTGTTGTCCAGGTTTGCACTAATGACAGCAAACCTCTCCGGGTTCTCAAGGTCCAGAGGTATCTTCTTTGTTTCCTTGGCCGGCTGGAAGGAGCCCTGAGCATCATCTTCCTTGGGGTTGGGAGACAGGGCCGGCTGCTTGCCGGCCATGGCCACGACTCGGTCCAGCATCTTCTTCTCTTCAGCAATCACGAGGGAGTCGGCCAGTCGGTTGCTGGCCGCAACGCACTCGGTGGACTTCTTGTAGTCTCCGGTTATGGTGATGATCCCCTTTGAACTCAGCATCTTCATCTTGAGGTAGGCGTAGTGGGGCACAACCATGAACTTGGCCAGGGCAGATCGGCCAAGCAAGGCGTGGTAAGGGCTCTCTAGATCCACTACTTCAAACCAAATCGCTTCTCGGTGAAAGTGATCCTTGTCTCCGAAGAGAACATCCATCTTGATCTTACCGATTGGGGAACAGGACAAGCCGGGTACGATGCCATGGAACACAGTCCGGCTTGGCATGAGTTGCTTCGCCTTGATGTTCAACTTCTCCATGGTGTTGCGGTATAGTATGTTGATGCTGCTCCCACCATCAATCAGCACACGGGAGATACAGGCAGCTCGCTTTTCTGTCGTGAGGGTGGCGTCCAACACCAATGCATAAGAGCCGGGAGACGGCATCACCTCTGGGTGATCGGCCCGGCTCCAGCTGATAGGCTTCTCAGACCAATGCATGAACTCGGGGTTGCTGGAGGCGACCGCGTTGACTTCTTGGTGCTGTCGGCGCCGACTGCGCTTGCCTTCAATTTGGCTCGTGAAGACGACGTAGGCGGCGTGCTCATCTGGGAACTCATCTTGAATGGCTCCGACTGCTGAGGGGCTGGAGGCGGCGGGCCAGGAGGTGGAGGCGGCAGCAGCCCCTCGCCCTTGGAGATCCGCGTGAGCCAATGGCACTTCCGGGTCGTGTGGTTGGACGGCTTCGCGCCGCTGTGGAACTTGCAGGGGGCATCAAGAGTTTTCTCGTAGAAGGCTGGCTGCCAAGCCGGCCTGCCGCCCTTCTTCTTGGGCGCGGGCCGCTCTTCGGGCTCTTCGTCTTCGATGGTGGCTACTTGCCGACTGGTGGAAGGCGGCATAGGGGCCTTGCACTTGTCGTCGTTCTGGTAGGGGCGTCGATTGGAGTCACCAGCCGGCGTCTTGGGAGCTGGAGCGAGCACCTTTCCAGAGGCGTCCACTCGGAGCTCCGTCTTCATTGAGGAGTCGGCCGTGGCGTACTTGTCTGCTATGATCAGCAGCTCGTCAAGGGTAGTCAGCTCGTCGCAGAGGAGTCGGTGCTTGAGGAGGGTGCCCTCTCGGCACCCGGCGGTGAAGTACTCTATGGCTTGGACCTCGTGCACCCCCTCGCAAGAGTTGCGGAGCTCGGCCCAACGCGTGAGGTAGTCGCGAGTCGATTCGCTGGGCCCTTGGACGCATAAGGAGAGCTGGCGGGGCTTGGGAGGCCGCTTGTATGTGCTGGTGAAGTTGCGGACGAAGACTTCCGTGAAGTCTAGCCAGCTGTTGACGCTGTAGGGCTTGAGGCTGTTCAGCCAGGTGCGTGCCGTGCCTTGAAGCATGAGAGGGACGTACTTCACGGCAACGCGCCTGTTGCCGTTGCTATGCTGACTGCGGTAGAGTAGTCGATCAACCAATCTTCCGGCTTCACGGAGCCGTTGTATTTTGGCGTGTCTCTTGGGAGTGAGAACCCTTTGGGGAAGGGCTCGTCGCGGATGCGGGGGCCAAAGCAAGGCAGGCCGACATCATCATCTTCTTCTAGCGCCAGGGATCGCGCTAGGCAGTCGATCCGGTGGCGGGCATCATTCTCGCCGACTCCTTCGCGGTGGCCTAGTCGGCCACCGAGAGTCAGATGCATGACAGGCGGCGGGGTGGGATATCTCTCTCCACAAGGTGGGGGGGGGGAGGCGGATTGCCTTGTTGTTCCACCGCTCGGGGCGGCCTTCTGCGTCGCGGTTAATGGTGACCCGAGTCCGACTGTGGCTAGCAGTCGGCTCCTTGTCTTTTCTTGCGCGGGCGCCGCTTGGAGTCGGCGTCCGGGATGTCGCGGCGTGCTCTCGGCGTGGGGGAGGACTTTCAGCGCGGGCGCCGGCTTCATGCCGTTCTGCGGCCGCGTCGATCAGCTGCTGGATGCGTCTAGTCATGTAGGGGAGCTCATCAACCCCCAGCCCGTTCAGCTCGTCTACGACCGCCTGAGCGGCACGCAGGTTCTCGAGTGGCGTGGCGTAGACTGGGCGGTCTTCTCCCAGCATGCTGGCAATGGCCGCGCCGCGTTTCTTGACGAGGCCGGCTCGGCTCGGCCCGCCGGGAGGCGGCGTACCAAAGGCGGCGCGGTCGACTTCGCGCTGGTGAGCCTCAGTGAGGCGTCTCATGGATGCTATCTTCTGGCCCTCCGCGATGAGGGCGAGGCGGCGTGCCTCCAGAGTCTTGGCGTCGGCGTCGGCCGGGATGGGGACGGACAAGTCGTGCAGCGCCGCTTGTAGGGCGTCATGGGCGTTCTCGCCTGAGACGGCGCCGTGGCTAATGACCAGCACCTCAGTGACAGCGCTGCTGCCACTGTCGGCTCGAGGGAGAGGGTTGTCGATGATCACCACGTTGGTGGGGAAGGCGTCAAGCGATGCCGTGTCGGAGTCGACAAGCATCGGGTCGGTGGAGCCGACCGACTCCAAGTCCACAGCAAGCTCGCTGGAGACGTGAAGCTGGTCGAGGAGGCTGACGAGGCGGCTCTCGGGGTAGTCTGTGCCCACGTTAGACGCATGCTCGTCGGAGATGCGAGCCTCGCCAAGAAGATCGGCGAGGCAGCTCGCCGCGCAGGCGTCGTCGACGCCTTGCAACACGTTAGGGCAAGCGCCATCGGGCGTAGCGGGTTGGCTACGCTCGCGGGGAAGGAAAAGGGTTCCCATCCAGAACAGGTCTCCGGACGATGGTGCACCTGGCCCCATGGTGGGCGCCAAATGTCGGGTGGTAGGTGCGACATATGCCAACGGGTGGCTTATCATTGTGGGAGCCAGTAAGACATCGCCGGTGCCTGGAAACGGGATAAGGCGAAGACATGCACGCCGGCGAATCTTACCTAGGTTCGGGGCTCTCCGTGGAGATAACACCCCTAGTCCTGCTCTGCGGGATCTCCGCATGATCACTAGATCAACACAAGTAGCTACAAGTGCTCCTTGAGCTGTTTGGCTAGAGGAGGAAGAAATGCAAGGCTAGCTCTCCTCTTCCCTCTACGTGGTGGCTAAAACTATCTTAGAGATCAACCCTTTGCATGGGTACCCTGGGGGGTTTATATAGGCCTACCCCAGGGATACAATGGTAATCCGGCTGGGTGCGGGTCCCAGCCGTCAGTGTCTGTGCTCGCCGGCTTCTCCGCCGGCCGTTGGGGCCCGCCGACTGGTGGGTCCCGCCGGCTGCCGCCTCTTGGTCGACAGGCCTGTCCCACCGCCTGGGGCCTTGTCGGCGGCTGGTAACTGTTGCCTCGCCCCTGATGACGAGGGCTTTGTCGAGGTAAGCATGGCTACAGTGCCGCCGCCTGGCGGGCTCTCACTATAGCCTCACCTCGTCTTGTCTCCTTAATGATGCACATACTTCGAGGGAGGGAGGTAGCCGGCTATTGGGAGCCAGCTACGCCTCAGGCCGACTAGGGGAGGCCGGGCCGCCTTCGAGCGTCTCTCTAGCTGAGGAGGTCGCCGCCCGCGGGCCGTACTGGCGCCTGTCGTGGGTGACGTCACGGTCAACATGGCAATAGTGCCGCGCCGGTTGGGGGATGGCTGACCCGTACGGCGCACTATGGCCATGCATTCTCCGAGATTCGGGGGTGGCAGGCTGTACTGTGGCCACGCCCCGTCTCATCACCGTTATGTGGGCGCAGCCGTTGTGGGTGCTGTCTTGGCCGGCTTCCGGGAGTCGGTCTTCTTGTGGCCGGCTTCTGGGAGTCGGTCTACTTATGGCCGGCTTCTGGGAGTCGGTCTACTTATGGCCGGCTTCTGGGAGTCGGCCATCTTACGGTTATCTTCGGGAAGGTTTTTGGAGGTCGGGTCGCCTTCCGGTAGTCGGCCTGTGAGATAGCAGACCAGGGGAAGGCGGCCCTGTGTTTTGGATGCTTGAAGGCCCGATTGGCCTGGTAATTTTTTGAAGAGCCAGTGGGAGTCGGTTAGGCTACCCGTGGCCATTTACTCCGACACCGAGAAGTGTGTCTTCAGCGTTCCATCCGGCAAGCTTCTCGGGTTCTTTGTGTCACAGCGCGGGATCGAGGCAAATCCATACAAGATTAAGGCTATTGAGCAGATTGAGGCGCCCAAGCGGATCAAAGATGTGCGTCGGCTCACCGGCTGCATTGCCGGCATGAGCCGATTCATCTCCAAGTCCGCCGAGCGAGCCCTTCCCTTCTTCAAAATCTTGAAGAAGGCAGGCCCAATAGAGTGGACCCCATAAGCCGAGGCAGCATTGCAGGATCTGAAGAAATACCTTTCCTCCACGCCAATACTAGTTGTGCCTAAACCACAAGAGCCGTTGCTGCTGTATCTGGCGGCGACAAATCAAGTGGTCAGCGCCGCGCTGGTGGCACAGAGGGAGGTCGACGAGGAGGCAGCGACGGCGGCAGAACCAGCGGATGGCAAACCCAAGATTTCCCCGGCAGGGCCTGGTGCCGGCAAGGCGAGGCCCCCGGCAGAGTCTGATGCCGCCGCGGCAGTGCCCGCGCAGTCAAGTGAGGTGGTGAAGAAGAAGATGATGCAGCACCCTGTTTAGTTTGTCAGCTCCCTCTTGCAGGGAGCTAGATCGAGGTACTCACTACAAAAAAAGACACATCCGTGACATTTTGGGCCGAACGAATTTTTTTTCTGTCATACATATGACACTTCTATGACGATAATTGTGACAAAACCCGGTATCATCATAGATGTGGTGGGCTCCTACTTCTATGACAAAAAATCATGACAGAAAATGGGCTTTTCGTCCTGGGCGGGCCGGAGACGCAGCTGCATGACATTCTTTGGGCCGTCCATGACGGAAAAAACCGTGGTAGAAGCGAGGGCGAGGAAAATTTCGGGGAGTTCCTGGTTACGGTGGGAGGTCGGGGGCCGAGCGATGCACGTTT
This sequence comes from Aegilops tauschii subsp. strangulata, assembly GCF_002575655.3. Taxonomy (NCBI): domain Eukaryota; kingdom Viridiplantae; phylum Streptophyta; class Magnoliopsida; order Poales; family Poaceae; genus Aegilops; species Aegilops tauschii. Next base: position 582,517,488 of record NC_053036.3, read on the forward strand.
CTCTCGTACACGTACGCGCGTGTGTGCGAGGCGTTGGCTCTAACTGAACCCGAGCGAGGCGTTGGGCTCTAACTGAACCCGAGCGATTGCACTGTAGGCTACGCGTTACTGAACCCGAGCGATCGATCGATGGCTGTTAACTGAACCCGATCGAGCGATTCCATCGCTACTGCTGCTAACTGAAGCCGATCGATTGGATGAACAGTGAGCGTTGCGGGGGGGGGGGGGGGTTGGATGAACAGTGAGCGGTGGCGTTGCCTCTGGATGAACAGGACCCCGTGGTGTGGAGGGCTGGATGAACAGTACACGGTGGAGGGGTGCCCGTGGAGGGGTGGTTGAACAGGACCCCGTGGTGTGGAGGGCTGGATGAACAGTAGACCGTGGAGGGGTGCCCGTGGAGGGGTGCTTGAACAGGACCCCGTGATGTGGAGGGCTGGATGAACAGTAGACGGTGGAGGGGTGGTTGAACAGTAGCCGGTGGAGTAGCGCGCGGTGGAGGCTGGATGAACAGGAGCCCGTGGAGGCTGGAGTAGGTCGACGGTAACCCGTGGAGGCTGGAGGAGGTCGACGGTGGAGATGAACAATATCCCGTGGAGTCCCATTTTGCGGTACGCCACACCCCTCCCGATCAATAGGACCCCCGTTTCGACTGTAGCGCTCCAACACAAGTCCGTTTCCTCCGTTTTGCAGTACGCCACACCCCTCCCGATCAACAGGATCCCCGTTTCGACCGTAGGAGGTCCGTTTCCTCTGTTTTGCGGTACGCCAGACCCCTCCCGATGAACATGATCCCGTTTCGAACATGGCTGGTCGAACACAAGGCCGTTTCCTCCGTTTTGCGATACGCCAGGCCTCGTTTCCATCGCCTGTTCCGTCCAAGCCCTCCTGATGAACATGACCACGCATTCCATTCCGACCCAGCCGGTTGGCTCCCACGCATTCTGTTGCCTCCCGATGAACACGACGCATTCTGTTGCCTCCCCATGAACACAACGCATTCCGTTGCCTCCCCATGAACACGACGATGACGCTGTTTCTCCGTTCCGACCCAGCCATGTACACGAGCCCTGGCCGTACGTATGCGTGAGTAGGCGTTCGAGACCCTGGCCGTATGTACGTACGTGGCCGTATTTTCTTTCTTGCACCATGGCCGCTGTACGTACGTGTACATGCTACGTGCGCGCCTCAACTACGACACGTGCATGCCTCTACATCGACCAATATATATGTACGTACACGTTCGCGACCAGAACGACAACGCTACGTACGCTTCGACCAGGTGGGTCCCGACTGTCAGGCACTTCCTTGCCTGCGAAGATGTAGCTGGTGGGTCCCAGCAGTCAGGGGGGCGAATCATTTTTTTTGCCCGAACGCACTTCCTTGCGTGCGAAGGTGTAGCTGCTGGGTCCCAGCAGTCAAGGGGGGAATCGTTTTTTTTGCCCGGATGCACTTCCTTGCGTGCGAAGATGTAGCTGGTGGGTCCCAGCAGTCAGGGGGCGAATCGTTTTTTTTCAGACGCACTTCCTTGCGTGCGAAGATGTAGCTGGTGGGTCCCAGTAGTCAGGGTGAAACGTTTTTTTTCCGCAAAATACGGTGGCCCGTCCGGTGGGTCCCCACTGTCAGGTGGAGGAATAATTATTTTGCACGTAATAAGGAGGCACTTCCTTGCTGCGGCCGTGGACCCAGCTGTCAGCCTCTCCACGTACAGTCCACGTCCGATGGAAGCCGTTCCTTGACCACGTTGACCACGCCGCGCTGAGAGCACCAGGGTGGTGGACGACGGCGAGGCCTAGGAAGGGGATGACGCGGAGCCGGGGAAGACGCGGCAGTGGATGCCCACGCGTAGAGGAGTATGAGGGTTCACTCGTTCGGCTGCGGTGTGAGGCTGCCGTCGCCGCAGAATAACAGGGGGTGTGGGTGCGTAGAGGGATGGCCTGGCCAGCGGTGGGAGTAGTAAGGGGCGGTGTGGCCTCCGCGGCATCACAGCCGGCCACGGGCGGCAGGAGCAGGCGGCACGACCGGCGCTGCTTTGGGCGGCTGGAGCTAGAAGACCAGAGGTTGAAGAAGCACTACGGCCGTTTGATGGACATCGTACGGTCACTGGAGCTAGAATCGTTCATATATTGACTAAAGTTGACAAAGGCCTCTGTCCCAGCCAACTTAGTAGGCCCACAAGTCAGCCTCCCACCAAGGTGGGTCCCAGCTAGCAGGGGGTATTCATTTTTTGTGCGTAATAAGGAGGCACTTCCGGTGGGTCCGAGCTGACAACGGGGGGAACGTTTTTTTTCACGAAATACGGTGGCCCGTCCTGTGGGTCCCAGCAGTCAGGGGGAAATGTTTTTTTCGTGAAATACTGGTGGCCCGTCCGGTGGGTCCCTGCTATCAGGTGGAGGAATATTTATTTTCCGCGTAATAAGGAGGCACTTCCTTGCGGCTGCCGTCGACCCAGCTGTCAGCCTCTCCACGTACAGTACTCTTCCGATGGAAGTCGGTCATTGACCACATTGACCACGTCGCGCCGAGAGCACCACGGCGGTGGACGACGGCGAGGCCTAGGAAGGGGACGATGCGGAGCCGGGGAAGACGCGACAGAGGAAGCCCGCGCGGAGAGGAGTACGAGGGTTCACCGGTTCGGCTGCGGTGTGAGGCTGCCGTCGTCGCAGAATAACAAGGGGTGTGGGTGAGTAGAGGGATGCCCTGGCCTGTGGTGGGAGTAGTAGGGGGCGCTGAGGCCTGCGCGGCAGCACAACCGGCCACGGGAGGCGGGAGTAGGTGGTCCCGCCGGCGCTGCTTTGGCGGCTAGAGCAAGAAGATCAGAGATTGAAGAAACACGACGGCCGTTGGATTGACATCCAACGGTTACGTCTGCTAGAATCGTTTGTTGACGTATATAATAACTAAAAAAAATCTTGCATACGCGTCAACTAAACAGGCCCACAAGTCAGACCACTCCCTCTTTTTTTTATAATTTATATATAGCTCATGGCAACTTCTTATGCAATTTATTGCAGTCGTTTTTTTGGTTGGCCAGGGCCAATTTCGCATATTTCTGTGGGTTCCAAACTACTTTTAATGCCAGATTTAAAGTACTTTGAAGATATATTTAAATTAGGTTAATGCCCAGTGAAATAGGAATCCGAAAATGTGAAAAAAAAATCAGAAATTATAAAGTAATTGCCAATTTGTCATCTGTTTTTATATTTACAACCCATTTCATATTACTTTCAAGATTTCTAGGCGTCATGAAAGAGTTGCAGCCCATCAGGGCGTAGAAAAATAAGTAGGCCTGGATTGGGTATTCTTCAGAAAAAATTAACTGGGCTCATTTTCACAAAGAAAAAATAGCTGGGCTGGTCACATGGTGAACATAAAATATAAGCCTGGGCTAGACGGGCCACAACCCAGTTCAAACCCTGCTCCGTCTCAACAATACCAAACAAAAAAAATAGTGCTCGAGTAGCTACATCCCAGGTGTCAGCCGATCTTGTGCTGTTCTGTTGTCTATTGACTATATACGCTCACAATGTTATGGGTCCCAGATGTCAGAAAAACACTAGGAGGAAGCATTTTTTTCCATACGCTGACGTGGTGGGCCCCTACTTTCATCCACTCCACGTACTTCTGCCGATTCTTGTTGTTTGTTGACCATGTTGACAACGCGAGAGGGCGGCGCTGCGGCGAGCGCACTAAAGCGCGCGGAGGACGTCGGCGTTAACGATTTAGGAGATGGTGGGGCGGCGATGCGTGCGCTGAGGCGCAGCCAGCCGTGGGAGGCAGAAGCAGGCGGCCCCGCCGGTGCTGGTTTGGTTTTGGCGGCTGGAGGAAGACAGGACTGAAGAAACACGATAGACTGTAAAAGCAGCAGGAGTACTTAACAACCTTAACTGAAACCAGCAGGGGCACTTAACAACCAAAGCTGAAAGTAGTATGAGTACTTATACAGGTTCAACCGTACAAAGCACGCCTCGAACAGTGCTACTTTGCCAACAGTTAACCAAGGGTGAGGCCGCCAAGCCCCAGGACAAGGCCCAGGCGCCACCCCGCGCATCCACAACCTTCTGAAAGCGGCTTCATCTCGCAACGTGGTCAATAAACAGGATATTCGCTTTAGAGCCATGGAAAAGCATGAACATAATCTTTTGTCCTATTCTCAAAGATGGACGGGCCTTCATTATTTGAGACCACCCATGAATAAGTATCTTTTCACCTCCAAGGGGAATTGAGTAGGTCGACATAAACATCATGTTGTGACCAAGCGCAAGTCTGACCCGACCATGGTCAGGCATCTGTATAGGAACAATGGAACTCGGCAGTTCCTGTTTCAAGAAGATCACAGCTGTAAAACTGTGTATAAGCAATGGTTTATGAACAACATATATAATAGAAAACAGCTCGTACCATAAGTTTCTCGACACAGTTGGACCTGTTCAACGAGTGCAGTAGTGGCACACATATCCCACGTGGCCTTCCACCATTGAAACGCCCCACAAGGACCTCACGACGATCAATAAAGTGTAGGAACTTGTGGATGTCGATCCAGTCAACTTCAGTGCCATTAGTAACAACCGAGTTATTACAGAGTAACAAACGAGCAGACTGCTTAACTCTGAAAAAACCTACACGTGCCACCAATTATAAGAAAATATTAGTTAGAAGTAGCATCTTCGTGAGAGATTCGTTGCTACTTCTAAAGTTAAATTGTGATTAGTTAGAAGGAATAGGTGGATTAAGAAGTAATCGAGGCAACAAGCAAGAACTAGATACAAAACTAACATGGATGAACAATTGGAACGACGTCGGGGTGGAAGATCGCAGTGAAGATGAGACCAGGTTCTGCTATTTCCATCAACATTCGTGCGCCAAAAGTTGAAGTTGGTGCTGTTGAAGGAGGGCTCCAATGGTAGGCGCTCCCACCCCCACCCTGGCGATCGGCACCACCTCCGGTGATCTCCTCCCCTAGCCACCAAATTTCATTTCCTTTCCAATAGATCTCTCTGGCGCACTGAGATCTACGTTTTCATACCCATCTCTATGGGTTCTGCTGATGGATCCACCCTTGGCTTGGACTTCTCCAAGGGTCTGGTTTTTGCGGAGAAGGTTTTTCAATCTACGGGTTTTCCGGTGCACCCCATGGATGACACGGGCTCCTTCACCATGGTAATTTCTTTTGGCCGGCATGATTTTCGTTTGACTGAGGATTCGGTGGCAGCGGCGCTTGAGGCGGCCATCGGGGGTTCTGCTATTGAGTTCATGGTTTTTATGATCACGGAGAGGGTTTTTGGTTTTCATGTTTCTTGCAAGGCTGTGGCTTTACTCATTCTCAGGCTCCGTTCTTTCTCCTGTGATCATTTTAAATGCTTCTTTCACCTTTGGGGTAATGGTGGTCCAAATTGGGGCCGTGAGTTCAAGCTTTGGAAATTGGAATGTGATGCTGAGTGGATCATTGTTAGTCCTTCTAAACGTCGAGCTACCCTTGGCACGCTGGCTATGCACACCAAGCCCCGTAAATCTTCGATAAAATCATCGCATGGCCCTGCCAAGAAGCTCTCATTTTCACAGTTCCATACTTATCCTGCTTGTCATGGTTATCGTTATCCAGCCACGCAGTCTTGCATTCAAACTGTTGAGGAGGCGGGGTACACGCTTTCTGCGCATGAACGGGTGGTCATCCACCCTTCGCCGCCGGCTGAGCTCCGGTGGACGACAACTACCCCCTCCATTTCCTTTGGAACGGTTAGAGATCTTCAACCAGCTGCAAATGGGTCGCCGCCTATCTCGGGCGGAAACTTTGGCTCTCCAAATGTGGATGTGCCTTCCCATGTTGGGCCGTCTTCTTCACGGTCCACGGTCCAGGTGGAGGCAGTGCTATCTTCTGGGCTTTCCATTCCGTCTTCTCAGCAAGCAAACGAAGATTTTGATAAATTGGTTACGGGCATGGTAGATGAAATTTTAACGTGTCAGATTTGCTTATCTAAGGGTCATTTTGCTGCGGTGTGTACGTCTAAATTGCGTTGTACCTCTTGTCTGCGGATGGGGCATGGTAAAAAGGATTGTAACAAGTTTGCTAGCATTTTGGGTTTGGTTTGGAAACCAAAACCCGGTAACGTTGCAACTTCCGAGGATCGCTCAGCTCCCACCGAGAATATCTCTCTGGCACAGCTTTTACCCAACTTGGACTCCTTTTGCACTTCTGCATTTACTGCTTCGCCTTGTTCCATCAGTTCCGGTCCAAAAACGCCTTCGACAGCGCCGCCTGAGACCCCTCCCCCACCGGACTTCTTGCCACCTGCTTCCAGCCTGGGCTGTTCCTCTCCGATGGCTAACTTCCCTCTCGACCCCATGCTGTATGTGCCGGCTGGCCATCACATTGTAGACGGCGGTGATGCTCGTCTGCCTCGGACCTATGTGGCGCCACATACCCCACTTGTGCGCCGCCATGAGGAATTCATGCTTGCTGAGGTAATGCCCATCCCCCCTGCCGATCAGATTGGTGCTGCTAGGGAGGAAGTGGTCCAGTGGTTGCAAGCTCATGGGGTTTTGGTGAGGTCGGCTCAGCCATGGATTAGATCGGTGGGTCTTTTCGAGCTTCGGGATGCTGCAGTCAGGTTTTCTCTTCTTCAGATGTTGCCCCAACCTCTAGGCAACGATCGTTTTGTGCGTTTTATGAAGCACGATGAGGGTGATTCGTTTCGAGGTGCTTAGGGTTTCCGTCAGGGTCTGCTCATGTTCTTGGGGATTCCCCTCGATCTTCGCAATGAGGGGAATATTCGGGCAGCGGTCAACACATTTGGGAAGTTTCAACATTGGATTAGTGAGGATCCCTACCTTGTGCGCACTTTGGTTTTTGCGTCTTTTCCAGAAGATATTTTAGTACCACGAGATGTGGTGTTCATGGATTATGCTGCTTGGGGTGGTGCCCGGGTGTCTTGGACGGTGCCTCTGTATATCCTGGGGGCCAATTTTGCTGAACAGATGCCCCAGGATGAAGATTGGATGCCCATTAATGGCAATCCCCATCCCATGCCTGGTGTTCCCTTCCCGGAGATGCCACCTTTTATTTTGCCTCCATTCCCGGCCTTGGGGTGGAATGATGTGCCACCACCTCCGCCTGAACCTGCGCAGAATGAAGTGCATGAGGACAATTGGGGCAACTGGGAGGAACCTGCTGCGGAACCTGCTGCGGAGCCTGCTGTGGAGGATCAAGAATCTGTGGTTTTGAATGCCTCGGCACAACCTAGTTCTGAAGATCAACCCTAGGTGCCCCCTGCTCCTATCGTTATTTTTGATGGGGCTTCTCCTGTTAATTCAAATGATCAAATGGCAGCACCGGATATGGAGGATGCTAATAATTGGGCCATTGTGGTGTATCAACCTCCCCCTTTTGATGTCTGCGCTCTGGAGCGGCCTGTGGTTCCGATTCCTTTTGGTCCCCCTCTGCCGCCGGAAATGATTTGGAGGCGTTCGTTTGAAAATTTGCTGACTGCTCCAATGGTGTTTGAGGTGCCTAAACCTATACTACTGCAGCCCCTGTCGCCTGTCATTTTGAGCAAGAGAACCTGGGACTTTGCTTTTCAGCAGGATGCCCTTCCTTTGCTGACATGGAAGGAGTCGGTACCTGCTCGACCTGTGGCTAGAGCACATTTTGTGGATGAAACTGACAGGGTTGTGACTGTTGTCTCTCCTCCTCCTGAGCGTGCACCTGCAAGGAGGCCACGCAAAGTTTTGGCGCCTACTCCTCTAGTTGAAACTTCTGTTCGTAGGTGTACCAGAAGTTCGGCCCAGCGGGATGGGTTTAAGCCCACTTTCCATGAGCTGGTTCTGAAGCCCAAGAAGAAGAAGCCCAAGGCCATGCCCCTCTCTGCTGACAAGTCTGAAGACCCTGCATTTGGAGATGTTCCTCCGCCTACTCCCATCAGTCACCTGCAAGCTATTGGCAAGGACCTGGAGATTGATGCAGCTCTGCTCACGGAGGATGCACTTATGGTGGACCCCTCTGCTGCTACAACTCAAGACTCCAATGAATAGTGCACTCCAATACTGTTGGGTTTGGCAAACCCACAAATATGCTTTATTTGTTTGGTTTTCTTTTTCTGGTCTGGGACTATGTAATAATGCTGGTTTGAAACTCTTATGTGCTTTTGGGCATCTGGCACTGTGTGTCATGTGCATGGGTAACTTGTTTATATTATTCCTTTATGAATAATCTCTGTAGAAACTGGAATGTACTGTGCTGGAATGTCAGGGGTTTAAATTCTCAAGCTAGGCAAAGAGCTGTTAGACAAAAGATTGATGAAAGCCCCTGTGCTATTGCCTGCCTGCAAGAAACTAAATGTTCTTCATTCGATTCCCGCATGATTAAAAGTTTCTGCCCCAAGAGATTTGACAACTTTGCTTTCTCTCCTTCCTTGGGGGCCTCTGGTGGAATTTTAGTTGTTTGGAATTCGTCTATATTTGGGGGGACTTTATTGCAAGTCCAACAATTTGCAGTGGTAATTGAGTTTGTTTCTAGGCACAACAATGAGCGCTGGACTCTTGTGGTGGTCTATGGACCTTGTCAGGGGGAAGCCAGGAATAATTTTGTAAACTGGTTATATCACCTGAACATTCCTGTGGATGAGAATTGGCTGTTATTGGGGGATTTTAACTTCTTACGGTCTATGGATAACAGGAATCTACCTGGTGGTGACCTGAATGACATGTTCATCTTTAATGAGATAATTGGACACCTCGGCCTTTTGGAGTTGCCCATCAAAGGCAGGTCCTACACTTTGTCCAATATGCAGGATGATCCACTTCTTGAGCAGCTTGACTGGTTTTCCACTTCTGTTGAATGGATCTCCGATTACCCCATGACTGAGGTCTTACCTCTTGCCAGGACTGCTTCTGACCATGTGCCCTGTATGGTTACAATTAAAACTTCTATTCCCAAGTCTAATATCTTTAGGTTTGAGAACTATTGGTTAGAGTTGGAGGGTTTTATGGATTGTGTGGATTCCTCATGGCAGAAACAATCCAGAAAGGGCCATATTACTGCCAGGATAGCTGACAAATTTAAGTCCTTGAGAATGTGTCTTAAAAGGTGGCAGAAGAGCATTTCTAAACTGAAAACTCTAATCTGTAAATGCAATAGTGTTATCCTGCTCTTGGATGAGCTTGAGGAATATAGAACACTCTACAGACAGGAATCAAATTTCAGGATTGTGGTTAAATATCATGTTGAGAAACTACTCCACCTTCAATGTCTTTATTGGAGGAAACGATGTACTATCAGGTACATCAAAGTGGGTGGTGAGAACACTAAGTTCTTTCATGCTATGGCCACGGAGAGATACCGAAGAAATTCTATTGCTAGCTTAAAACTGCATGATGGTACGGTGGTCACTGATCATTCCCAAATGGAGGGTATTATCTGGGTTTGTTTCAAGAACAGAATGGGGTCTTCCAGGGGAATTAAAATGGGCTTTGATCTTTCTTCCCTTATTGAACCTGTTGTGGGACTGGATGTTCTCACTAAGCCTTTTGAGAAGGAGGAAATGGACTTGATTATCAAGCACATGCCAGTTGATAAAGCTCCAGGTCCAGATGGATTTAATGGTCTTTTCTTCAAAAGATGCTGGCACATTATTTCTCAGGATTTCTATGAACTGGCCCAGGCTTTCTTTCAGGGTACTGCCCATCTGGAGAATATCAATGACTCCTACATAACTTTGGTGCCCAAGAAACCCTCCCCTGAGGAGGTGGGTGACTACAGACCTATATCTTTAACAGGAATGGGTCTTAAGTTTCTGTCTAAAATGGCAGCCAATAGGTTTCAAGAGGTGATTATGCAGTGTGTTCACAAGAACCAATATGGTTTCATAAAAAGTAGAACAATTCAGGATTGTATTGGGTGGACCTTTGAGTATTTGCACCAGTGTCATCAGTCCAAGAAACCTATTGTGATTCTAAAGTTGGATTTTGAAAAGGATTTTGACTCCCTTGAGCATGAGGCCATTGTGCAAATTCTGAGACATAAGGGCTTTAATGATAAGTGGATCCTTTGGATGAAGCAGCTTCTCTCCATAGGTACCTCCTCTGTTCTGCTTAATGGTGTCCCTGGTAGGAAGTTCAGGTGCAAAAAGGGTGTCAGACAGGGTGATCCAGTCTCTCCTCTCTTGTTTGTCCTAGTTGCTGATCTTCTGCAGACTGTAATTAATGATATGTTCAGAAGGGGCCTTCTTCAGTTACCTATTCCTTGTCATGATCAGGATTATCCTGTAGTTCAGTATGCTGATGATACTCTTATTATCTTGCCTGCTGACAAGGGTCAACTCTTAGCCCTAAAGGATATGCTCAGGATCTTCTCTGAGTCCACTGGTCTGGATGTGAACTATCATAAATCCTTTATTATTCCACTCAATGTGGACACTGCTGTCATGGCTGAATTAGCCTCTGCTTTTGGATGCCAGATTGGGAAAATGCCTTTTACCTACCTTGGGTTGCCAGTGGGAACTACAAGGCCTAAAATGCTGGATTTTATGCCACTGGTTGATTGCATGGAGAGGAGAATGACAACTAGTTCATCTTTTCTGAATCAGGGGGAAAGGCTGCAGTTCCTTAATTCTGCTTTGTCATCTATGCCCATTTTCTACTTGTGCAGTTTGGCTGTCCCAGCTGGAATTCTTAAACAATTGGAAAGAATCCAGAGGCAATGTCTCTGGAGGAGGAATAGGGGTCAGCCTGCTCCCTCCCTAGCTGCTTGGGACCTTATTTGCAGGCCAAAAAACAGGGGAGGTCTTGGCATCCTCAACCTTGGTTCCCAGAATGTTGCACTTTTGATCAAACATGCCAATAATTTCCTTAATAAAAAGGATCTTCCTTGGGTTTCTTTAATTTGGGATACTTACTACCATAATAGGGTCCCTCAGGGAACTTCTGATTGTGGCTCATTCTGGTGGAAGGATATTTGCAAGGTCATGCATCATTTTAGAGAGTGTGCTTGGGTTCAGATTAATGCAGGGAACACTGCCCTCATGTGGTCAGATAACTTGCAGTTTGATGGTCAGGTGTCTAGCCTTCAGCTCAGATTTCCCAGGCTCTACTCCTATGTTAAGGACCCCTGGGTTACTGCTATGGAATTCTTGGGCTCTCAGGACATTTTCTAGCAGTTCCACCTCCCTTTGTCCAGCCAGGCTTTTGATGAACTGACTATTCTCCAGTCTATGTTGGATGGCCTTATTAGAGCACCTGGGTCCAAGGATATTTGGTTTTGGAAGGGCACTGCCAAGGGATACTCACCAAAGCTGTTTTACTCACATACTTTTATCTCTACATCTTTCAACCCTTTGACAGCTTGGATCTGGAAGTCCTCTTGTACAATGAAAATCAAAGTCTTTGCTTGGATGCTTATTATGGACAGGTTGAACACCAAGGACATGGTGGAGAGGAGGCATTGGCATTTGGAGGGTGGAGTGAGCTGTGTCCTTTGCCCTTTACAGACTAGGGAGACAAGAGATCATTTGTTCTTTAATTGTAACTTTAGTGTCAGAGTTTGGAACTATCTGCAAATTGATTGGTCTTCTGGTGACTCCATGGCTCATTTGGTCCTTAATGCTAGCAGGAGTTTTAGGAAGCCCTTCTTCACTGAAGTGGTGTTCATTGCTTGCTGGAATATCTGGATCATCAGGAATGCTAAGGTCTTCAGGCATGAGAGGGCTGGATTTAATAAATGGAGGTCTGCTTTTATACATGACATCAGCTTAATGCAATATAGAGTGAAAGCTGCCTACAAAGATGATCTTTTACGTTGGATTTCATTCCTGCCACCTTGAGGTTTTTAATAGTATTTTCTACCCTGTTCTTTTTCTTCTTCTCCTAGATTCTTTGATTACCTCTTGTAATCCCCCCTTTTTCTATACCTGTACTGTATATATTTTCTCAATAAAGTTTTGATATGCTGTGGGGGTTTCCCCTACAGTTCCCAGTCAAAAAAAAACATTCGTGCGCCAACTTTCATTCCGTAACACTTGAGAAAGTTTATCCAAGTTTGGCCATAAAAAAAGCAGCGATCTTCTTGGTTCATGAAACCAACTCGGAACTTATATCCATGGCTTGTCGTCACTTTGACCATTAAACTAGTGTATTCAGTCATGGCAAGGCCGAGCATCTTGAGTACATGTGTTCTGGGAGAGCAAATAATACACTGCAGGAAAAATAATATGAGAACACAGCATGTTCAAAAAACCCCCACCCTCCCGGATAGAAAAGAGGATTCCAGGAACATACTGCGCGCGTTTGAAAATGCTGTGTTAGGATGAGAAGGAACAAGTGTGGCGTCTCGCCGAGGGCGCAGAAACCTGTAGGGTACTCGCACTTTGGGCACTGCAAATGAAACACACTAGATTCAGTAGGAATAAAAATGCATCAACGGCGGCGGCTGCCATCCTAGGATTACCTGCGACCAAGGGACTTGGATTTATCGGGGATGGATGAAGAATTCGTACCTGGTTCTCCATGAGAAAACCCTATGCAATCGCCGAGAGGGGGTTTTCTCTGAACAAGCAGACGAGGGAGAAGGGGATTTAGGCCCAGTGAAATATTGCCGCTTCCTCTGTCCAGCTTACTGCTAAAGCTAGAAAGGGGGGGGTTGTGATTTGACGGCTCATTGGGCATTACTGCGGCGCTACAACCGGGGTGTGTCTACCGTGAAGTTGTGCACTCTAATTTGTGCATATGGCACGTGGACCCCGTTGCCGGTTGCCCCACATATCAGCGAAAGGAAGTAGAAAGACAGGAGTAACTAGTTACACATAAATATATTTTTTGACAGAGAGATACTCCCTCTGTAAAGAAATATACAAATCTTTTATATCACAGGCTCACCTTGCCGAGAAATATACTCCCTCTGCAACGCACGGGCATTATGGGGGTTCAACTTTTTTTATGGGGGTTCAGCTGAGAATATAATACTCAGATAGGCTCACGGTTCTGGACTTTGGGCCGCAGGACGACCCTGCATGTTTGGGGGCCCATGTGTTCTACCTCAACACTTTTCATATTGCAAGCGATCGGTACGGTGCTGGTTTTAGATGCTGTCGCAAGGCGAATACACAAAATTGAATAAAGCATGGCAGCTGTTGGAATGAAATCGAACGACAGTTCCTAACCAGCAATCAAAGTTGCAATTCTATCAACGATATACCATGTGATAAATAATACTGTCGTGCTACTTATACACACAGGACACTTGTTTCACCATGCCAGATTATTACATCAAAATCTCTCGGAGGATAGATCAGTTCGGCAGTTGCGTGCTGCTACTGAAGAATTTCAAAGTTGATTTGGACCAGCTCTCCTTGCCGAGAAAGTTCGATTTTGACATCATCCCCTACCGCAAGATATGATTTAGATTTGAACCTTGACCATCCTTTAGCATCAATCATCATGCGACCATCCTTTGTACTTACGGTATATTGAGCAGGTTCATTCACACCAAGGCTGCGCATTGTAAGAGAAACTTGGCCGCGGTCGCCCAGATTGTTGAACGACTCCCTCGTTGCTCTAGGAATTCTCTGTTTGCAAACAAGAAGACATAGCCAAAAAGGTAGATCAACACAGTGAATCATGTGAAACAACATGGAAAGAAAAAAGAACGAAGCACTTGGGCGGCCAATGCTTACCAAGAAGGTGGACATGTCGGTTTTTGTAAGGACATTGGTATATGAAGTGCGAACTGCAGCCCAGTCTGTTGCCGGTGCAACTGCACGGGCCGGAGCAGATGCAAGTGCAAGTGCTGGTGCAGGTGCCGAAGCCGCTGCTGCTGCCGGAGATGGTGCTCCTTGTAGAGCTGGTGCCGGTGTCGATGCCCGATCCTCCGGTAGATCAGACTGATCCGCTGACGCGGTCGGTGCCCAATCCTCAGCTGGATCAGACTGAGCTGCTGCCGCTGTCAGTGCTAGAGCAACTGCCGGTGCTCGATCTGTGCTAGACAGCGGCGATCGTGTCTGGTCTGCTATGACCAGCTTTCTAACTTGACTAGGATCCGTGACCGTGATCCAGTTTTTTTCTTCATTTCTTTTAAACGCGAGAAGGACTAATTGTGGCGTTTTTGATAAATCAAACTGCAGTTCGTCATAGGGATTCAGCTTGTACTCAGACAACAGACTGATCCAATTTTTTCCAGTAATATAAGTGATGGATAGTGCCTTCGTTACTGACACGACATAAGAAGTGAAACCTAAAAAATAGCCATCGTAGAGCAAACCAAACGGTTTATTCTGTGATGAATGTCACATGGCAAAACCTGCATCCTAAAATTGCAGGAAAAGAAAGAAAACATGACATTAGATCAATAAGATTTAGACAGTAAATCAATAAGATTTACTTGATGTGACATGAGTGAATCCTTACCAGGAAATCACTATGTTGAAGTACTAAACAAAAGATTGATCGTCCAACTACGGGTGGCATGCAGGGGCCCCGCCTACTCCCACAAGCAGGACAGTCCAAAAGTTGTGACAAATCATATGGACCGAACATCCATGGGACTGGAAATCCTGGTGGGTGCGACAAACCCTGCAATGCCTACAGATATTGTAGTGTAACCATAATTGATAAACCGTCCTCACAAAAAATATGATCTGGATACTTCAAAATATATAGACTGAATTGAGTGGACAGACATTAACATAGACCGTTAACACACCAAAAGCGGCAGTACTAATAAACAATACAGGGTTCACAAACACAAATCAAGTACTGAACAATAGTACTTACTACAGACAAGCAAAGTTGCACTAACTAAACTCTGCAGACTATTTCTTGCCACCGACCTACGGGATGAACCCCGCATAACTGACTAGGCCATGGACTTCGTGTGAGATGTGTACATGCACCATCACCATCATGTCAACCTTGGAGAACCTAACAGAGTGGTCTTTCCAGTCATAAACATGATGATGAAGACATGCCGCATCAGATTTTCGGGAAGCTTTACAAGAACCACACCCTTCGTAATCGAGGGCACAACCAGGAAATTGTTGTGGTCTAGTACAGCCTCGAGAACACGCCTGACAACAATGCTACAGGAAAACACTAGTTCAGGACACGTGGCGACAAGGATACAACAGCTGGATAGTTCAGCAGTAGAACTCATCATCAGGTCTTCCAGTTCACACGGCATGAGTTTGAGAACTTCATCTCCACCGCGGACCTGGTTCTAATTCAAACAGAAACCATATTTTATTACTACCTCCGTTCAGAAATATAAGATGATTTTCGATATTATACTCCATATATGACTACATATACGCACAGAAATTAGTGAACAAAGACACTAGAACATGTCTTCAAAGGCATGAGAGCAGAGGGATTACATGCAATATCCATAACACAAGTTACTGAGGCAAATATACCCTCTTAAAAGGTAGCGTTGATGTTCATAAAGTACTCCCTCCGTCCCAAAATTCTTGTCTTAGATTTGTCTAGATACGGATGTATCAAGTCACATTTTAGTATTAGATACATCCGTATCTAGACAAATGTAAGACAAGAAATTTGGGACAGAGGGAGTAGTTGAAAGTAATCTATAAGAAATCAGTGTCAACCTCTCGCATGTTTTGGTCAAAAGAGGAATTTAGAACCGTCATTTGGCACACTAAAATCACATGCAAGATCACCCAGAAAGTTGTACTACCAGTACTAGTACTGCGTGTTAGATGAAAAAACACGATCAAGATCGAGAAAAAGATCGTCAACAAGAGACATTACCTGGACTTGCTTAATGAGGGATCCCGGAGAGGGGGGCTTGGACAGGGCGATGGCTTTGAGCTTGTTTGCGGTAGTCTCGGCGGGGTGCTTGCGCTTCTTCGTACCATGAGCCTCGACGGTTTTGGCCAGAGCCATAGACATCACGTCGGCCGGTGCTCCGGCGTCCATCCAAGAGAGGAAGCTGAGAGAGAAGAGTGAAAGGAGGAACGAGATGAGGGAGAAGCGAAGCGAGTGGGGGTTTTCTTCAAGAGAGGAAGCTGAGAGAGAAGAGTGAAATGATGGTTGCTTCGTCCGTACAACTTACTGCTGGAAAGGAGGGGGTTTTGTGATTTGACGGCTCATTGGGCATTACTGCGGCGGTTCGATCGGGGTAGTCCATCGTCACTCTACTACGGAGTAATTTAGTGCATGGCTGGTGGACCCAGGTGTTGGCTGTCCCACACGTCGGCGAAAGTGAGTAATTTAGTGCATGGCTGGAGGAGGATCCGCACGATAGAGCGTGTCCACTGTTTTTCTGAAGAAAAAAATGATTACAGCAAGCGTTTCCACTCTTACGACGGACAAGTGCGAAACACGGCAGCCACTTGAACATACACAGTGCTCCTACTACTAGGCATGTGCAGTGGTTCATACGTGAGTACTACACAATCTTGTTGCTAGTGTACTAAGATATGAGGATAACAAATGATGTTGTGCGCATGTCAACTACTCCTATATGTAACATAGTACCGCTTTTTCGACTGTCCGGTCGAGAATGAACAGTGAGATCAATGTTAACAGAACTAGGTCCACAGCGCACGGAGAGTACGGTGCTACAGTACTCCACAAAACATGAACCATATGAAGCACGAATAGTGTTAGGCAGGGTGTATGAAGGGTGCACGGGATGGGAGCAAAATTTCCCTTCTCGACTCACTTTTGGGTGTTTGGCAGAGTGCATGAAGGGTGCATGAGTCCACACTAGTAGGTTGACAAAAATACACGAAGAGGAAACAACTATATTGAGATGAGAATGCAACCAAACACACCCACACGGTTTGTGCTACAGTGACCGATCTGCACCGTCTGAGTTTGATCCAACGGTCATGTTGCGCCGAGACATGGACATGCCCATGCAGAGGGCGCCTAAACACCACCGAAGTCCCTCGGCTTCTCGAGGCGCACGACGTTGGTGATGCAGGGTGCTACCGCCCGCAGAGCCCGCTCCTGGTCGACGGGAGCCAGCTCGTCAAAGACGGCGTCGAATGGCACGAATGGATTCCGGTGACGGAGCCCTGAAAGGATTCGCCCGGCAACGGCGACGGCAGCCTGCAACCCCTCCTTGTCCAGCTCAGCCCGCACCATCGCGCGGAGACGGCTCAGCTCCTCGGAGATATAGGTGAAGAAGGAGACCAGGTCAGGAAGCCGCAGCTCGTTGAAGTCGACCGGGTGGTCGAACGGGTTTAGCCCGACGGCCAGCATCGTCGTGGTGGCACGACGGTAGGCATCGCGCAGCCGCAACACGTGCATGGCAACTTGGTTCACCAAGTGGCTGAGGCGATCCTGGACCTCGTCACGATCGGCCCGCTCGCGCTCCAGCCGGCTCCCCTGACGGCCTATCGTATCTCCCACTTTCTGCAGCAACGCCGCTGACGCCTCGAGCATCTTTGTGGTGGACGCCTGCCGCTTTTGAAGCTCCGTGAACTCCCGCACATAATGGAGGAGCATGGCACTCCTCTCCTCCTTGAGCTCACGGAGCTCCACGTCCTTGGCCCTGAGCTCCGCATCCTTGACATGGAGCTCCTGTGTCAGGCGCCTCACCTCGGACTCCGTGATCTGCTGCGCCGCCGTGGCACCAGGTAGAAGCAATGGGGAGAGGAAGCAAAGGGGGTGAAACGGCTGAAAGGCAATGCAATCTACGGGAAGGCGGAGGGAGCGGGGAATCTTTTGGTTTTCACCACGGTAAAACACCAGTCGACGACCTCTCACATCAGGGAGCAGTGGGTTTTTACAGGCGGAGTCATCGTGACTAATTGCTGCCGCGCCTGCTCTCGTCAATCAAAAAATTAAAAATCCTGCCGCGCCTGCTCCCGTCAATCAAAAAATTAAAAATCCAGCCGCACCCAAACACCAGAGCAACGCGGTGGTGGATATTTAAATTTACCTGCCGGCAAGTAGATAAAAAAAGGGGTGAAAAACAAATGTGGCGGCGGCCTAGCTAATCGGTCGAACTAGCCCAACTAGCTAGCCACCGTG
The DNA here is from genome assembly GCF_002575655.3 of Aegilops tauschii subsp. strangulata. Classification (NCBI taxonomy): domain Eukaryota; kingdom Viridiplantae; phylum Streptophyta; class Magnoliopsida; order Poales; family Poaceae; genus Aegilops; species Aegilops tauschii. The sequence goes on from NC_053036.3 coordinate 582,535,470, forward strand.
CTTCACTGATGTACTCGGCGGGAAAGGTGGTCTTTCGTGATTTGACGACTCATTTACTTGCTTCGGCACTACGACCGAGGAGGACCCAGAAAACGCGCGGTAGGGCGTCCCACGTCAGGAAGAATATATGCGTGCACCACCCAGGAGGACCCCGAAACCGCGCGGTAGGGTGTGCCACGTCTCGGCACGGAGGAAAAATGTGCGTGTAAAAATATACTGTATCAGACGTAGTACTTATGGTTCGACCTCGGGACCCAGCCAGTCGGTCGAAAACACCCCACTAGCCACACAACTTCATCATGCAAACGTGGCACGGAGGATAGATGTGGTTAGCTCCGTCTCGACCAGCCACAACGTCTCTTGTTCTAGGCGATTCTTCTATTTTCCAAGCTTTTTTTAGTTGTAATAACACCACGGCAAGCTAGCGCCGCTCTTCGTGTGTGCCCGTGCAAAGGTTAGACGAGGGAGAGAAGAGAGATTGAGATCGCAGACCTGGGACCCACCAGTAAGTGAGACAACGGCCATGCACGTGTTGACGAGGCACTCCCTCTACTCTACTCAACGCAAGTACTGTATAAAATCAAGTTATGGGACAAAGCCAACAACCGTTCATTTTTTCAGGCTATCGACTTACGCTTTGTAGTCCAAGTTGCCAGTTCGAATCTCGTCTTTCAGATTTGTTAGTTTTAGGTCCAAATTTGATTAATGACATGTGGGACCCCCGTGTGTTGTTCCGATATTTCAGTGTAGGATGGTTTTTTTGAACAAACACTTTGCGCGGTTAGACAAGTAACGACACGAGTTACACGTATTTTGCAAGTTTACGAACAAAAATGACAGCGGCATAGAATATCACATCCACCCCGCAGCTTGGATACTATGGTGATACGAGTTTTTACACCGTTGGAAGTGAGATCCAATGGCTTGGGAGTAGTCTTTGTAATTATGCGCAATTTCCAAACTCTCCAAAGTTTTTTTGCAAATAAAACATTCAGGCCTCGTGTGTGCCGCTGCATCTTCGATCCAACGGCTCCCCAGTGCTCATATTAGGTGCTCCCCGTATCTTAATTACCCGCTACGGTGATATGATCATCTAGGTCGTATGATCAGTGATCAGATGGCACATGCGTAGTACTTGTACTTTCTGCGCATTTCCCAAACTCTATCAGTCGTATATTGCAAAAACATTCAAACCTCCTACCGTGGGCCGTTAGATCTCAGTGAACTCGTATCACCATAGAATCTATGGTGCGGGAGCACCTCATACTCTCCCGTGCGAGAAAACATAAGGTGCTATCGTAGCTTGGATGCTACGGTGATACGAGCTTGGAGGTCGTTTGATCTGAGATCCAATGGCATCTGAGCAGTCTTTGTGCTTGTAAGCAGTGGCCGAACCCTTTTGGGGCTTTTCTGCAAAAAACCATTCGAACCACCAAGGAGGTGTTGGGTCACAAATCCAATGCCTCCGAAGAGCTTGTATCACCAAAGCATCTAAGGTGTGGTAGCACATGATATTCTTACATACAGGAGAATATGATGTCCTCCTTCATCTTAGATGCTACGGTGATACGAGCTTCGAGGTCGTTGGGTATGGGATCAAAGGGCATCTAAGTAGTTTTTGTACAAATTGTGTGCAATTCTCAAACTCATCAAGGTTTCCTACAAAAATATTAAGACACATCATGTGAGCTGCTATATCTCAGATCTACAAGCTCCAAGCCACTCGTATCGGCATATAGCATCTAAGGTATGGGGGCACATGATATTCTCCCGGGGAGGAGGGGTGGGGGGTGCACAACCAATTGGTGGTTGGGAGGGTGGGGACAAATATAATCTAAACAACCCTAAACAGAGCTCCACAATTTTATCTAAGGTTGAGGGGTTGACCCCCCACAATCATAGCTCCGCCTAAACACAACATTTGCATGTACTGTAGTACTAGACTTAATATTCATGTTTCAGTTTCATGTTCATTTTAAATATTGAACTGAGGACCATGGATGTCTTACATTTTACTCCCTTCGTCCCTAAATATTAGTCTTTTTAGAGGCTTCAAATGGACTGGCACATACGGATGTATATAGACATATTTTAGAGTCTAGATTCACTCATTTTGCTCCGTATGTAGTCACTTGTTGAACTCTCTAAAAGACTAATATTTAGGAATAGAAGGAGTATTTTTGAATTCGTGTCATACAGGCATGGTTTGGAAAAATAGATGCACTATACTTATTGGATTGTTGTTGTGTTCGTGCGTGTGTGTCTCTCTCTCTGTGTGTGTGGTCATATGCTTGATACATACAAAGTTTTCGCACCTCCATATTGTTCATCTTTTAAATTTGAATTTGCATTGGAAAACTTACTAGGGATACCATGAAATGTGAAATCCACGTTGAGATCACTATATCACAAACTCACTCTAATTCAACAACTCGTCATAAATCAATTACCACGTTGAGATTAGTATTTGCAAGGAAAATACGGGTATTGTAATACACATAGATTCGTTCGACAATTTAAAAGGTTCCTTTCGTATCCTTGAATGGTAGGACCCAACAGCGTACCAGCCAGACCTTGGCTCGGGTTGATCCTAAAAAAACCGGGCTCATGTCCTTCGGTGGCGTGCGTGGTACGCACATTAGGCAACCCCAACCAGTCGAGCCTCAGTGTTTCAAGTCGAAATATCTGGCGGCCAGAATTCTAGCCCTAGGAAATTCCCCTCATGTCCCCGGTCCATAATGACTACTGATGAACAACGGAGGGATGCTTTAGTAACTAGACAACATTACCTACCGTGCCGAGCACGGTTCAATTCCACTAGTAGGAAACTGGGCTTTGGTCACAGGGCAATATTCACATTAGTCCCGGTTCAGTCACGAACCGGGACTGATGTGAGCATTGGTCCCGGTTCGTGCGGCCAGGTGCCTGCCGGGCCTCGTGGGGGCATTTGTCCCGGTTCGTCCGGCACCTTTGGTCCCGGTTGGTGGGACAAACCGGGACCAAAGGGCCACGCTCCTGGCCCACCACCCTTTAGTCCCGGTTCATACCACAAACCAGGACTAAAGGGCTGGTCCTAGTTGCGGCCAGTGTTTAGTCCCACCTCGCCAAACGAAGGGCGCTCACACCAGTTTATAAGCCCGTCCCTCTCTGCCTTTTAAAGTGAAAATAGATGCCCTTATACAGGGAATTTGACCTAAATTCACAGTAAATTTCATAGAAATTTATTATGAATTTAGGTTGAATTTTCTCTATAAGCGCATCTATTTTCATTTTTTTATATTTATAAAATAAATAAACCTTAATAAAATAAATAAAACTAAATAAATTTTAATAAAATAAAATAAAATAAACTATAGTAACTACAATAAATAAACCTTAATAAATTAAGTAAAAATAACAGCAGTAAAATAAATATAAATAGCAGCAGTAAAATAAATAAAAATAAAATAATTAAAGTAAAATACATAAGTAATTAGAAATAAAATAAATAAGTTTTTTGTTGTAAGTAGAAACAAAACAAAACAAATAAAGCAAAAGAGAAAAAAACAGAGGAAAAAAATTATGTCACCTACTGGGCCACCACGGCCTGAATACGACTAGAAACCCATCCATGGGCCAGGATTCAGGCCCGCAGAAGGCCCAGTAGGCCCCGCAGGCAAAGAGTGATAGAATAGGCCCGTAAGCCTGCATTTGAGAGGAGCTCGAAGTGGTCAGCGCAGCTGCGCTTATAAACCATAATCGAAGCCTCTCGGCTAGCGAGGTGGGACTAAACATCCCACCGCATCGCGCCAGTTCCAGCACAAGGCCTTTGGTCCTGGTTGGTGCCACCAACCGGGACTAAAGTGGGCATTGGTCCCGGTTCGTGGCACCAACCAGGACCAAAGGCCTTTAGTCCCGGTTGGTGCCACGAACCGGGACCAAAGAGTTCCCTATATATACCCCATCGCCACAGCAGAGCACTCCAGAGTGCTCTGTTTTTTCTGGCCGACGAGGGGAGGGCATTTGGGTGCTCTAGCTCACCTCCTATGCACATGAGGTGTTCGATGAAATGTCTGAGCCACACTAGTTAATCTTTGTCCTCTCGAAACTCGACCTCCGAGCTCCATTTTCCCCGAGATTTGTCTAGGTTTAGCGGTCTGTCACGTCCCGTCCCCGTCTTCACCGCCGTCGATCGCCCGCGCCGATCTCGTCGCCAGCACCACCGTGGTGAGCCTCTTGTTCTTATCTTCTTTCTGAAAGGAAAAAAAATTCTTACTTTAGATAGTTACTTGTCTAATTTTGTTACTTTTATTATTCCTTCTTATTACATAGTGCGATGGTTTTGGTATCCGCCCCCATCGGCCCTCGTCCTGTCTATGATTCGGATGTGGTATATATTATCTTTTTATAACTATTTGGTTCATTTATTGTTTATGACAAATATACCGACCAACGTGACATAGATTTTATTTATCTAGGAGGTGGTTGAACCGGAAATTCTAACCGACCCTATTGTCGAGAGGTTAAATTTAGTTGAAGAAGAAAACAATTATTTGAAGGAAAAAATAAAAAAAATTGAGGAGGAGAAGATGATATTAGAGTTGCATGTTGCGGATGTCGTCGATGATCACAAGATCAAGATGGATGCAATGCGCTTGAAGATTAGAAGGATTAGAAAATATGCCATTCATACCGTGGCTTGGTATCATTATGCCGTTGGATCAATTGTTATCTTGGTTGCGATTATGATCGCATTTGTTTTCGCATTGAAATGTTTTACATAGTTTCAATGTATGGTTTAATTAATTAGATGCTCTGGAGAGCTATATATATGTTGTTAGATGAGAACTATGTATTTACTTTGGTTTTAATGTGATGATGAACTTCTATTAATTTGGTCACTTAATTATCTATTCATGATGTTCTGTAATGGTTTTTGACACAGTTAATTATATATAATGCACGTAGATGAACCGGCAATGGATGTATGGTGACAAACACACCTCCGAGTACATTAAGGGCGTGCATGATTTTCTCGAAGCGGCTGAGGCAAACAAGCATAATGGTTTTATGTGTTGTCAATGCCCTATATGTGGGAATACGAAGTCTTACTCTGACCGGAAAATCCTTCACACCCACCTGCTTTACAAGGGTTTCATGCCACACTATAATGTTTGGACGAGGCACGGAGAAATAGGGGTTATGATGGAAGACGGCGAAGAAGAAGAGGACGATGACAACTATGTGCCCCCTGAATACGGTGATGCGGCAACGGGGGAAGCTGCTGAAGATCAAGAGGAACCAGACGATGTGCCCAATGATGCTGCAAGGGGGGAAGCTGCTGAAGATCAAGAGGAACCAGTGCCCGATGATGATGATCTCCGCCGGGTCATAGTCGATGCAAGGACGCAATGCGAAAGTCAAAAGGAGAAGCTGAAGTTCGATCGCATGTTAGAGGATCACAAAAAAGGGTTGTACCCCAATTGCGAAGATGGCAACACAAAGCTCGGTACCGTACTGGAATTGCTGCAGTGGAAGGCAGAGAATGCTGTGCCTGACAAAGGATTTGAGAAGCTATTGAAAATATTGAAGAAGAAGCTTGCAAAGGATAATGAATTGCCCGACAGTACATACGCAGCAAAGAAGGTCGTATGCCCTCTAGGATTGGAGGTGCAGAAGATACATGCATGCCCTAATGACTGCATCCTCCACCGGGGTGCATACAAGGATCTGAACGCATGCCCGGTATGCAGTGCATTGAGGTATAAGATCAGACGAGATGACCCTGGTGATGTTGACGGCGAGCCCCCCAGGAAGAGGGTTCCTGCGAAGGTGATGTGGTATGCTCCTATAATACCACGGTTGAAACGTCTGTTCAGAAACGAAGAGCATGCCAAGTTGATGCGATGGCACAGTGAGGACCGTAAGAAAGACGGGAAGTTGAGAGCACCCGCTGACGGGTCACAGTGGAGAAAAATCGAGAGAAAGTACTGGGCTGAGTTTGCAGCTGACCCAAGGAACGTATGGTTTGGTTTAAGCGCGGATGGCATTAATCCTTTCGGGGAGCAGAGCAGCGATCACAGCACCTAGCCCATGACTCTATGTATGTATAAGCTTCCTCCTTGGATGTGCATGAAGCGGAAGTTCATTATGATGCCAGTTCTCATCCAAGGCCCTAAGCAACCCGGCAACGACATTGATGTGTACCTAAGGCCATTAGTTGATAAACTTTTACAGCTATGGAATGGAAACGGTGTACGTACGTGGGATGAGCACAAATAGGAGGAATTTAACCTGCACGCGTTGCTGTTTGTAACCATCAACGATTGGCCTGCTCTCAGTAACCTTTCAGGACAGACAAACAAGTGATACCACGCATGCACGCACTGTTTAGATGACAAAGTATATACCTGGACAAAAGCAGGAAGAATGTGTACCTGGGCCATCGTCGATTTCTTCCGACCAACCATCAATGTCGAAAGAAAGGCAAGCATTTCAAAGGTGAGGCAGATCACCGGAAGAAGCCCGCCATGCGTACCGGTGATCACGTACTTGCTATGGTCAATGATTTACACGTAATCTTTGGAAAGGGTCCCGGCGAACTAGCTGTTCCGAATGACGCTGAGGGACACACACCCATGTGGAAGAACAAATCTATATTTTGGGACCTACCGTACTGGAAAGAGCTAGAGGTCCGCTCTTCAATCGACGTGATGCAAGTGACGAAGAACCTTTGCGTGAACCTGCTAGGCTTCTTGGGCATGTATGGGAAGACAAAAGATACACCTGAGGCACGGGAGGACCTGCAACGTTTGCACGAAAAAACCGGCATGCCTCCGAAGCAGTATGAAGGTCCTGCCAGCTATGCTCTTACGAAAGAAGAGAAAGAAATCTTGTTTGAATGCCTGCTCAGTATGAAGGTCCCGACTGGCTTCTCGTCGAATATAAAGGGAATAATAAATATGCCAGAGAAAAAGTTCCAGAACCTAAAGTGTCATGACTACCACGTGATTATGACACAACTGCTTCCGGTTGCATTGAGGGGGCTTCTACCGAAAAACGTCCGATTAGCCATTGTGAAGCTATGTGCATTCCTCAATGCAATCTCTCAGAAGGTGATCGATCCAGAAATCATACCAAGGCTAAGGAGTGATGTGGCGCAGTGTCTTGTCAGTTTCGAGCTGGTGTTCCCACCATCCTTCTTAAATATCATGACGCACGTCCTAGTTCATCTAGTCGACGAGATTGTCATTCTGGGGCCCGTATTTCTACACAATATGTTCCCCTTTGAGAGGTTCATGGGAGTCCGAAAGAAATATGTCCGTAACCGCGCTAGGCCAGAAGGAAGCATCTCCATGGGCCATCAAACAGAGGATGTCATTGGGTTTTGTGTTGACTTCATTCCTGGCCTTAAGAAGATAGGTCTCCCTAAATCGCGGTATGAGGGGAGACTGACTGGAAAAGGCACGCTTGGAGGGGGGACTCAATAATATGCAGGGACGGATATTCTTGGTCTCAAGCACACTACACAGTTCTACAGAACTCTACCTTGGTGACCCCGTATGTCGATGAACACAAGAACAGTCTGCGCTCCAAACACCCGGAGCAGTGTGACGACTGGATTACATGTGAACACATCAGGACTTTCAGCAGTTGGTTGGAAACACGTCTCAGAGGTGACACCACTGTTTGTGATGAGTTGTACTCGTTGTCCAGGGGACCATCTTCGACTGTATTGACTTACAAAGGATACGAGATAAATGGGAATACATTTTACACGATCACCCAAGATCAAAAGAGCACCAACCAAAACAGCGGTGTCCGCTATGATGCAGCAACCGAGAGGGGAAAGGACACATATTATGGTTACATAATGGACATATGGGAACTTGACTACAGACATGATTTTAAGGTCCCTTTGTTTAAGTGCAAATGGGTCAATCTGTCAGGAGGCGGGGTACGGGTAGACCCACAGTACGGAATGACAACAGTGGATCTGAACAATCTTGGGTACACTGACGAACCGTTCGTCCTAGCCAATGATGTGGCACAGGTTATCTATGTGAAGGACATGTCTACCAGACCGAGGAAAAGAAAAGATAAGGAAGCGAATACATCATACGATGAGCCAAAGCGCCACATAGTTCTTTCAGGAAAAAGGGACATTGTGGGAGTGGAGGGCAAGACAGACATGTCTGAAGATTATGAAAAGTTTCATGAAATTCCTCCCTTCAAAGTCAAGGCTGACCCAAGCATCCTGATAAACGATGAAGATTATCCATGGTTACGGCGCAATAAGCAAATGACACAAGCGAAGAAAAAGTGAAGACTTTCTCCCGCAACTATTATGATGATAACATGCCAACTCTGTAATAGACGAGTATGATACCATTGTCCGTTTTGTACAAGAAGTGCATCTAGTTTTTGTCGTAACCCTCTCAACTTTCTTGCACATGCTATGTGGATGAAATGATGATACCATGCCAACTTTCAACCTTTTCAGAGTTCATTTGAAATGCTTTTCAATTTTAGGGTCTTATAGCTCAAAATAATTAGTAAATGCATGAAAAATAACAGGCCAAAAATTAAAAATTATGCCACCTACTGGGCCACCACAGCCTGAATACGATTAGACACCCATCCATGGGCCAGGATTCAGGCCCGCAGAAGGCCCAGTAGGCCCACATGCATGTAGAGAGAGGTTAGGCCCGTAAGCCTGCTTTAGAGAGGAGCTCGATAGCTCAGGCGCACCGCACCTTATAAAAAGGTGCAGCTCTCTCTTAGCTAGCGAGGTGGGACTAAACTCACCACCACGCCGCTGTGCAAGGCCATTGGTCCCGGTTGGTGGCACGAACCGGGACCAATTCCACCCTTTGGTCCCTGTTGGTGCCACGAACCGGTACTAATGAGGCTGTGGCCCCACGAGCACCTTTAGTACCTGTTCGTGGCAAATAAAGCAAAAAACAAAAGAAAATAAATAATGCAAAAAACAAAACAAAAAAACTGAAAAAAAACTATTTTTATAGTAAAGTTAATCACAAACTTGTGATTCACACAAATTTCATAGAATTCAAATTTTAACTATTTAAATTTGAAAACTAATGGCACTAAAAGAAAGTTTATAAATTTTCTGACCTAAAAGCACAAAGAATTAAAAAATAATGCAAAAAACAAAAGAAAATAAATAATGCAAAAAACAGAACCAAAAAACTGGATTTTTTTTTAAAAACTGCCATTTATTGGGCCACCACGGCCTGAATACGACTAGAAACCCAACCTGGGCCAGGATTCAGGCCCGCAGAAGGCCCAATAAGCCCACAGACATCATAGTATGACATTAGGTCCGTAAGCCTGCATTTGAGAGGAGCTCGAGAGGGCAGCCGCAGTGGGGCTTATAAACCACTCCGAACCCCTCTCAACTAGCGAGGTGGGACTAAACTTTTGGCCGCGGGCAGCGCAAGGCCTTTGATCCCGGTTGGTGGCACCAACCGGGACCAATGACCCCCCTTTAGTCCCGGTTGGTGCCACCAACCGGGACCAAAGGCCGCCGCTTCCCGCCCTTTGCGCTGCTGAAAAGGGACCTTTGGTCGCGGTTGGTGGCACCAACCGGGACTAAAGGGTGGCATTGGTCCCGGTTGGTGCCACCAACCGGGACCAAAGGTGTGCCTATATAAGCCAACACTTAGGAAATTTTCAGATCCCTCACCAGTTGCCCCCGACGCTGCCAGGCTGCCCGTGCTCGCCGTCGCCGCCCGCTCCTCGTCGCCGTCGCCCTGCGCCCTTGCCTCGACGGGTCGCCGCCTGGTGCTCGTCGCCGTCGCCCTGCCCCCACGTGCCGCCCCGCCTCGTGCTCCCCTGCTCGCGCGAGCCGCCTCGGCGCCCCAAGCCCCCTGCCCGGCCCGCGTGTGCTCGCCGGCGCCCTCGCCTCGTCCCCCCCGCGCCCCGGCGCCCTCGCCGCCCCCGCCGTCGCCATCGTCCTAGCCGCCCCCGCTGTGAGAGCCGCCGCCCTGGCTCTGTTTTTTTATTAATTTAATTGTTTTTTGATCATATATATATATAATGTATATGTGTATGTATGTGGCTATATGTTCTTGTTCATATGTGGCTATATGTTTTTTATTTTTATTAGTTTAATTTTTTTGTTCATATGTGATGTATATGTGTATGTGGCTATAATGTATATGTGAACAAAAAAAATTGTATGTATGTAGATGTTCAAAATGTATGAATATATATGTCAAAAATGTTTTTTTGTTCATAGAAAGTTTTTTGTTCATATATAGAAAGTTTTTATATATGACAATGGATATATATTCGATATATATGAGAAATGATGATCGATGGAAAAATTTTATATATGCAAAAGTTACAATTTTAGAAAAGTTTTATATATCTAGCTAGGAAGGGAAGAATAAGAAAAAGAAGGATAGGAAAGAAGAAAATAAGAAGAGGAAAGAAAGAAGAGGAGAGGAAGAAGAGGAGAAATAAATAAGAAGAGGAAAAAAGAAGAAAAAGAAGAGGAGAAGAAGAAAGGAATAGAGGAGAAGAAGAAAAAAAATAGAAAATATTCTAATTTTTCTTCTTCTCCTCTATTCCTTTCTTCTTCTCCTCTTTTTTTTTCTTCTTTTTTTTCTTCAATCGTCTCCTCTATTCCTTTCTTCTTCTCCTCTTTTTATTTCTTCTTCGTTTTCTTATGTTTTATGGGGTCTGTCGTCGTCGATATATACCCCTCCCGATAACTTCAACACGAGGGGGGATAACTTCAACACGAGGGGGGGTTGATATACACCCTCCCCGATAACATTATTTTCCCGTGTATATATGTCATCGTTGTCGATATAACCCCCTCCTGATAACTTCAACACGTGGGGGGGGGGGTCGATATACCCCCTCCCCGATAACATTATTTTCCCGTGTATGTATGTCGTCGTTGTCGATATTACCCCCTCCCGATAACTTCAACACGAGGGGGGATAACTTCAACACGAGGGGGGGGTCGATATACCCCCTCCTCGATAACATTATTTTCCCGTGTATGTATGTCGTCGTTGTCGATATAACCCCCTCCCGATAACTTCAACACGTGGGGGGGTCGATATACCCCCTCCCCGATAACATTATTTTCCCGTGTATGTATGTCGTCGTTGTCGTTATATATAACTCCCTCCCAGATAACTTCGACATGATGGACGGTCGATATTTATACCCCCTCTCGACCGTGATAACTTATACCACGAGAGCACCCCCCGGCCCTCTCGCTCGATCAAAACTCTCGAGGACACCCAAACCCTAGAAAAAAACGATGTCGGTCTCCTACCCCCTCCCGCCGCGCCCCTATCCTTGAAGCGTTGCCTAGGCCACCCCAAACTCGGAATAAGCTAGGTCTACATTTGCACTAATATATCCACCTGCTGTCATTTTGTGTAATAATTGCCATGTTGTAATATTTGCAGAAACAATGGAGCACGGACGAGATGAGCAAGCAGAAGAGGTGTTGGGGGACATAATCTTAGCCGGAGGTGATATCTTGTCGTATCTTAACGACAATGATGGTCTGGAAGAACAGGGTGAAGAAGCAGGCTACGGTGATCGAAGAGTGGAGGAGGAAAGACATGATTATGATGGCTCCGGTGACCCAATGCTGGTGCAAGAAGGAGCCCATGGTGACGGCTCCGGTGACCGAACGGAGTCCAGCCAGGTAAATATGTTAGTTAAGCCAGTGCTGACTAGCTAATTGATGCATTCATTGTTTTGGTATGTACACATATTAATTAACACTCGTCTTTCTTCTTTTTTCTAGCCCTCCGGATCGAGCACAACTGCGGTAAAGAGACGAGGCCCGAAGAGAAAGTTGCGCTCTGATGAAAGGTTTGAGATCACAACAATCGCGCGCGACGGCCAACCGATTGAACCCATCCGGACAAAGGATGCATTTGCTGCTCAGTGCGGGGTTCTAGTTAGGGACAAGATCCTGATCAGCATCCACCAATGGTATAAGCCTAAGAAGGAAGACCCTAAGGTGTCTTATGTCAATGATATGCAGAAAGATGATCTTTGGACTGAGCTGAAGGCAAATTTCACCCTACCGCCAGAGGAGGATCCGGAGAAGCCAGTTATAGAGCAATTAATTAAGTCTGATGCTCTTAAGAAGATGGCAGACCTATTCAGGAGGTGGAAGAATGAGCTGAAAACGTTTGTCGACAAAGAAGAGACACCAGAATTCATCGGCCGGTATGAGAAGATTAGAGATCACTGGCCTGCATTTGTGGCCCACAAGACATCAGAAAAGAGTAAGAAGATGTCAGCGACAAACAAGAATAATGCTGCAAAGAAGAAGCTTCACCATCGCACGGGGTCAGGTGGCTACATCAAAGCCCAACCTAAGTGGGCCAAGGCTGAGAATGATCTGCTTGAAAAAGGGATTGAACCACAGACAATGAACTGGACAGACCGTTGCCGGACTTGGTTCTTCGGGGCTGGCGGAACCTTGGACCCTGTATCAGGGAGGTGCGTTTGGACGAACGAGCTTTCGAGAATACCAGTCAAGAAGATTCAGCAATATATCGATGCAGCGCAGGAAGGGACGTTCGTTCCAGACAGAGAGAACGACGAGCTCACAATGGCCCTCGGGAATGCTGAGCACCCTGGACGGACACGAGGCACGCCAGGCTCCGTTCCGTGGAAGGCTGGTTTTTCGGACGCGGGCGGTTACAAAACCCAGGAGAGGAGGAAAAAAGTGGAGCAGATCCAAATTCAGAAGCTGCACGAAAGGGTTCAAGCGCTAGAGGAACGAGACGGCACCGACATGCCGAAACTGCCCCCGAAGCTACACCGCCATCTCAGCGGAGAAGCAGCGTGGCTTCCACCGAGCTGCTTCAGCTGGAGCATGCGGCTCCTGCTAGCTACCCCGTGGATGCTATCACGGAGTCTCAACATTGCCACCTTATGGCGGAATGGCAGAACTTCAGAGTCAAGGCGGCTGTTGGCTCTGTTTTACCTCCTGAACCCGGTGCAACCTACCACTGGCGGCCGATTCCAGAAGGATATGCTAGGGTGATGGTGGATGAAATAACGGAGGGATTTGAGGAGCTCCAGCTTGACCACCCTACCGGTGAAGGGGAGACTCGGCTGGGTTCTGCTCTGAAGACTCCATGCCTATGGCGGAAGGAGCTCATCAAGCTTCCGAACTGGACGGCTCCGGCGAGTAAGGGCACTTCGCCTCCTCCTCCGCCTCCTCCTCCGGCGAGTGATCAGGGCACTCAGCCTCCTTCTCCGGCGCGTGACGGCACTCCGCCTCCTTCTCCGCCAGCGGCGGCGCGCCAGAGCAGCCAGCCTCCTCCTTCTTCGCCTCGTCAGCAAGGGCGGAAAGACCCACCGCCGCTGCGGCTGCTCCGGTGCGTCGTAGTCCTTCTCCTCCGCCTCGTAAGCAAGGAAAGAAGACAGCCGCAACCGCTCCGTCTGCTCTGCCGGTGTCTAGCAGTACAGCTGCCAGAGGCGGGAGGCAATACAGATTCGGTCTTTCTCTGAAGACTCCAGACAAGTTACCATACGAGAGGACCGAGGAGGACAACGGAAAGATCGTGCGAGCCGAAGTGAAGAACATCTTTGAAGGGGTGAAAGCAAAGAAACATCCACCTTCGGAGGAGAAGGTAGATCCGGTGAAAGCAAAGCGCACTCTGGCTGCCCTGACAAAACCACCAAAGTCTCCGCCGAGAGGCAACTATGAGCGCATTCTTGCAAAGACATATGCCGAAGCGGAGCGGTCGGGAAGTACTGTCAGTGATAAAAGGTTAAAAGAACGACGAGCTGGGAAAAAAATTGCCCAGCTCGGCGAACAAGCGAACCAATCGTGCCCCCCGCTCAAGGTGTCAAAAGACATCGTCGCTAATGATCCGAGTATGGTGCCCGGTTATAGCAATCTTGGAGATTACCTGCCCGACGATGTACATTATGAAATCATGGAGGTGGACGAACACAAATACCATTACGGGAAGCCTCTCGTCAAAGATGAAAGATCTCTATCAACGATGATGCGAAGACTACATGATTGGTACATGAAAACCTGGAGAGAGTCTGATGGGATGGATACTTTGACGCTGAGAGTTAAACCGGAGCATGACCTCGTTGGAATTGATCTGCTGAATGTTCCATTTGAGGATTTCTTCCAGTTTTACAATCAAAAGGCCCTCGATAAAACAACGATCACTTGCTACTGTCTGTAAGTAGTACTACTTCTGTCATTAAGTCTCTCTATATAGGTCAGCTCTTTCATTGCATGTATTTATAATTACCCTCACTATATTATGCAGATTGAAGATCGCCGAATTGAAGAAAAGACAAATCGGTGATATTGGGTTCATTAACACAAATCTCATAGATGCATATACGGTTGAAAAACATCCCAAAGAAGCTGAGGCCAACTTGCTACAATCGTTGGTATTAAATCAAAACAAAGATATAATACTCTTTCCTTACAAATTCAAGTGAGTGTTACTGTCTTGTGCATATTCGGTTTCCCTTATTACTCCAGGTTATGGTAATGTAATTGATGACTTATGCATGCATGCGCAGCTTCCACTATATTCTCCTAGAGATTAAGCTTGAGCAGGGAGTAGTAACCGTCTTAGACTCGAGACGAAAAGATCCCCAAGGCTATGCGAACATGACTCAAATGCTCAAGAAGTAAGTTAAATCGATCATTATCCACCATATCAGCAACTTTGTTCATTTCCTGATATCAAGTAATTGTTTTCTTTGTCTAGCAGGGTTTGGTGAAAATTCACCTCAAAAGCTCCGGGACTACCGAAGAAGCTGCAATTTAATCACCCGAAAGTAAGAACTATAGTAGCATGTTCCGCGCATCTCCTAGTGATTCAAGCGCTAGTTTCATCAATACCATTTAGCATGCTTGCTTATCAGTTTCATTGACCTCTATTTCTTGTAAAGTGGTTGTGGCAGGAACCCGGGAATAATTACTGTGGATACTACGTTTGCGAGTCCATCCGCTACACGACCTGTGAGCGGGGCTACACTGAAGAACAATATGAAGTGCGTAAGCAATAATATTCACAATTTTATTTTATTACCATCATTTGTGTTGAGTTTCACTTATTCATATATATATGTATTGACCCCCTTCTTCAAATTAGATGTTCCGGAAGCGGGATGATCTCCTAGCAGAAGATCGTATGCGAGGAATTCAAGAGGAATTGGAGGCATTCTTCCTTGACCACGTGATCGCTGAAAACGGAAAATACTATGTGGACCATGTGTTCCTACAATTTAATTAGGAGATTGTATTGTAAGAGATAATTATTGTATATATGTAGCCGGTAGTGTCGGATAGATATACGAGAACTTGTTGTTCGACCAATATCTCGGAGAAGGAGAGGGTGGTCGATATCACTTCTCTCTGTATGCATATGTTCATGACGATCTTCTGTTTCCTTCATTTGATTACTAGCTAGCGTGTCTACTCCTCTCCATACGTATATAGTACGTAGCGTCGACCAAGCACGGAGATAAGACACGACACTTCTCTCTATTAATTAGCTAGCTAACACAATATATGAAACACCTAAATTAACCCCCCAAAACCCCAAAACCACCCCCTTTCAAAAAAAACAAAAACCTCAGCTACTGCCAACTGCTGACGCGTGGATGCCTATTGGTCCCGGTTGGTGACTCCAACCGGGACAAAAGGCCCTGTCTATTTGTCCCGGTTGGTGCCACCAAGCGGGACCAAAGGCCCCCTGCCTGGGCTGGCAGCAGCGGCCACGTGGAGGACCTTCTGTCCCGGTTCGTGTAAGAACCGGGACTAAAGGGGGGAGGCATTAGTAAGAACCGGGACAAAAGGCCCTTACAAACCGGGGTAAAAGCCCCTTTTCCTACTAGTGTTCCCTCGGTCGCCGCTCGTGAAGGTCACCCGTCAACTGCATTGCCTAGTACTACTACTACTACACCAGGGTGAGCACTGAATTGAGCCCGTTTGTTCGTGCCTAGTACTTGAGTTAATATATCAGGCAATGCACTTGTATGGAGGGATTATCCTTTTACTCTGCAGATATAACTTGTCTGAAGTCTAACTAAGCAAAATGTTTGACCAAATCCTTTCTTAAGAAATACAAGAGGACAGATGTATGGCTTTAAAATTTATTGCATGATGCAGGTTATGATATTGTTTCGAATCCTGGATCTTAAATTTCAGAAAATCCAAAAGTGAGCATAAATTCCCTGAAACTAAGCATGGTCACGTGATATGGCACAAATATTACTTCGTAAGTTTTTTCTTCAATTTGAGACAAGCTGCTTATGACAAGTTGCACAAATGAAGAGCCAAGGTATTTTGGAACAAAGACCTGTCACGTTAAGGCGAACGCTTTCACTATTGAAACCGTGGGCGTTTACGTGCCGCCACGAGTCCCCGCTTCTCATCGGCAGGTGCCATCCGAGCAAGCGTGTGAGTCGACGGGAGGCATGCGAGGAGACCGCTGCGCCGACTGTCAGGGAGGCGTGCGAGCAGACCGCTGTTCAGGCTAACCGGGAGGCGAGCCCTTTGACCAGGCTCCGCCGCCCACCGTCGTCCCAACTGCTCCCAGTTTTAATGTCGCCGGCGCCGCAGTTTAAAATCAACCCCGCACTACCCGGTATCGCTAGAATCCTCTCTCTTCCTCTCCAATTCTCCTGTCGTCTACCCCCAACTAGCCTGACCTTAACGTACGCCATGCCGCATCACGATGGTCTGCCCTTAGTGTTCCAGTTTCCTGAGGAAGACACCCAGCCGGAGTCTCAAGACATAAGGCGCTTTGGGGCGAGCTTGAACTGGCCTTGCGGGAAGACGCGGCGCCTGTCCCCGCTCCCGTTCCGGCTCCCGTTGCCACGACTGCACCAGCGCCCATCCCCGTGGCATTGATGGGCTGGGAGCCGCACATTGTCGCCGAGATTGATCCCACAGGGTTCCACGAGGTCCCCGCCGACTTTCACGCACCCGTGCACCTGCCAGTGCATGCGCCTGCGCGTGCACTAACGCGCACGCCTGTGCCGGTGCCCGTGCACCTGCGAGCGCATGCGCCTGCGCGTGCACTGACGTGCGCGCCCATGCCAGTGCCCGTGCACACGAATGTCTCTGCCGCGCCGTTGACAGCGCTTGTCCCCGCGCGGGTGCCAGTGCCCCCCTCAGCGGCATGGATGGCCGCCGTCGACCGCATCCTTGCACCAACGCCAGTCGCTTCCTCCTGCCGGTTGACTCGCTCCGAAGTCCAGAACATTTTGGCGTTCCTTGAAGCTAGGCCAACGTCCAGGAGTACGCCAACAACGGCGCAAGACGCCGCCGTCGCCGTCGGTCAGTGGCCCGACGACACACAGAGCACGGCAGAGGAGCCGCTTCCCACCGCGAGACGCCCCGGCCGCCGCCGCGTAATCTAAATTTGCCATGAAAAATGTTCGGATTGCCATGCTTAAAATCCGAACGTTTATCATTTCCGTTTATTTTATATCGATCGTCGTATAATTTAAAGTTGGAGTCAGACTGAACGAAATGTATGGTTTGATCGATTGAATGTTCTGCTAGAGCCGTATCAAATTAAATATAAAACGTCATCAAGCCACATGTATTCCTTGTCATCCAACGACCTAGACTGCTTCAATGTCGAGCGCTCAACACGTTTAGCGTGCAGTTAATTTCATGCCAAAAATAGTGCTAACCACATGACAACACGCAAATAATATCCTAGTAGTTAATATCCGCATGCACTTAATACACTTCCAAATTAATGTGCATTGCACGTACACACTGACTAGTGCTGCTAGTACGTGCAACTGGTGCCGTGACTTGTGAACGCGTCCAGATATGGTCAACGGCAACATCTCCCGCGAGTTCTTCCTGTTTGCCCGTGCGTCTAAACGCAGAAGGGGAGGAGAGAGAGAGAGAGAGCACACATGGAACCCACCAGTAAGTGAAGGCGAATAGTACTAAAAATAATATTACATGTTATCCATTATATTAGGCTGTGGTAATATAAAAACATTATGTGAACAAAGGGGGTACAACAAACATTGCTATTCTACGTATGTTGCCTATTGATGTGCGGCTTGAAGGCCCGGTCGCATGTTCGATCCTCGTCCTTTATTTTTTAATTTGTATATGAGTCCAAATTTGTTTCATGACATGTGGGCCCCTCGGTGTGTAGTTTGTAGCACTTTAATTTGTGGGTCGAAATTTGTTCCATTCCAAGTGGACTATCAGTGTGTAGTTTTGTAGCTTATTTATAATAATTAAAGAGAACAACATAGTTTTTTCAATAATACCATGGTGCGACGTCGAAGGCGAGAAAGGACGTGCGAGAGAGCGATGACCGAGCCAGAGGGAAATCAATTAGGGGAGTTGCGTGGGTTGCAACGGTGTTTGGAGTACTTGTGGGCCGAATGCTACGAAAATATAATCTAAACCGACCGGAATAAATGCCTACACAAATTAATCCAAGGTTGGAGTGCCCCTCGCAATGTAAATAGCTCCGACTTTGCGAGGGATGGAGAGGTAGTAGCTTCAATGCGTGGAAGATACGGTGTGAGAAAGCGAGGTCAATCGAGAGACATATAGATAGAGAGACAAAGTGAGTGTGGTCCGACATTCATTGAACAAATATATATGCTCTGGAGGGATATTGTCCGATTGAGCTTTTTGGCAAGGGTGAGGGTTGTAAGATAGAGCTTGAGAGATGATCCAGTCACAGACGTGTAGATATATTTTCTGCGTGGGAGGAAGCAAGGTCAACCGATCACATAGGGTCGCCGTGCGATCGAAAGAGTGAGACGGGTTGGAGAGAGTGACCTAGATAGACGATGTGCGTGAGAGAGTATACAATGTGAATAGGTCGAATTGGGCTCAAACATGGTGATATATCGTTTTTGTCCGAGAAAGAGCGAGGTCAATTGAGACATACGGAGAGAGCGAGTGAGAGAGAGAGAGAGAGATTGAGTGAGCGTGGCCCACCATGAGGTCGAAAGAGTGGCGGCGGCTTGGACGGACTGACCTAGATAGACAATCTGTGTGAGAGAGTATAGAGTGTGTCGATCGAGGCCCGAACAGGGAGATATATCATTTGTGTGTGAAAGAAAACGAGGTGAAACGAGACTCAGATAAAGAGATCGAGATTGAGCGAGTGTGGCCCGCCGTGCGGAAGAAAGAGTGAGACAGTCTCGAGGGAGTGACCTAGATATACAACGTGCGTGCGTGCGCAGGAGAGGTTGGGGGGGGGCTAGATAGACAATGCATGTATTTAGCGCGAGAGGGTGAGAGGGAGAGGGGGGAGAGAGAGAGAGAGCTCGGCATGGGGTGCAATGGCGGGTGTGTGAGGTAAATACATTTGGTAACAGAGTGGAAAAAGGGGTTGTGTAGTTGAGAGACTTAGAGATCGAAACATGGAGAGAAAGAATGAACGTGTGTTGGAAACTGATAGCTTCCTAAGGTGGTTAGGAGAGGAAGATTGACCGATACAGGAATTGTAGCGTTTGTGCGGGGGGGGGGGGGCTAAAAACAACATTTGAATGTACATAGTACGAGACTTAATATCGATGTTTCAATTCGGTGTACATTGTAAGATTTGAACCGAGGACCAGGCATACGGGTAATTATTTCGAATTCGTGCCATACTAAGTTTCGAAAAGTTGACATTGACTTAGTTTGTTGTGCTATTTTGTAGGTCATATGTTTGAATCCATCCAAAAGTTTTCTCACTACCATGGTGTTCATCATATACATATGAATTTGTATTAAAAAGTAGCGTGGATACAATGAAATGCGAAATCCACGTTAGAATTGGAGATCGCTACGTGACACACACTCTAATTCAAATAACTAACTACGTGACACACACTCTAATTCAAATAACTAATTACGTGACACACACACTCTAATCCATGTTAGCGTGGGTACCGTTTCGATTTTTTTAAATAACTCATCATTAATTAATTTATAGTACTCCCTCTATTCAATTTTATAAGACCTTGAAGACATTTCAGACAATGTGCAAAACAGTTCATTTTAAGTTGTCTGAAACGACTTACAAAAGTGAACGGATGGAGTATCTCGTTTCGAATGACTAATTATTGCAAGGAAAACACGGGCATGGTAATACATACAGATTCGTTTTCAAATGAAAGAAGATTCGTTTGCATTCTCAAATGTAGGCGCACCAGGCAGACCAGGGTTGTGTCGGGGTGGACGCTGCTTCGGTGCCTTAAAGGCAACTGCCTTTGGGTCACTGACATGTGGGCCAGCCACCTGTTGGGCCCACATGTCATGGACACAAAGTCAGGTGCCTTAAGGCACTGAAGCATAGTCCTGTCGGGGTGGTCGCGTGTGTCGGACGGACGCGTAGGACCCAGCCACCCACCCCCCTCCCCCCAAAAAAAGGACGACGACAATATAAGTTCGCGCTTCCACGTTTCGGATTGAAATATCTGGCGGCCCCAATTCCAACCCTGCAAAATCTCTCTTCTCCACCGTACCCTTCCGCGCCCAGATTGCTCAAATTCCTAATTCGCCGCCATCCCTCGAATCGCCCCTCATCTCGTCTCTTTCCCCACCGTTCCCCACCTCTGTGCCGGACGACGACGACGAAGACGACGGTCGCGCTTCACCACCGTACCGGAGCTACCTCATCTACGCCCTCGTCCACCGCACCGGGTGGTCCACCGACAACGTCGGCCGCCACAACCGACATGCCTCACAGACACCGAGTTCCACCACATCAGGTGCGCTTCACCGATGCCGTCTCCCAGCTCACCGGGGCTACTTCACCGAGCACATCGTCGCACCTCCGCCCCCGAGGCCGTTGGGGCTTCACCAACGGTCTTGTCCACCGCATCGTAGCACTCCGCTGCCACTCAAGATCTGCATCCGTGCGCGGCCAGCCAACGCCAGCGCATCACTCTCAACGGGTCTAAAGTGACCGGCACTCTAGGTAGGCGAGCATGCCCAAACGCCGGCCCGAACTAGGTATCCACACATCACTCCCTTGTGCACAGTTCCGACGATGTTTGGATATCCTTTCACTTCTATCTTAGCTTACACGCCCGTGCAACTCTGACTTTAACTCTTATTTCTTCTGGAGATATCATCTGAAACAAGCAAATCCATTTTTTAGCGAAGCATGACGGCGGTACGGGATCTGGTACACATCCTGCACACCCGTATAACCTTGTAAGTATCTGTCCTCCGGTACAACATCAAGGTCGATTCCTCTTATTGATCAACCATTCGCCGTGTCAAAAATGCAGAGGGGGATGCAAGGAGCACAAGGCCTGCACATCCAAGCAAGTGGTAACATGGACTTGTACATGGAACATCCCAAGCGCAAGCAGAGCTGCAGTGAGCCTGTACAATGAGCTAGCGTAAGTCCCTGCATTTCATTTAATTCGTACTAGCATTCGTGTACGATTTCTGTGCAGTGGCTGATCCACGAATTCAAGTTACCAGGAGCGAACATTTAACTTAAAAAATACGAAGGCACTTGCACTCCGGAAATCAACATAACTTGAGAAATGTGAAGCTACATGCACTTTGAAAACCACCTAATGATCCAAAGTAGTTCAGATTATAAACACTAAATGATGCAAGCACCAAAAAACACAAAATGCAACATGGTGTACAAGGACTACAAACATGGTCTATACCTGCTTGAATTATTCGTTCTCTGGCTGAAAATATCGAAGTGTAATTGCACGTATAACCAGTGCGCAAACTGCATATCAATATATCTATCCTGCACAAGTATGGCAATAGTTTCAAACAACAGATTAGAAAAGTATTTATGCTATGTTGTCATGATACGGGGACTTTCTGGTAGATGGCCTCGACGTTTCCTCAAGCTATGAAAATGCACTATAATTTCCTTGTCATCAATGCCTGCAAATCTCTGTCTCTCTCAACATAGTAGATCATCATTAGACACTAAATCCTTCAATGAGCTTGCAAAATGCTTGCATTAGATCCCTCATTAGACACTATATGTTCATCACTAGGAGCATGTAAAATGTTTGCATCAAATCCTTCATTAGAAGTCTGTTCATTAGACACTTCAGGCTCAAGAACAACATGAGCTTGTATGTTTGCACCGGAAACTTGATTAGATACATCAGATTCAGTCAGTTCAATATTGATTGGGGGAGTTATAAAATAAGTAGAAATTGGTTTCATTTTCTCATAGATTCCCTACATACAAGAAGTTTTACAACACCGTCAGGTTTAACTATTGGCCAGAAATTGAAGAGTTGAATTAGATATAATCAAGGATGTGATGTACCTGCTCGTTGCGCATGCTAATCTTGCAAGCTGCGACTGTCCGTTTGCACAAGCTCGATGCCATGCCCGTGCTGCCGCCGCTGCCTCCCATGCAGCCTACACCCAGGGTTGGACCTTCATCTTCTTGTCCTTCCGTTCGCTTGAAGCCCGGCAACCGCCCTCCAACGAGGGCGCGAGGAAGTGCTGTGTCGGTCTGTCCAGCGGCGGCTAGGTTAGGAGCGAACCAGACTGGAGGCTGGAGCGAATGAATTGGGATTTTTCCTGCTGTCGATCGATATGGGAGGCGCTCGTTTGGGCCGCGAGCCTGCTATAGGGCCTGCCTTGCACTTATGTTATTGGCCCATCCAAATTGAAATATTTTTCTTCATTTTTTACATTGCTTGCTCGTGCATTGGGACAAACAAAACTAGCGTGGGACAACCTGGACGACTCAAACTAGGGGTACACTTTCCAGCCACCTGAGGCGGACGCCCATACCAGCCCGTATGGTGGCGTGACCCCTTTTTGCGTGTATGATTGGATAGTGAAAAATATTCTAGTGGCGCTTTTGATTTACCCACAGAATGGTTGAATTTCTTGTTTCTATGAACTGAGTTCGCCAATAATGTGAAGGATGCCAGTCTTTTCATCCTATTGTAGATTGATTAGACCTCGATATGCCAAAAGTAATCACATGAAATATACAGTAAAAGCGAGTGTGAAGTGTTTGGCTACAACTAGTCTGACTACACGTCCTCATATAACATATCAAGGATGCACCATCTTACCAGATTAACCATTCGACTTACTCATGCAGTCTGGGCAGAAAGAATTATTGGGACTACATATCCAAGCAATTGATGCCATGGACTCCTTCGTACAACCTTGTAAGCGAAAAAGAAGTTGCAGTGTGCCTGTACAAAGAACTAGCGTAAGTTCAGTTACCTGCTTCTCGGAATTTTAGTTAGCCACTTATTGCAAAATTGTTCAATTACGTTGCTTGGCTTAATTTAGTTTGCTACTGATTACATAATGGCATAGCCTGTTAATCATATTGTAGACTGCGCCTATCTATGTGCTTGATACTTACTGTTAAGAATTACCTGTTTGCCTTAACTTAAATATCTACTTGTTTGTTTAACTGCTTTGCTGCTGCAACAGCGGGTTACAATGATGTTAATAACTACTTTTCAGCATCCAATTGAAACTCTTTAATTCCTTGTTTGTTTAACTGGTTTGCTATTATAACTCCCAGTTGAGATGTTTTGCTAACTTCAACTTTTCTGAATCCAATCGGAACTTTAATGGCAAAACAGGTTAGCCCAAGATCAAAGAGCGAGGTCCCCATGGACGTTGCATCATCCCACAGTAGTGGCACCGGCCCAATCATGCATTATGAATTGCCAACTGCTGATGCTCTAGAGGCTAAACTAGTGGTACAAAGAGATTCTGCTTCTGCACTTAGAGATGAAGTTGACATGTTGAGGAAGCGAACAACACAATCACAAGCAGTACGCAAGACAACCATTAAATATTTGGTGGATTTCAAAACGAAGCAAGCTAAGACTGACCAGATTGTTAAGCTCCTGAAGGAAAAAAGGAAATTAAATTCCTACTTGGTAAATCAGAGGTGAAATGTTCTTTCCATAGTTGAATAACCTTTGTGTTGTCTGTTCATGTAATCAATCAAACCATTTGTTTTAGAGATCATGTAATAATATTTTTTTTGTTTTTTGGTTTGTAATTTTATTTGAGCACAAGTCAGTATTAATTGATAAGACTCGGAGACATTTCATTTGGATTGCTGTGCCAGACCTACAAATATGCCAATCGGGCTGAATGTGCATTCAGCAATAGTAGTAGTATAGATGGACCATAAGTGGCACGCATCGGAAAGGGCCAAGATGCTGGCTAAAAAAGGATGCTGTTGTAGCCAAAAAAAAGTACAGCGGCCTGGCTTATGTATGTTAGTTGATATTATTGATCCATATACTCTATAGGTGTTTATATGTTTGTTAGTTCTGTACATTCTTGGTTGATTGACTCGGTATTTGAATCTTGATACATCGCTTGTGTACATATCTAAATGGGAGTACACATTATGCTGCGTCTGACATTTGAGTTGGACATGAAGTGTTCCAAATATTCGAATTCACCTTAAACTGGATTCTAGTTTCTGAATTTGAGTATCGGCATTTGTAAACCATATTCATATATGACAGTGGAATACATCTTTGTCGTCCTTTTGAGGATATATAAAAACACATAGAATGATTTATAAAGATTCATATAGGAATACAAAATGGATTCGAATTTAGTTGCCAGGGTAAACGTGGATGCTTATTGTCCCATAATTCGAAAGAAGCAGCAAAATGTCCACTCCCACGTCGGCTGCCCGAAGCCAAGTGTTTGGGAGATGGAAATTACTGTCTACCCATTACACGGACAATCCGTCGGCCCGATTTCCACTGCTCTAAATAGGGGTAGGTTAGTAACTTCAATTAGACGTGACACAACCGCCTCTGAGCCCATTCTGACACAGTCGGCGTCAAACATGGGCGGCAATACTCATTTGATTCAAGCTCGTCCAAAAGACTTATGTTTCTCCCTCCATTCCCCATTCATACACGGTGGGCGGCAAAACAAACTCAACTCGGCTGAAATCGATGTAGGCAAATATTATCAATAGGGGCAGGTTTGTAACTTCACTCAGACGTGACACAACCGCCCTACCTGTCAGCCTCGTTCATACACCGTAGGCGCCAACCATGGGCGCCAACCACCCTCTCCTCGCCCGAAATCGCTCTGGGCAAATATTGGCGAGATGCGAGATTACCGTCCTATCCCCAACCAAGGAGACGTCCAAATTTTAAACGGAGGCTAAGTTCGTAACTTTCCCATATTTCAGACAGGCGCGTCCCAAAAACATGGTTCCCCGTAACTCTCCCTCCATTTTCCCATTCATACACCGTCCGCGCTAGAACACCCCATCCCCACACCAGCCTCCATCCGCCACCCCATCCATCGCCGCCGTCCTCCACCACATCCATCGCCACCGTCCTCCAGCATGTCGGAGCGCCTACCAAGACTGCGTCGTCCACTGCTAGAGATGGACGTTTCTCATCCACGGCGACGGACCAATAGCCTTGCATCGCGTCCTCTTGCTTCATCGGCGCCGTCGTCCTCTTTGCCGGGGCTGCTCACACGACCTTCTCTTCCACCGCAACGGGACTTATCCCCCGATGCACCCGTCTACCGTCGCAGATCTGCTTCAACGCCACCGACAGCCATCGCACCCCCGATGCCTACACGGCGCCGCAAGAGAGGTGGTACATCATATCTCCTCAACTTTTTGATCTCAACCAGAAAATAGATCTTTACTTGGTTACTCTACTTTCTTTTCAGCCCTTAGAATTTAGTTCTTAGTTCGAAGCAAACAATGGATGCTAAATATCATTTCTCCGGTTCGCAGCTTCAAATCTGCCATGGCACAGCCATAATACGGTTTAATTGATCATGCTTAGGGTTTAATTGATCATGTTGGTTCCGTGGTGGTTTCTTTAGTAGAAATCGGAGGGGAAACCCTCTTTTGCTAAAAAAATATGCTTAGAGTTTCCCCCTTTTATGATCACTATACGATCAGAATACGTGCTTCATGTCATAATTACACTGCTCTACCCATCAAGCTAAACAAGCTTAGTTGTTCAAATACGAATCTGATATTATTAAAACAGAGTTGTTTAATTGGTCAGCTAAATGTTACTAAATTAGTTTCGAAAATGCATGTTTGCCGCTCGGGTGTGTATCTCTACAGGGTGCCCACGGTGGGCCGGCCCACCCTGGGATTTTGGGTCGTCCCAGGCCCTGATTCCCCTCTGTTC
Source organism: Aegilops tauschii subsp. strangulata (assembly GCF_002575655.3). Classification (NCBI taxonomy): domain Eukaryota; kingdom Viridiplantae; phylum Streptophyta; class Magnoliopsida; order Poales; family Poaceae; genus Aegilops; species Aegilops tauschii. Next base: position 582,561,612 of record NC_053036.3, read on the forward strand.
TGCTGCGCGCTTCCGATCTCTACTCGCCCCTAGCCGCCTGCCTCACCGGCGACTTGCCGTCCCCGGATGGCATAACTCTAGGAGGAGACGCCGGACTAACAGGAGGCCAGGAGCCGGTCGCCCAAGAGGATCACCGCTGCCCGGGCGCGCCGCCGTGCCTACCTTCCCAGTCCGTTCAGGGCTCAGGCGTGCCGCACCCACCAAGCCAACCCGATTTAACCTGAGATACGTCCTCAACACTCAGCAGGCACTCCTCATCACCCATTTTCTAATTGATTCATTACTCATTAGGCAGGACTGTCATTAGGGTTTGTTGTGTGCTCAGTGCTACCTACACTTAATGGTTCAGATGTATTTTGGTAATCTTTAGTACCTCTAAAGTTCACAGGGTTTTCAAAATTCCGGCCCTCGGAACAGAAACTAGTCATTTTGGATTGTTGGTTGTAGTTACATTGACCCTGATTACTACTGCAAGCCAGGTTTGTTGACAATTTTACTTGGCTTTCTTACTCATTTGATATAATATCCAATTATTCACGTTGATTAGTTGCAAACAATAAGTGCTAGACAAACTTATTCATTCAGATTTTGGACGGTCTCTTACTGCAGTTACAATTCTGCATACTTGTCCTAGTAAGCTCACAAGTAAATGATTGATTCACTACATGTATGCTTGCCTTGTCATATTTGTTGTCAATATTCTTTTAGGGTGGACCACCCTGTTTCTAAATACTGGAACCGTAGACATGAGTGAACAGTATTTTTCTATGTGATCTCTTCCATCATGTGTGGGTAACGAACACTGCATTGTATAGAAAGAAAGTGTCATTTCCAGCTTTTACATAGGTTTCGATCTTCTACATGGAATACAATCTGCCTACTTGCTTTGTGTCGCACTACCAACACTCCACCATTGAAGCTAAACATTACGCCACTCATAATTGCTTAGTTTATTTGTTCAAATACGATTTTCATATGATTCTAATGTTCCTACTTCAGTTTTGAAATGTGTGCCTGCCTGTTATAGAGACATAAGGGTTTCTATTTCTGTGTGTGGTCTGGTCAGCACGGTTGGGGAGGTGAACTTTGCATATGCAGGGGTTTATAGGGAGACACTCTCCGAGTTGAATCCGCAATGTATTCCATAGATAATCTGACTACTTTTTATGTTTTCATGAATCTCAGATTCTGAACAGCATCATAATGATTATGAGCTTGCGCGCATGAAAAGAATAAAGCAGAACAATGCCATGGCTGTCAAACTTGGCATTAAGGGACTGAAATCAAGTCTGGATGCAATGCAATGCAAATGCTCTCCACCTACAGATTCATGCTCAGAATATGATCCTAACAGTGATTCTGAGCTAGAGGGAGACCTAAGTCAATGTAGCTCCCTAGTGGAGGAGTCAGAGGAAGATGCCCTATCTTATTCACCCATCAAGGTACTTGCTCTAACTTTCCAAGGTTACATTGCTCGCACATATCTTGCAACTGATGCTTTGCATTGCTTCTACTTTGTTGAACTGCCATTAGCTTAGTTTACACATCGTGTATGTGAATACGCCCTGCCTATCCATTTTCAGTACATATTCCATCTGTCATCATACCATATTTATCCATTCAAATGCTGTTCTTGTGTATCAGACGTTCAAAAGGAAGAGGGCGATTGCTGATCGTGGAGGAGCACAAGCTAAATATTTGGAAAAGGTAGTGGCACCTGATAAATCAAATAGCCCATTAGGTGTAGTTGCAATATCACCTGACCCCACAAAATACCCCAACTCTAGCAGACTCTAGCCCTACTACACTGGTCATTTCTGATGCCCCAACTCAGCAGACCCCAACTGCAGCAAACAATATGATTATGCCAGTTGACATAGCACCAGCTGTACGACGCAAAACCCCCATTGCAGCAAAGAGTACACCAAATCCAGTTGCCAAATCCCTTTTTGAACCAGAGAGAGCCCCAATTGCAGCAAATAGGACCCCTGTTCCATTTCTTCCCAGTTTAGAAGACGAAGCTTATGTTGTTGTCAGGAACTTTGTGCGCATCTTTCCTTCATGGAAAGATTATACCGCGGACACAGAACAATTTCTAGTCTTCCTCCGCAACTTACGCGTAAGTAATGTACTAATGTTATTCATGGTCATTACTGCATATGTTTCTGCTGGCAGAAGACACAAGATTTCATTCTTTTAAATAGGCGAGGAGCAAACTGGATTGTGATGACGAGCAAGGGTTGGTTGCGCTTTTCAAGCACTCGTTGATGAAGTATCGTCCCTACCTGAGGCAAGCGCACTTCGATGGCAAGCCTCTGAACAAAATTTCTGTAAAGTCTCCGGTGCTACATTTATTCGACGGTGACTGGAATAATCTTGTTACACATTGGTCTCGGCTGCAACGTAAGGTACTGTCTATGATATCACATCACAATTTGAACTACATTTCTGCATTTTCCTTAATGTCTCACTTGTACGAAAACTGTTAGCAGAAGAACATTCGTTCTCAAGGGACCACATAATCTCGCAACTATACTGCACACTGCATTGCTCTTGTGAGTACCTCTTGCCCTGTATGACCATATTTACTTTCATAGCTGTTTGATTATGTAGCATCACTGCACATGTTAGCCTTGTAATCATCCATTTGGTGGACATTATAAGATCCGTATGGACTCTTACATAAATTTAGAATCAACCCAATGCTTTTGAAGAGGTTTAGCTCTGCAGTCCTCTTGTAAGGACTGAACGTGGTCTATCACTGTACTTACATTAACAGCTACTCCCTCCGTCCCATAATATAAGAACGTTTTGTACAGTACACCAGTGTTCAAAACACTCTTGTATTATGGGAAGAGGGATTGGTTCATTTTGTAGCATTCTGCATCTTATCTCCCTCGCCCACCATTTACTAAAAAAGATCATATCTATATTTAATCTTACCAACAAGTAGAATACACAGAAGTGTAGCCCATTGCTATTGTCAGTACATTTTGTCTTATAAAGCTTGTACTTCCAGGGATTGGTAGTTGATTATGTAGCATCAATCTGCATCTTGTCTTCATTATCCTCTATCCCTTCCAGTATTATCATATCTATAATTACTCTCTACAAAATGTAGAGTACAGGCAATGCTTATGAAGAAGATTCTGTGGTGAAATTCTTGAGTTATCCTTCCCTTGACATGGAGAAGGGCATTATAAAGCCGGTGTTAACTGTTAATGTAAGTCAGTCCTTCTAAAGCCTTTATCCTCAACTGCTGTTTAATTTGCTCATACTCCCTATCGTTTACGGCTGTTTAGTTTGTTGTTTCTACCAAAATGCATGTTCGTAAGAACCTTAAGTTCTAAGTTTTACTTGTAAAACCAAATTCCTTATTCATACCATGCACATTACTTAATACTCCCTATATGTATGCTTGTTTTTGTGGATCTATATTCCAGTGTGTGGTGAAGCAGCCCACGTTTGCACCTTGTCATCTCCTGTTTTATCTTACTGATGTGGCTGATGATATGAACAGCATGCCATGCACATTATCCTAAATAGGTACAATGATTTTCTTTGCCCTTCATCTATGCTTGTTATGTTGACATGGTAATCCAGTAGTGTGGTGAAGGTCCCCGCATTATGAACAATGCCAAATTATGTTATTGATATTTTGAACTTACTCTTTATTTTCTAATTTGAAATTGGATAGAATTGACAGAACAGTTATCATCTTTGTTTATACACGTGCAAAACCTGTCATCTCTCTGCTTTGTTTCAGGGTGATATGCCTGATGGCATGAACAAGTCTGCTGAAGGCTGTGAGACAAACCCAACATATATTGCAGCAAAGAAGGCAAAACATCTTGAAGATAGCGAGACAACCCCAAAGTCTTGTCTTGATGAAGTGTTCAGGTTACTTGAGACTAACAGTCAGACAAGATCACAGAAATCGTTGTCTGAATCTGTTCGACTTCTTCAGTCCCAAGTTCTAGCAGAAAGGCATTCTGCAACTCAACTTTGACTTGAAGTCCTATCTCTAAGAAAGATTGCGGAGAACACCAATGAGAACCTCATCGCCAAACAGCTACACCTGGAAGCTATGACCGACATGCTAGGCCGGTCTCACAGCCTTGCTCAGCAGCTTGCGCAGTAGTTCCCCCACAAGGCTAACCTTTCTTGGACTGCCTTGGAAGTGGTCCCGGTTCAGTATTATTTTGTTACGCTGCAATGGTGCCCAGTTTTTGTAATCTGCTTCTTCGTTGCGCTTTATGATCACTGGTGGCGAACTTTGATGCCCAGTGGATGTAATATGTGTAATAGCCGTGATAGCATAGCATAATTTGCTTGCTTATTTATTTCCTTGTTGTCTTGTTTATTTGTTTGCTTGTAGTCAGTGCAGTTCTTTTTCCGCGGTTTGCTAGTGGCTGCAATAACCTATTTTTTTAAACTAGGCCACAATAACCATGGGCTAATATTTACTGTAGTGACACTGGGCCTCCTACGGGCCGTAGAAACAGTGGGCCTTCTATGGGCCATAGTAACAGTAGGCCTTCTAAGGTCCGTAGAAACAATGGGCCTTCTACGGGCCGTAGAAACAATGGGCCTTCTACGGGTCGTATCATCAATGGGCCTTATACGGGCCGTATGATCGATTGGCCAAACATGGGCCAATAACAGGCCGCATTATGGCCGTAAACGGGCTAGAGTTGGAATCATCCGTTCATGGGCCGACCATAACGGGCCATCGTTAATAGGCCGTATTTGATGACGCTATGAAAACGGCCCAACGTATTAACGAACCACAAACGGGCCGACTGTAACCACGGGCTGAATTTGGCCCACAAGCAGAAAATGACAGTAACGGGCCGTAAGTAAACAAATGCTGGAAATGAGCCCAAGAATAAATGGGCTCTGAGAAGGCCAAAAGATAACATGGGCTGGAAACGGCCCAACGGAATAACGGACCGTTAATGGGTATAAAGTGATACACTATTCATTACGGGCCAGTTTCACCACGGGCCGTTAATGGGTGTGAAGTGATACATTGTTCATTACGGGCCAGTTTCACCACGGGGCGTTAATAGGCCAAGAGTTACATAGGGCCTCATATGGGCCGAAAGACGTCATGGGCCATACATGGGCCAGAAGTGAAAACAGGCTGGAATCATATTGGATGGCCCAGATGACGCTACTGGGCCTAATTCGAGTAGGGCGTAACGGGCCTTGGGTTAGCGGGCTATAAATGGGCTACATGCGAACAGGCCGTTAACAGGCTTTCCATGGGCCGGCCCGCCACCTTTTGACCAAGTCAAACAGGCCAGCCTTTTCACAGGAATGGTCCTCTTTTGGGCCGTGCCACATGTCGACGTATCATAGGCGCCTTCTATCGAATGAGTGGATGACATCTGTCCCAACGATGAGCCGACACGTGTTTCCTCCAGCCAATGATGATTTTACACGTGGAAAATCCCCATTGGTCGGGGCTGTTAACGGGTTATCGGATCCAAAACCCGACCCGATAGCTTAACGGCGTTCCGTTACGGTGGATGCCACATGTCGGTCACCCTTGACGAAAGCACTTCTATGACCCGCGATTTATCGTCATGGAAGTGGACACTTCCCTGAAGGTAACTTTGGTAATGTCATGGAATACTTCTACGACAGCACAGGTATGACTATCTTGATTCTGTCATAAATTTGTCATGGATGTACATGCATGACAAAAAACGCGACCTACTGTGACAAACACATATCATCACGGAAGTGTATTTTTTTTGTAGCGACTCCGGTGTGCAGAAATTGATCTTCGGCCTCCTTATGGCCTTGAGGAAGCTGCGTCATTACTTCCAAGCCCACGAGATCACTGTCGTCACCCGCCTCCCATTACAACGGGTACTGCATAACCCAGATGCGACTGGAAGGATTGTGGAATGGGCCTTGGAGTTGTCAAGCTTTGGTTTAAAGTTTGAAAGTACCTCGACAATTCAGAGTAGAGTCTTGGCGGAGTTCATTGCAGAATGGACCTCGACGCCTGACGAAGAAATCCAGGAGACCACTCTCCCCGGCAAGGAAGCAGACCGCGACTGGATCATGTACTTTGATGGGGCTTTCTCGTTGCAAGGCGCCGGTGCCGGTGTGCTACTCGTCGCACCCACCGGAGAGCACCTCAAGTACGTGATCCAGATGCACTTCCCCAGGGAGATGTCCACCAACAACACTGCTGAGTATAAGGGATTGCTTGCCGGTCTCAGGATCGCGGTAGACCTCGGGGTTAAGAAGCTCATCGTCAGGGGTGACTCGCAGCTCGTTGTCAGACAGGTCAACAAGGATTATCAGAGCCCATTGATGGAAGCTTATGTAGATGAGGTGAGGAAGCTGGAGGAACGCTTTGACGGTATCCAGGCGGAGCACGTCCCCCGAGCGGAGAACGACATCGCCGATTAGCTGTCAAAGCATGCCGCATTCAAGCTACCTGTGGAACCAGGTACCTTTTTGCTCCGGTTAACTCAACCATCTGTCGAACCATCAGCATGGCAGAACAAGCGGAGGAAAGAAGGTCCCGAGAAGTACTTTCCTATCGAGCCCCCTGGGGCTGCCGGCAAGGGTGCTGCCGCGGACGCTGAGCCTTCCCAAGAGCAACTGGCTCCGGCAGGGCGTCAAGCCCTGGCCGTAGAGACAGCCGCTCCCATGGCGGAAGAAATGCCTTTTGTCCTTGCCGTCGAGCCCCAGGCTCCGGCATGGGCGTAGCATACCGTCCAATTCCTCCAAACAGGGGAGCTTCCTGAGGAGCAGGAAAAAGCGGAAAAAGTAGCCCGTCGGTCCGCCCTGCACCAATTCCTCGATGACGTCCTGTACAGGAGAAGGCCAAACGACGTGAAATTGAAGTGCATCCCCCGAGAGGAAGGACTGGAGCTGTTGGCGGAGATACATGGAGGCATATGTGGCTCCCACATAGGGTCGAGGGCCCTTGCTGGGAAGGCGTTCCGGCAAGGTTTCTTCTAGTCCACCGCCCTCCAGGATGCGACGGCACTAGTAACCAAGTGTGAAGCGTGTCAGTTCCATTCAAAGAAGCTTCATCAACCAGCCCAAGCCCTTCAAACAATCCCTCTCTCCTGGCCATTCTCGGTCTGGGGGCTCGACATACTGGGCCCTTTCCCCCACGCTGTCGGGGGCTTTGAGTACTTGTACGTTGCAATCGACAAGTTCAAAGTGGCCGGAGGTGGAAGCAGTGAGAAAGGTGACTGCTCAGTCAGCTGTCAAGTTTTTCAAAGGTCTGGTCTATCGTTTTGGTGTGCCAAACAGAGTCATCACCGACAACGGCACGCAGTTCACAAGCCAAACCTTCATGCAATACATTCAAGACCTCGGCAGCAAGGTCTGTTTTGCTTCCGTGGCACACCCACAGAGCAACGGCCAAGCGGAGAGGGCAAATGCTGAAGTGTTGCGAGGCCTGAGGACAAAGACTTTTGACAAGCTGCACAAGAGCAGAAGGCGCTGGATTGATGAACTGCCGGCGGTTCTTTGGTCGATCAGGACGACGCCAAATCGAGCCACCGGCCAGACACCTTTTGCCCTGGTATACGGGGCAGAAGCAGTTCTCCCCACGGAACTCATATACGAGTCACCTCGAGTGCCCGCTTATGATGAGCTTGAGCAAGAGCCGTTGCGCCAAGATGACGCGATGCTCCTTGAGGAAGATCGTCTTCGGGCGGCTGTGAGAGCGGCACGCTACCAGCAAGCCTTGCGCCGCTACCATAGCCGCAAGGTTCATGCCCGAAGCTTTGAGGAAGGCGGCCTTGTTCTTCGCTGCATTCAGTCGGCCAAGAACTCCAACAAGTAGACGCCGAAGTGGGAAGGCCCTTATCGGGTGATACGAGTCACCAGGCCCGACGCAGTCCGCCTGGAGACCGAAGATGCTGTCCCAGTGAGTAACTCCTGGAACATCGAGCATCTTCGCAAGTTTTACCCATAAGGCGCGGCTTGCCGGGCCTCCCGGCAAGCCACCTTTTGTAAAAGCTTTGCTGGCAAGGCATGTGACCCTTTGTACAAAGCCAGGCGCAGGCCCTGAGCATAAATAAATGAAGCGCTGGCACCCTAACTTATAGCATGCATGCTAGGTCGAGTCTCTTCCTTGGTTAGGGTTGATAGTGCTTAGCGGCGACTAACCCCTAGCCTAGAGGTCGAGTGCACGTCTATCTGTTTCTCTTCTATCCTCTTTTGGTTCGCAGGGCACATGAGCACTTCTGCCGAGCTACTTGGAAGAAAGAAAATGGACCAGCGTCCCGACCCCGGCAAACCAGAGCTGTCGGGGGCTGCAAGCACAAGATCCAACCGCGACAAGATGGGATTGCTGGGGGGGCTGCAGATCCAGATAAGTCTTTTATCCCCTGTCATGCATTTCGGAACCGAACTGGGGCATGTGAAACCTCGTTTTTATCTCTAGGCTGCAGTGCCCCCTTTTTCCTATACCTAGGGATTATTTCCTGGGTCCGGATTTGGTTGTAGCCACGGCGGCAAGGAGGTGGAACGAGGAGCCTAAAGCCCACTTCATCCCTGCCTCCGCCGAGAGCGCGAGAACGGTCGAGTGGAGTGGGGGGACGGCAAGGCCTGCTGCCGGGCGAAAAACGTTTATCTTAAATAATAACAAGGATTCTCTCCTTGTCACGGGGTCTACCCGCGAACGAAAAACCCGGCAAGCATCCCTTTTTCATTAAACACATCCCATACAGGTACAGTTCACACGGAATGAAAAACATGAGAAAGGGGATTACAAGTTCTAAATTTAACGAAGGCCCACGGGCTTACAGACTAAAAAAAGAGATAAGGTGCCCGTGATCCCTTTCTTGTCCCTCTCCTCAGGAGGCAGGTCAAGGAGGCGAGAGGGCAAAAGGGGCGCCTAGGCGAGCTATGAGCAGCAGAAAGCACCAAGAGAACACCTCGGTGGCCGCCCACGGGTGGGCCGGTGATGACGGTGCCGGGAAAGGAGCTGGAAGACGAGGCGGCAGGACCGGCAATACGCGATGAAGGCGTCGGTACCCGCGTACTCCGAGTTGACGGCCTTGCCGCCCGCCTTCTTCCTCTTCCGCAGCCTCCCGACGCCAGCCGCCCAAGGAGACGGCCCCAAGAAGTTCAAGGAGCTGGCCCCACCCCCGCCAAACCTCTGCCGGGGGAGCGGTCTGGGGCGGGTCATGCTCCATCACCCGAGCGAACGGGGCGGGGAGACGAAGATGACGACGCGGAGGCCGGCGCAGCCTGATGAAGAACTCGCAAGGCTGGTCTTCAACGTGGCCCTCCATCGGGAAGGGCATCGTTGGCGGGGGCAAGGCCGGCGCACTGTCCCGTCCTCCTCTTCCCCAAGCGCTACGGCCTCTGCCCTGGCCTCGCCCACGGCCTCGCCCCTTCCCCTTCCCCTCGCGGCCGGTTCCACCACCGCGGGCTCAGGAGGAGGAGGGACGCGTTGTCGAGCAGCGACCCTCGCCGCCACCGTCGACGGACCGGGATTCCCCTTCTCCATGGCGGGTGAGAGGAAGAAGCAGAAGCAGGAGGAGGTAGAAGATGGAAGAATGCGGGATGTCATCCCCCCTTCCCTCTCATTATAAAGGAGCGGGGTTGGGGCTCGGCCGCCCCACTCGACAAATCCAGATACCGGAGGTGCAGGTAATCAGGACCGACCCGCTGCCCCAACCAGCGACGGCCCGATTTCCCGCCTCCACCGCTTGCCACCCCTGGCGCATGAAGGACGCGTGGCGGACGTGCAGAACTGAGGGGACGGGTGAAGCGACCTCTCCCCACCCCGTGATCGTGGGGAGTGGACGCCCCGAAGACCGTGCCCCGGCCCCGCTCAGTAAATGAGCCGCGACTCCACGCCTCCCTCTTTTTACGGGAAGGCGCGAGCCGCCTCTTTACTGCGATGTGACGCATGCGTGTGGAAACCGCCCCACGCATGCCGCCCACGTCACGCACTCCCCTCCACGCCGCGCTGCCCGCGCGGGTCATGAGAAGCGAAGCGCGCGAAGAGTTTTACCGCAGTAAAAACCGCCCCGCCAGCCCGCACACCGTTCTGGGCCTGGCCCAACAACGTGTCGCGCGTATGTGTGGCCCAGGCCCCGGGGCTCCTGTCGGTGTACAAAAAGAGGGGTGAGTTTTTTGTACCCCTTTACCTGTGCACGGGCAGTTGGAGCCGCGCCCTCGCCACAGCAAGCAGAACAGGGGAGATGAGCCCAGGTAAGACCGAAGCCCAAGATAATAAGAGCAACGCCAAGGCCAAGACCACAAAGAGCAGAGGGACGAAGCAGGTTCCCCCCGCAAGACCCTTGCCGGGGCAGCTCGCCCCACACCAACAGAGCGAGCCACCCTTGAGCCCACGGTCCCCGACGCCATCATCCACATGGGGCCAGGGCTCGGGAAGGCACCTCTGTGGTGGTATGCAGATCTTTGTGAAGACATATTCAAGATCAGATGAGGATTAGAAGACGACGATCCTCGGCAAGATCCTTTTCAAGGAAGGCCACCAGACCCCCGGCAAGGTCCTTGCCGGGGACGACAACGCGCCGCGGCAAGACCCTTGCCGGGCCACCCGGCAAGGCCCTCGTCAAGGACGCTAGCGGGGCCACCGCCAGGCCCACGCCAACCAAGCTTCCACCGCCGTTCACATGCATCTACCAGCCCAACCAGCTGGGCGGGCACCTGCGTGGCGACATGCAGCTCCCAGGCCAACTCATCGAGCGCCTGTGTGGCGGCATCCAGATATTCGTGAAGGTCCACCACCGCGCCACCTCAGCTGCCTGCCTGCCTACATGGCGCCACACGCATCACTGGCCAGGGCGCGTGTCGAAGCCAGGAGGAGCGGCGACGGACGGGACGGGCCTCGCCCCCGTCCCCAATAAAGCTGGGGGAGACCTAAGCTACGCATTAAATGTGTCTTGTCCCGTAATACGAGCGATGAGCTCAGGGCACTGTACGCCTTTCCACCTCCTGTGTGCCACTGTAGCAGCCCCTTTCGACTATAAAAGGAGGCCCATGGTATACTGGAGAAGGATTCGGCTCTTTCGAACCACACCCTGACTGCAGCTAGTTCGAGAGCTCAAGATCTCTCTGAAATACACCCACCAAAGCAGGACTAGGGTTTTACGCATCCTCGCGGCCTGAACCTAGGTAAACGATCCTTGTGCTGTCTACTGATCCTGCTCTTCTTGCAACCCTGCGCCCCGGCAACCGTAGTAGGGATTCTTGTGATCCCATAGGTGTCGTTCCACACTGACAGAAGGGGCTCTTGAACCATTTGTGATAGAACATTATTGCATACAGTAATTGTTGGCAAACGTGTGCGATGGAGTCTTGCATGGCAGACAGGTTATGCAGAAAACCCGTGTGCGATGGGGCACAAATCGCAGACAGTTCATATGTTCGCCCGTGTGCCTTACATACTATTTCCCAAACGGTTCATTCCGACAGACCGTATGGTTTCACTGCGTCATTAGAAACGTTTAATCACCGATACCACACGTGCGAAAGAATTTAGTGTGTCTTGCATCGCACACGATTACATTTTGGAAGGCCTCTGGATCACTGCTCCATATCCCCGACGGTTTCTGAGTCGTGTGGGAAGGACACCCTATCGCACACGCTCACTTGGTGACGGTCCCAAATGCCATTACGGAAAGGGCTTAAAACTGTTTGTATATCACCGACGCGCACCAGCGGGATCCAAATCAGTCCCTTACGAAGTAGCGCATAAACTAGGGTTTAAGCTTCTGTCACTCTAGCAACCCATCATCTTATAACTACTCCACAATGCATTCCCTTAGGCCCAAAGATGGTGAAGTGCCATGTAGTCGATGTTCACATGACACCATTAAGGGAATCACAACGTACATGTCATCAAAATATCGAACACATATCAAGTTCACATGATTACTTGCAACATGACTTCTCCCGTGACCTCAAGAACAAAAGTAACTACTCACAAATGATATTAATGGTAAAGATCAAAGGGGTATTAAATAGCATAATGGATCTAAATGTATAATCTTCCACCAAATAAACCATATAGTAATCAACTACAAGATGTAATCAACACTACTTGTCATGGGAAAACCACGACCACCTATGGGGCCATGAGCCCCTTTCTGGTCCGGCGGGGGATAGGAACATTGCATAAAGAGCATAGAAGCGTAGCTCAGCCCGGCTGAGATCACACGGGCAATTTTACCCAGGTTCGGGCCGCTGTGAGGTGTAAGACCCTACTCCCGCTTTGGTGGATTGGTGGTGGAATGCGGTGGAAAAAATGCAGCACTCTCGCCCGGCAGGGTAGCCTTGGAACAAGAACGGTGACATGCGTATGAGTGTACGAAGGTCTGAATCCTGTTTATGGTTGCCATGGGCCTCCTTTTATAGATTAAGGGGTCACCACAGTGGCAAATCAGTCATTGCGCACTGATTAGATAGCAAACAGTGCTATCATACCTAAGTCTATAGGCTGGCAGAGTGCATTAAATGCGCTGCTTAGTGTCACATCGCAGGGCGCCCGGCAAGCTTTGCTGGGCTGTTCTGCCAGCTTCGCACCTGCTTGCTTGACACGTCGCAGGACAGGTGTCATATGGAGGTGTTTCCTGTAGAAAGTGTCTTCCATGTGGCTCAAAGCAGCCACTTAGTCACTTTGGGGCTTGACACCACACTGATTGATGACTTGCGCTGCTTGTGAGGTGGAGCGGTGGCGTGGCTCGCCTCCGCAAGCCCCAGCAGGCCTGCCGGGACGGTTTGGAGATTTGCTTCCGGGGCAAAACCCAACCTTGCCGGGCTCGCTTGCCTGGCAAGCGAGGCTCTTTCCTTATCAATATCTTGCCCCTCGGAATCATCTTGGCCTTCCTGTTCTGCTTTGACCAGCCCCTGATTCCTCAAAGAGCTGGTCCCTTCGTGCTTGCTCTGAGCTTGGTGCTGTAATCGTGTCTCTTGAGCCAGTGCATAGTCTAGGCAACGGACCCAGGGTTTGTTGTACCGACACTACTAGTAACCCACATGTACCAATCTGAGGTTCCGGTACAAAGATTGAACACAAGAGTGAAATTGGGTTTGAGAGGAGATGGTGGTGTTGAAGATGTTGATGAAGATTGGACTCCCAAAGATGAGAGGGTTGTTGGTGATGACGATGGCTTCGATTTCCCCCTCCGGGAGGGAAGTTGCCCCAGCGGAATCGCTCCGCCGGAGGGAAAAAGTGCTCCTACCCAAGTTCCGCCTAGAGACGGGGACGCTCCTTCTCGAAAGTCCTCTCCTTATTTTTTCAATGTAAAAAGACCTTAAGTACCAGAAGAAGGGCACCGGAGGTGGGCTGGGCTGGCCACAACCCACCATGGCGCGCCTGGGGGGCCTGGCGTTCCCTGGTGTCTTGTGGTCACCAGGTGGCCCCACTCCCGTAGTTATTTGCTCTAGTATTTTTATATTTTCCAAAATAAATCTCTGTAAATTTTCCGCTCATTTGGATATGTGTAGAATAGGTATATTTTGATTCTGTCATAAAATTGTCATGGATGTACATGCATGACAGAAAACGAGACCTAGAGTGACAAACACGTATCATCACATAAGTGGTTTTTTTGTAGTGATTGGTGACACGGAGATTTTTTGCGTGGTTCTGATAGGTGGTGCTATCATACGTCCATGTTGATGGAGACTTCAACCCACAAAGGGTAATGGTTGCACGAGTCCACGGAGGGCTCCACCCATGGAGGGTCCACAAAGAAGCAACCTTGTCTATCCCACCATGGCCATCGTCCACGAAGGACTTGCCTCACTCGAGTAGATCTTCACGAAGTAGGCGATTTCCTTGCTCTTACAAACTTCTTTATTCAACTCCACATCTGTTGATGGAGGCTTCCAAGCGACACCTAGGAGACACCACTTTCCAAAATGTAATAGACGGTGTGTTGATGATGAACTCCTTGCTCTTGTGCTTCAAATGATAGTCTCCCTAACACTCAACTCTCTCTCACAGATTTGGATATGGTCGAAAGAGGATTTGGGTGGAAAGAAACTTGGGGAAGGCTAGAGATCAAGATTCTTGTGGTAGGACTGGAATGTCTTGATCTCAACACATATGCAGGTGGTTCTCTCTCAGAAAATGAGTGGTGGAAGTGTATGCTCGTTCTGATGGCTCTCTTGCAAATGAAGAGGGGGTGGAGGGGTATATATAGCCTCCACACAAAAATCCAACCGTTACACACATTTGACCTAACCCGGTGAGACCGAATAGAAGAACTCGGTGGCACCGAAAGGTTTAAACAGGTGAATGTTAGGAATCTTGGTGCGACCGACTGGAACAACTCGGAGAGGCCGATGTGCTAGGGCCTAGGGCGAACTTCATCTTGGTTGGACCAACTGCGTCAACTCGGTGAGACCAAAGTGAACAAAGGGTGCACAGAGAGTCTGTCAACCCAACTCGGTGAGACCGATTGCATGAACTCGGTGAGACCTAAATAAATGCAACTGATCATAGAGCACTGGCAAGGCCATCTCGGTGAGACCGAGATCCGTATCGGTCGGACCAAACTATTAGGGTTTCTGGCAGGGGCTATGTCATATGAACTCGATAGGTCCGGGTTGGAATGATCGGTGTTGCCGAGTTGGAGTTTAGGGTTTTGACATATTTGGATGAAGAGAGTGGCTGAGGGCTCAGGAGCAATATGACTGAGCACTTGAGCAAGTAATCCATTAAGCAACACCCCATCCCCTTTTAATAGTATTGGCTTTCCTATGGACTCAATGTGATCTTGGATCACAAAAACATAAATGAAAGTATTGAGCTTTTGCCAACCTTTGTCCTTAGCATTTCCAAGGGGTTCCACATCCTCCTGTCCAGGCCACTCCATTGTTGAACTTATCTAAAATATACTAGATAAGACTGTTAGTCCAACAAGACATATATTGGCATTAATTACCAAAAACACCCAGGGAGCACTTGTGCTTTCAATCTCCCCTTTTTTGGTAATTGATGACAACATACATCAAAGGTTTAAAAGGTGATAAGAAAAAAAGTAAGCAAAGCTTTCGAAGAACATGTAACATGGATAAGCTCCCCCTACATGTATTCAATCATGTAAATACGGGATAGGAGAGTATGTGAGTGCATAGCATGATAGAGAAGATAATGTGTTACATGTATCTTGGCTATATGCATCAGAGCAAACCATGTGATTGAGAGATGTACCTTCATTTTTGTGAATCCCTCTTGCAAACAGTATGTGCAATAGCAAGAGGTCATCATGCACATGAGTGTGATGCATATACTTACCTTATGGTCTTCGAGATGAGTCTTGAAGAACTAAACTTGAGAAAAAACAAGGTTAGATAACACAAGAAAACTTCAAGCAAGAAGGATTTCTAGAACCATAAGATTTCCAAGATTGGGATGACATGTAATAGGTCAGTATCACAGAGTGAGTACTACTTTGAGATATAGACATGTCCCCAAGGGCTTAAAGGTTTGCAATAAGTTCTAAGAATTTTCACCCCTTTAACATGGTTGCATTCTCCCTTGAATATTTTATTTGATTGTGGGAGAAGATAGGGTGAGATAAAATCAGAGCAACAAATAAGTCAATCAGAGCAAAAGATATCAAAAGATATTGCGGGAATGATCAAACATTAACATGTCTTTTACCTCTTAAAGACATGTGACTTTCTCTCCTCTTATAATAATGCATCTTATGCTCAACAGAGCTTTCTCTCCCCTTTAGGGTTAAGTTTTGGTGCTCTCTCTTAGGCTTAAGCTTTGATTCTCTCTCTCTCCCCCCTTTGACATCAATTTGCAAGAAGGGCTCTTCAGGGATATGAGTCAAGTGAGAATGGTCCTTGAGAGACACAAACAAGGCAAAGTACAGCTCAAGATGCAGACAGAGGAATAGAATCAGTGAGTAGAGCTGAAGAAAAATAGGCAATAGGAAATGGCAAAAAGTTTTCTCAGCAGTGAAATTGGTGACGCCGATCTATTTCCATCGGTGACTCTGAAATGGCAGAGTCACTGAGGGTGCTCATTGGTTAAACCGAGTTAGTCTGTGTTGGTTGGACCGGTGAACTATGTACACGAAAACCTTGTATTTCGGTCAGGCCGATGGGCTTGGATCGGTGAGATCTTGTTCAACACAGAGGAAATATTTTGTCATCTCAGCTCACTCGGCAAATGAAATCTCACAAGGATTTTCAAGGAATTTGCTTAAGGATTGATACGTCTCCAACGTATCTATAATTTTTGATTGTTCCAGGCTATTATTTATTCTCTTTTGGATGTTTAATGGGATTTACAATACACTTTTATATTATTTTTGGGACTAACCTACTAACCCAAGGCCCAATGCAAATTGCTGTATTTTTTCCTATTTCAGTATTTCGCAGAAAAGGAATACCAAACGGAGTCCAAACGGAATGAAACCTTCGGGAGCGTGATTTTTGAAACAAACGTGATCCAGAGGACTTGGAGTGGACGTCATGAAATCAATGAGGAGGCCACGAGTCAGGGAGGCGCGCCTGCCCCCTGGGCGCGCCCCCACCCTCGTGGGCCCGTCGCAGCTCCACCGACCTACTTCTTCCTCCTATATATACCATGTACCCCGAAACCAACCAGGAGCACCACGAAACCCTATTTCCACCGCTGCAACCTTCTGTACCCGTGAGATCCCATCTTGGGGCCTTTTCCGGCGCTCCGCCGGAGGGGGAATCGATCACGGAGGGCTTATTGCCACTCCAATGATGTGTGAGTAGTTTACCACAGACCTTCGGGTCCATAGTTATTAGCTAGATGGCTTCTTCCCTCTCTTTGGATCTCAATACAAAGTTCTCCTCGATCTTCTTGGAGATCTATTCGATGTAACTCTTTTTGCGATGTGTTTGTTGAGATCCGATGAATTGTTGGTTTATGATCAAGATTATCTATGAACAATATTTGGTTCTTCTCTGAATTCTTTTATGTATGATTGGTTATCTTTGCAAGTCTCTTCGAATTATCAGTTTGGTTTGGCCTACTAGATTGATCTTTCTTGCAATGGGAGAAGTGCTTAGCTTTGGGTTCAATCTTGCGTTGCTCGATCCCAGTGACAGTAGGGGAAACGAAACGTATTGTATTTTTGCCATCGAGGATAAAAAGATGGGGTTTATATCATATTGCTTGAGTTTATCCCTCTACATCATGTCATCTTGCCTAATGCGTTACTCTGTTCTTATGAACTTAATACTCTAGATGCATGCTGGATAGCGGTCGATGTGTGGAGTAATAGTATTAGATGCAGGCAGGAGTCGGTCTACCTTTTGCGGACGTGATGCCTATATACATGATCATGCCTAGATATTCTCATAATTATGCACTTTTCTATCCATTGCTCGACAGTAATTTGTTCACCCACCGTAATACTTATGCCATCTTGAGAGAAGCCACTAGTGAAACCTATGGCCCCCGGGTCTATTTTCCATCATATTAATCTCCCGTCAACTAGCTATTTCTGGTGCCGTTTATTTTGCAATCTTTACTTTTAATCTTTATCATAAAAATACCAAAAATATTATCTTATCATCTCTATCAGATCTCAGTTTTGCAAGTGGCCGTGAAGGGATTGACAACCCCTTTATCGCGTTGGTTGCAAGGTTCTTATTTGTTTGTGTAGGTACGAGGGACTTGCGTGTGGCCTCCTACTGGATTGATACCTTGGTTCTCAAAAAATGAGGGAAATACTTACGCTACTTTGCTGCATCACCCTTTCGTCTTGAAGGGAAAACCAACGCATGCTCAAGAGGTAGCAAGAAGGATTTCTGGCGCCGTTGCCGGGGAGTCTACGCACAAGTCAAGACATACCAAGTACCCATCACAAACTCTTATCCCTCGCATTACATTATTTGCCATTTGCCTCTCGTTTTCCTCTCCCCCACTTCACCCTTGCCGTTTTATTCGCCCTCTCTTTCCGTTCGCCTCTTTTTCGCTTGCTTCTTGTTTTCTCGTGTGTTGGATTGCTTGCTTGTCAAGATGGCTCAAGATAATACTAAATTGTGTGACTTTGCCAATACCAACAACAATGATTGTCCTAGCACTCCGATTGCTCCTCTTACCGATGCTGAATCTTGTGAAATTAATGCTGCTTTGCTGAATCTTGTCATGAAAGATCAATTCGCCGGCCTTCCTAGTGAAGATGCTGCTACCCATCTAAATAGCTTTATTGATTTGTGTGATATTGAAAAGTAGAAAGAGGTGGACAATGATATTTTCAAATTGAAGCATAGTATTGATTCTTGGAATAAGTGCAAAGATGCTTTTATCTCTACGTATTTTTCTCCCGCTAAGATCATCTCTCTTAGAAATGATATTATGAATTTTAAGAAACTTGATCATGAACATGTTGCACAAGCTTGCGAGAGAATGAAATTAATGATACGTAATTTCCCTACACATGGTTTGAACTTATGGATGGTCATACAAATTTTTTATGCCGGATTGAATTTTGCTTCTACAAATCTTTTAGATTCGGCCGCGGGAGGCACTTTTATGGAAATCACTTTAGGAGAAGCTACTAAACTCCTAGATTATATTATGGTTAATTATTCTCAATGGCACACTAAAAGATCTACTAGTAAAAAGGTGCATGCAATTGAAGAAATTAATGCTTTGAGTGGAAAGATGGATGAACTTATGAAACTATTTGCTAATAAGAGTGGTTCTTCTGATCCGAATGATATGCCGTTGTCTACTTTGATTGAGAATAATAATGAATCTATGGATGTGAATTTTGTTGGTAGGAATAATTTTGGTAACAACGCTTATAGAGGAAACTTTAATCCTAGGCCGTATCCTAGTAATTCCTCTAATAATTATGGTAATTCCTACAACAACTCTTATGGAAATTTTAATAAGATTCCCTCTGATTTTGAGACTAGTGTTAAAGAATTTATGATTTCTCAAAAGAATTTCAATGCTTTGCTAGAAGGAAAATTGCCTAAGATTGATGAGTTGGCTAGGAACATGGATAGAATTTCTCTTGATGTTGATTCTTTGAAACTTAGATCTATTCCACCTAAGCATGATATCAATGAGTCTTGCAAGGGTATGAGAATTTCCATTGATGAGTGCAAACAAAGAACCGCTAGGATGCGTGCTAAAAATGATTGCTTTGTGAAAGCGTGTCATTCTAGTTTTCATGAAATAAGGATGAAGATCTAAAAGTGATTGATGTGTCTCCTATTAAATATTTGTTTTGCAATATGAATCTTGATAATGATGGGACTGGAGATGAGTCAACTTTAGTTAAAAGGCGTCGCAATGATTCGGAGTTTTTAGATCTTGATGCAAAAATTGGTAAAAGTGGGATTGAAGAGGTCAAAACTTTACATAGAAATGAACCCACTATTTTGGATTTCAAGGAATTTAATTATGATAATTGTTCCTTAATAGATTGTATTTCCTTGTTGTAATCTGAGCTAAATTCTCCGCATGCTTATAGTCAAAATAAGGCTTTTACCAAACATATCGTTGACGCTTTAATGCAATCCTATGAAGAAAAGCTTGAATTAGAAGTTTCTATACCTAGAAAACTTTATGATGAGTGGAAACCTACTATTAAAATTAAAATTAAAGATCATGAATGCTATGCTTTGTGTGATTTGGGTGCTAGTGTTTCCACAATTCCAAAAACTTTGTGTGATATGTTAGGTTTCTGTGAATTTGATGATTGTTCTTTAAACTTGCACCTTGCGGATTCCACCATTAAGAAACCTATGGAAGAATTAATGATGTTCTTATTGTTGCAAATAAGAATTATGTGCCCGTAGATTTCATTTTCCTTGATATAGATTGCAATCCTTCATGTCCTATTATTCTTGGTAGACCTTTCCTTAGAACGATTGGTGCAATTATTGATATGAGAGAAGGGAATATTAGATTACAATTTCCGTTAAGGAAAGGCATGGAACACTTTCCTAGAAAAAAAATTAAATTACCTTATGAATCTATTATGAGAGCCACTTATGGATTGCATGCCAAAGATGATAATACCTAGATCTATCCTTGCCTTTATTTTTTTTGAAAGGAAAGCGGTAGGGGAAGCCCCCCACAGCAAGTTTTTTTTAAAATAATAAGAACCCAAATTCGCGCCCATGAGGACTTGAACCTGGGTGGCTGGGTTGTACATCCACTCCACTAGCCAAGTGTGCTAGGCTCACTTCCTTATCCTTGCCTTTATGCCTAGCTAGGGGCGTTAAACGATAGCGCTTGTTGGGAGGCAACCCAATTTTATTTTTGTTTCTTGCTTTTTGGTTATGTATAGTAATAAATCTTTGATCTAGCCTCTGGTTAGATGTGTTTTTATGTTTTAATTAGTGTTTGTGCCAAGTAGAACCTTTGGAAAGACTTGGGTGAAGTCTTTTTGATCTTGCTGTAAAAAACAGAAACTTTAGCGCTCACGAGATTTGCTACAACTTTTTACTGGAGAGTTATATTTAGTTGATTCTTTTTGAAGCTGATTATTAGATAAATTCCTCACGTCCAGCAATTTATTTTAGAATTGTTGGAGTTCCAGAAGGATGCGTTTGATATAGATTACTACAGACTGTTCTGTTTTTGACAGATTCTGTTTTTCGTGTGTTGTTTGCTTATTTTGATGCATCTATGGCTAGTATCGGAGGTTATGAACCATAGAGAAGTTGGAATACAGTAGGTTTAACACCAATATAAATAAAGAATGAGTTCATTAAAGTACCTTGAAGTGGTGTTTTGTTTTCTTTCGGTAACGGAGCTCACGAGATTTTCTGTTATGTTTTGTGTTGTGAAGTTTTCAAGTTTTGGGTAAAGATTTGATGGATTACGGAACAAGGAGAGGCAAGAGACTAAGCTTGGGGATGCCCAAGGCACCCCAAGATAAAATCCAAGGGCAACCAAAAAGCCTAAGCTTGGGGATGCCCTGGAAGGCATCCCCTCTTTTGTCTTCGTCCATCGGTAACTTTACTTCGAGCTATATTTTTATTCACCACATGATATGTGTTTTGCTTGGAGCGTCTTGTATGATTTGAGTCTTTGCTTTTTAGTTCTCCACAATCATACTTTCTTTACACACCATTTGGGAGAGACACACATTAATCGGAATTTATTAGAATACTCTATGTGCTTCACTTATATCTTTTGAGCTAAACAATTTTGATCTACCACTTCACTTATATCTTTTAGAGCACAGTGGTGGTTTTATTTTATAAAAATTATTGATCTCTCATGCTTCACTTATATTATTTTGAGAGTCCTTTAGAACAGCATGGTAATTTTATTTGGCTATAAAATTAGTCCTAATATGATAGGCATCCAAGATGGATCTAATAAAAACTTGCATATAAGTGCATTGAATACTAGGAGAAGTTTGATACTTGATGGTTGTTTTGAGATATGGAGATAGTGATGTTAAAGTTGTGCTAGCTGAGTACTTGTGAATTTGAGAAATACTTGTGTTGTAGTTTGCAAGTCCCGTAGCATGCACGTATGGCAAACGTTGTGTAACAAATTTGAAACATGAGGTGTTCTTTGATTGTCATCCTTATGAGTGGCGGTCGGGGATGAGCGATGGTCTTTTCCTACCAATCTATCCCCCTAGGAGCATGCGCGTAGTGCTTGGTTTTTGATGACTTGTAGATTTTTGCAATAAGTATGTGAGTTCTTTATGAATAATGTTGAGTCCATGGATTATACGCACTCCCAACCTTCCATCATTGCTAGCCTCTTCGGTACCGTGCATTGCCCTTTCTCACCTTGAGAGTTGGTGCAAACTTCACCAGTGCATCCAAACCCCGTGATACGATACGATCTATCACACATAAACCTCCTTATATCTTCCTCAAAACAGCCACCATACCTACCTATTATGGCATTTCCATAGCCATTCCGAGATATATTGCCATGCAACTTTCCACCGTTCCGTTTATTATGACACGCTTCATCATTGTCATATTGCCTTGCATGATCATGTAGTTGACATCGTATTAGCCACCATGCATATTATTTATACATGTCACTCTTGATTCATTGCCCATCCCGGTACACCGCCGGAGGCATTCATATGAGTCATATTTTTTTCTAGTATCGAGTTGTAATCATCGAGTTGTAAATAAATAGAAGTGTGATGATCATCATTAATAGAGCATTGTCCCAAATAAAAAAGAGAAAGGCCAAATAAAAAAAAGCGAAGGCCCAAAAAAAAGCGAAAGAAAAAGAAAAGAAAAAAAGGAAAAAAGAGAAATAAAAAGGGACAATGCTACTATCTTTTTTTCCACACTTGTGCTTCAAAGTAGCACCATGATGTTTATGATAGAGAGTCTCTTGTTTTGTCACTTTCATATGCTAGTGGGAATTTTTCATTATAGAACTTGGCTTGTATATTCCAACAATGGGCTTCCTCAAATGCCCTAGGTCTTCGTGAGCAAGCAAGTTGGATGCACACCCACTTAGTTTCTTTTGTTGAGCTTTCATACACTTATAGTTCTAGTGCATCCGTTGCATGGCAATCCCTACTCCTTGCATTAACATCAATTGATGGGCATCTCCCTAGCCCTTTGATTAGCTGCGTCAATGTGAGACTTTCTCCTTTTTTGTCTTCTCCACACAACTCCCATCATCATACTCTATTCCATCCATAGTGCTATATCCATGGCTCACGCTCATGTATTGCGTGATAATTGGAAAAAGTTTGAGATTACTAAAGTATGAAACAATTTCTTGGCTTGTCATCGGGGTTGTGCAAGATGAGAGCATCTTGTGTGACGAAAATGAAGCATGGCCAAAATATATGATTTTGTAGGGATGAGCTTTCTTTGGCTATATTATTTTGAGAAGACATAATTTCTTGGTTAGTATGCTTGAAGTATTATTATTTTCATGTCAATATTAAACTTTTATCTTGAATCTTTCGGATCTGAACATTCATGCCACAATAAAGAAAATTATATTGAAGAATATGCTAGGTAGCATTCCACATCAAAAATTCTGTTTTTATCATTTACCTACTTGAGGACGAGCAGGAATTAAGCTTGGGGATGCTTGATACGTCTCCAACGTATCTATAATTTTTGATTGTTCCATGCTATTATATATTCTATTTTCGATGTTTAATGGGCTTTACTATACACTTTTATATTATTTTTGGGACTAACCTACTAACCCAAGGCCAAGTGCAAATTGCTGTTTTTTTGCCTATTTCGGTATTTAGCAGAAAAGGAATACCAAACGAAATGAAACCTTCGGGAGTGTGATTTTTGGAACAAACGTAATCCAAAGCAATTGGAGTGGACGTCAAGAAATCAACGAGGAGGCCATGAGGCAGGGAGGCGCGCTTGCCCCCCTGGGCGCGCCCCCCACCCTCATGGCCCCTCACAGCTCCACCGACCTACTTCTTCCTCCTATATATACCCATGTATCCCGAAACCAACCAGGAGCACCACGAAACCCTATTTACACCGCCGCAACCTTCTGTACCCATGAGATCCCATCTTGGGGCCTTTTCTGGCGCTCCCCCGGAGGGGGGATCGATCACGGAGGGCTTCTACATCAACACCATAGCCTCTCCGATGATGTGTGAGTAGTTTACCACAGACCTTCGGGTCCATAGTTATTAGCTAGATGGCTTCTTCTCTCTCTTTGGATCTCAATACAAAGTTCTCCTCGATCTTCTTGGAGATCTATTCGATGTAACTCTTTTTGCTGTGTGTTTGTCGAGATCCGACGAATTGTGGGTTTATGATCAAGATTATCTACGAACAATATTTGGTTCTTCTCTGAATTCTTTTATGTATGATTGGTTATCTTTGTAAGTCTCTTCGAATTATCAGTTTGGTTTGGCCTACTAGACTGATCTTTCTTGGAATGGGAGAAGTGCTTAGCTTTGGGTTCAATCTTGCGTTGCTCGATCCCAGTGACAGTAGGGGAAACGACATGTATTGTATTGTTGCCATCAAGGATAAAAGGATGGGGTTTGTGTCATATTGCTTGAGTTTATCCCTTTACATCATGTTATCTTGCCTAATGCATTACTCTGTTCTTATGAACTTAATACTCTAGATGCATGCTAGATAGCGGTCGATGTGTGGAGTAATAGTAGTAGATGCAGGCAGGAGTCGGTCTACTTGTTGCGGACATGATGCCTATATACATGATCATGCCTATATATTCTCATAATTATGCACTTTTCTGTCAATTGCTCGACAGTAATTTGTTCACCCGTCGTAATACCTATGCTATCTTGAGAGAAGCCACTAGTGAAACCTATGGCCCCCGGGTCTATTTTGGATCATATTAGTCTCCCGTCAACTAGCTATTTCTGCTGCCGTTTATTTTGCAATCTTTACTTTTAATCTTTATCATAAAAATACCAAAAATATTATCTTATCATCTCTATCAGATCTCACTTTTGCAGGTGGCCATGAAGGGATTGACAACCCCTTTATCGCGTTGGTTGCAAGATTCTTATTTTTTGTGTAGGTACGAGGGACTTGTGTGTGGCCTCCTACTGGATTGATACCTTGGTTCTCAAAAACTGAGGGAAATACTTACGCTACTTTGCTGCATCAGCCTTTCCTCTTCAAAGGAATAACCTACGCATGCTCAAGAGGTAGCAAGGATTTGCAATGATTTTACTAGAAAAGTCAAATCAGAAAAGGAAATAAAGAAAAACAAATAGCATCTAGATGAAGTTCTTTTTTGATATAGAAGAGGGAAACACAATAGAAGGCAAGCAAAGAAAATGCAAGAAAAGTGAAGGAAACACTAGAGAGCATCATCTAGGGATTGTCGGCGACATAGTCACCTATGTTAGAATATATTGACTTAGGAGTCATGGGAAAGCACTTGATCATAGGTCATACTCATCATTTAAGCTCAAAATGAGGTTACCATTTTTCATTTAAGCGTCTTGATGTATTCACATCTTGTTGAGTTGCTTTAACTCATGTCTTGGAGTACAACTTCTCTAAGATGGAATGGCATTCCTTGGGTTCTTGTTGATCTTGATCATGTAGTTGAACTTGTTGTGGATGCTCAATGTTGATGTAGTCCATCAAGAGTTGGAGCAGCCTATGGATTTGAAGTTCATCTTCCAACATGGGTTAGTTTTGCAAGGAATAGAACTTGTGTATCCAAGTTGACAATCGATTGAACACTGATACCAATTGAATTTTGATATATTGAAATAGTCAAAGGATATGTCGAGTGGCTTCATGCTTCCTTGATATCAATAACCAAAGCATAGATACTTCGTGATGTTGAGATTGCTCAAGATGTGATTGATATGCAATCTCATGGATTGGGGCTCATCCAAGTACCTACAAGAGTTAGATAGCATGGAAGGGTGCAAATATATATTCAAGATATATGATCATCATTATAAGAGAAATATCAAGGATTAGTCACAAAGGCTCATGCCCTTTGCATGTATCCAAATGGAATCTCTATTCAAAGTTTGAGGCATCAATGATGTTCAATTCCCATCTCAAGCGACAAAATATCTTTTCATCAAGAGGCTTGGTAAAGATATCGCTAATTGCTTATCGGTACGAACATGCTTAAGATCAATATCACCTTTAGCAACAAGATCTCGAATGAAATGATGTCGAACTTCAATATGCTTAGTTCGAGAATGTTGCACGTGATTGTGAGAAATCTGAATAGCACATTCATTGTCACAAAGCAGTGGAACATGTTTCACATATATCCCATAATCTTTAAGAGTTTGGGTCATCCATAGTAACTGAGCACAACAAGATCCAGCGGCAATATATTCCGCTTTGGCGGTGGATAAGGATACCGAGTTTTCTTTCTTGGACGACCAAGACACATGAGATCTACCAAGAAATTGACAAGTACCCGAAGTGAACTTTCTATCAACCTTGTCACCGGCATAGTCCGAGTCAGAGTAGCCAACAAGATCAAAAGAAGACCTCTTAGGATACCAAATGCCAAAGTTTGGTGTGTGAATTATGTATCTCACTATCCTCTTTACAACCTTAAGATGACATTCTTTTGGGGCCTCTTGATATCGTGCACACATGCACATACTTAGCATAATATCGGGACGGGAGGCACAAAGATATAATAGTGAGCCAATCATAGATCGATAAACCTTTTGATCTACCGGTTTGCCATCCTTCGTCAAGTCGAGATGTCCAGTAGTAGGCATGGGTTTTTTCATACCTTTGCTTTCTTGCATGATGAATTTTTTGAAGAGATCCTTGTTATACTTTGTTTATGTAACATCCCAATTTTTCAATTTGGTATGTTATACATAGATCATCATTGCATATCATGTTTTATTGCATTTTGGCAAATCCTCGATAAATCCTAAGCAACTCAAGGACCCTCGGAGAGAGTTGGGGATTTTCTCGAATTTTCATATTTGATTTTCATCAAATAATAAGACGAGGATTTTGGTTTTAATTATTTTCTCTCCGGAAAGATATTTCATTTTAAAAATAAATGAGAGGAGAAAATATGACTTCTCCAAAACAATTGAAATACTGGAGGTAAAATGTTAAAATCATTTATTGGAATTTATTTGGATTTTATTTGCAATTTTTATTGCATTAAAAATATTGCATGTTTTCAAAATATTTATTTTGTGTTGAAACAATGTTCACCCTATTCTAGATTTTCTAACTAGACGGGGAAAATTTATTTTATATTTTTTGGACTTTTATTTATTTTTCTACGAATTATTTTCCGCGGAACGTTTTAAAAAAAAACTGCGTCGCGCCGACTGTGCCGAGCCCAGCCGAGCCGCAGGCCGGCCTGCCCGCGCCGTCCTCCTCGCGCACGAGCGCGCGCCGCCGCGCCGTGTCCGCCATGGACACGGGAGCCGCCGCCGGAGCTTGCCCCCTCCTCCAAGCCGAGCTCCCCCCCTTTATATACCCCGCACCCCCCTCTCTCTCTCACCTCGCCCGCCGCCGCCCGCACTTGCCCGCCGCCGCCGCCCGCACGGGAGCCGCCGTCGCCGCCCCTCGCCGCCCCTCGCCCTTCCCCGAGCCCCTGCACCCCCGCCGCACCCGCCGGAGCCCCGCCGGAGCAAGCCCCGACGAGGTATTGCCTCGCCTCGTTTTTGCCGGTTTAAAAAAAAACCATTCGCTTTAAAAAAAACCCTAGATCGGTTTTTTTTTGTTTTATTATTTTGCGAGCGTTCACCGAACCGTTCATTTTAATGAACGCGTTCGTCGGTTTTTCTCTGTTAACGAACGTCCGTTCTTTAACCGTTCGTCCGTTTTTCTTTTTCGTCGGATTTTTCTGCGATTATCTCAGATTCGATTTCTGATCGAATCTTCGTTTCTGTTTAACTTCTCGCTCGTTTATCGGAATCAGGCGATTCAAGCGCCTAGAGTTTCGTCTCAAAATTCTCTTTCCGTTTAACCTACTCAAACAAGTTTTTGCTACTGTAAAATTTGACCTAGATCCAGATTAGTAAACGAAGCTTCTTTCTTTCGCCGTTTGACTTTCGTTGCTTGTTTCGAGTTGATTCTTTTTGCAAACCGGAGTTCTTAAGTTGAACTTTCTGGTTGGATCTTTCATTCGAGTTTTACCTGTGCATTAGATGAGTACTGATTGTACGCTTGTTTTTTTGCGATAGAGTACCCGGAGTGTGCCGCTTGTTACTTCGAATCGCTACGTTTCGCGGATCATCAGCAAGGCAAGTAACACTTTGATCATACTTTTCCATACCCAGTTTTTATTGCATTAGATCAATACTCAAACATTGCATGGTTAGGATCTAATTAAACTGTGGGTTTTGGGAAGTAGTTGAGGTAGTACCTATTACCTGTTTTATTATCAAACCCTTGGGAGTTACTTCTACGTTTGCTATTATATTGCCATGCTATGCTCGTAGACGTGGATTGGGTTTGAGAGATTTCCATGACAGATGTGAGATTGTTAATTAATGGTTTACTTAAGGTGGCAACTAAAACTCACATCTGGGTGGATTGAGGTACCTGGGTATTCCAGGATTGCCTGTTTTTCTTTTGGACCGCCACCCAGGTTCAAAGGGATCATGAGATTATTCATGCTAGAAACTTCCGTGTGCAGCCGCAAGCTATTATGGGCTCTAGCATAGTTGACTAAGTTGTGTGAACTCTTACAGTGGTAGACTAGCAGATGTAGGGGAGAGTTGGTGTAACTGGCTACCCATACGTAAGGTGCAAACAGTTCTGAAAGACTGTGTCTCGGTCATCCGTTACTCAAACACCATGTAGTGCGAGTAATCCAACGGAGGAGATCGAGTCTTGTGGGGAAAATTGTGCAAACCTCTGCAGAGTGTAGAAACTAATCATGGTTAGCCGTGTCCCCGGTTATGCACAACTTGAGTATCTAGTACTTGGATTATCATGTGAATCTCATCACCATGTTACTTTTAATTAATTTTGTTGGGTTAATGATGATTTCTTAATTGGGATTGAGATGCTGTCAACCATCTCAATGTTTCACAACCACCATGATAGTTCAATAAAATTTATTCTTTTGTAGTAGGATAAAATTGGCTTTTCGCAAAATTGTAACCATAGAGCTTTCCACCAGCCATATATGCATGTAGTATAGCATTATTATTGTTCATTATTCTCTATGTGTTACATTGCCAGCATATTCTATGTGCTGACCCATTTTCGGGCTGCAACGTTTCATGTTGCAGACTTTTCAGACGACGAGTAAGGTGCCTTAGGTCGTGGTCTTATACTCAGTGATGCCGCTGGAGTTGATGGACTCACTTATCTTCCAAGTCTTCCGCTGTTATCGTTTTTAGATGGTCTTAAGCCATGTTTATCATACTTATTCTCTTTGGAGATATTCGATGTAATAAGTGTGTGATTGCTACTCTGTTATAAATCCTCCATTTGTACTGTGCGTGTCAGCATTACTGATCCAGGGATGACACTGGTGCACAGCAGCACAGACCATTTGAGGTCTGGTCGCTACAAAGTTGGTATCAGAGCACACGCTGACTGTAGGACACGACCACTAAGCTTAAGCCCTAGAAAGCTTCTCTCTTCTCATTTCTGACCCCTCTCCACTTTCTACTCTTTTAGGAATGGCGGATGCAAGGAGCAAGTTCATGCAACCAGATGAAGACACGCCGTTTGGACGACACTTGAAGGAAGTCACTAAGTACTTGAACATAGGAATACCAAGCATCACCGGAACCTACAACGCCACATTACCTGAAGAGGAGAGCTGGAAGATTCAAGTTCACATTACAGGAAGGACGGTTGTGCCAGTTACTGAACCCATAAGATTGGTTTTCGAAGCACCAACCTGGAGTTTAGGGAAGAGCATGGCCGCACACATCGCCATGGGACGCATTGGAGAAGTCTACCACCAGGAGCTTAAGGATACAATTTACCAGATTTGTGGACGCCGAGACGCGCAATGGGAGATGATCAGAACCAAGAAGGATGGATCAATTGCGGCTTTCATCCAGGAGCAGAACCAACATATTCGTCGCCAGGAGAACCAGATGTGCACGGACAAGGAAGAACTGAAGAAGGCATTAACCAAGATCAAGGAGCTCCAAGAAGAACTCAAGGCTACACGCGAGGATTATATGGAGGAAATCATCGCACTAGTAGGAAAGAATGACGACCTGGAGAAGAAGATTGGAGTATTCATGGGAAATCCAGTGCCAAAAGCAGAAGCCGACGAATGCACTTGTCCGGATAACTACATCATCATCGACGACACCGACTCGGAACCAAGTGAAGATGACTTTGTTGATGAAGCTGGAGCGGACATCATGGAGTCTTCAATGGATTAGAATTTTATTAGACCACCATATCAGTAGTAGTTTTCCCCCATTTAATAGTATAGTTCAAGCACTTTGTAACGCTAGTTAGATCGATTGTTTTGCCTTGTTTGAATTGATTGAGTGATATTGATTGTATTTGTCTCATGAGCATATGGGTAGTGTTTTCTCTCTAGACCTCATTCTATTCTTAACTCTCATCTTTTCTAAACCTATCAGATGCCTCCGAGACGCGACACCGGATTTGTTTTCCCACCAGAGATCACCCAGTTGATTCAGCAACAGAATGCCCTGATCCAAGTGTTAGTGCAGAACCAAGGCAACAACAACAACAACAACCCACCGCCACCACCACCTGTTGATCACTTAGCCCGTTTCTTAAGGCTAAACCCGCCGGTGTTTTCCAGTAGCACCGAGCCGATTGTTGCAGATGATTGGCTCCGCAAAGTTGGAAGGGAGTTGACCACTGCAGGATGCACAGATGCGGAAAGAGTGTGTTTTGCCGCACATCAGCTTGATGGACCCGCAGCATCATGGTGGGAGAATTATACAGCCATGCACCCTATTGACACTGTCACATGGGACCAGTTTCAGCAAGCTTTCCGTACAACTCATGTTTCAGCAGGAGCTATGGCTATGAAGAAGCGTGAGTTTCGCAACCTACGCCAAGGAGGACGTACCGTAGGCCAGTATGTGGAGGATTTCAGTAAGTTAGCATGTTATACACCAGATGACGTTGCTACAGATGCAGCCAAGCAGGAGAAGTTTTTGGAAGGACTGAATGATGAGCTGAGTATGCAGTTGATGGTAGGAACCTTCAACAACTACCAGGAGCTGGTAGATAGAGCTCTCATGATTGAAGGGAAGCAACAACAGATTGAAAACCGTAAGAGGAAGTATGGACAAGGGAAGTATAACTCAGGAGCTCAACAGAAGCCTCGTTTTGCCCCGAAGCCGGGAGGACAGTTTCAGCATACCCATGGAGGAGGTAGTTCGCACAACCATAATGGCTCTAAAAATGGTAATGGGAATGGAGGAAGCAACAGACAGAACCGCACCAACCCATCTACCCCAGCCAAGAGGGACCTGAGCCAAGTCACTTGCTTTAAGTGCTAGAAGAATGGACATTATGCCAATGAATGTCCTGAAGCCCAAAATGGAAATGGCAATAGAAGCTCTGGGAAGAAGCCGAACCCGTTCAACAAAGGGCATGTGAACCATGTGAGCGTGGAGGAGGTTGAAGCTCAGCCTGATGCAGTAATAGGTAAGTTTTTGGTTAAGTCATTTACTGCAACCATTCTTTTCGATACTGGTGCATCGCATTCATACATATCAAGGGGATTTGTGAATAAGTTTAAGCTGTCCACCAAAGTTCTCAGAACCCCTATGTTAGTAACCTCGCCAGGAGCAGAGTATATGGCAACCCAAGGTTGTTTTCAGATACCATTGGCCATTGGTAGGCATGTTTTCCCCTCAGACCTCATAGTTTTGGAATCGCAAGGTTTGGATGTGATTTTGGGAATGGATTGGCTATCGTTGTATGGAGGAAACATCGATTGTGCCAGCAAGACGATTTTGCTTACCACCCCAGAAGGAAAAAGGATCAAGTATGTATCCCGGCATATGCCGAAGAGGACTCAAGTGAATTCCTTATCAGGAATTGTACAGGAGGAAGTACCAGTGGTGAAGGACTATCCGGATGTATTTCCAAAAGAGTTGCCAGGCATGCCACCAGATAGAGACATTGAGTTCTTGATTGAACTTTTTCCAGGCACAGGGCCAATATCTAAGAGACCGTACAGGATGCCCGCAAAGGATTTGGAGGAAATTAAGAAGCAGATCAAGGAGTTACTGGATAAAGGCTATATTCG
The DNA here is from genome assembly GCF_002575655.3 of Aegilops tauschii subsp. strangulata. Taxonomy (NCBI): domain Eukaryota; kingdom Viridiplantae; phylum Streptophyta; class Magnoliopsida; order Poales; family Poaceae; genus Aegilops; species Aegilops tauschii. Next base: position 582,593,245 of record NC_053036.3, read on the forward strand.
CCCAAGTTCGTCACCTTGGGGATCACCCGTACTTCTAGTGGAGAAGAAAGATGGATCGTTGAGGATGGTTGTTGATTACCGAGGATTGCATGAAGTGACCATCAAAAACAAGTACCCACTGCCGATGATCAATGATTTGTTTGACTGCCTACAAGGAGCTAAAGTATTTTCCAAGATCGATCTACGATCAGGATACCATCAGTTAAAGATTCGAGAGCAGGATATACCCAAGACGGCTTTTACCACCAGATATGGATTGTATGAGTATACCGTTATGTCATTTGGTCTGACTAACGCACCTGCCTATTTTATGAACCTGATCAACAAAGTGTTTATGGAGTTTTTGGATAAGTTCGTCGTGGTGTTCATTGATGATATTTTAATCTTTTCCAAGGACGAGGAAGAGCATGAGGAGCATTTACGATTGGTACTTGAGAAGCTCAGAGAACATCAGTTATATGCCAAGTTCAGCAAATGTGAATTTTGGCTGAAGGAAGTGGGATTCCTCGGACATGTTATTTCTGGAGAAGGAGTAGCAGTGGACCCTGCCAAGGTTGACACAGTGACAAGTTGGGAATCACCCACGACAGTTGGAGAAATCCGAAGTTTTCTTGGACTTGCAGGATACTACCGGAGATTCATCGAGAATTTCTCAAAGATTGCCAAGCCCATGACTGAGCTATTGAAGAAGGACAACAAATTCAATTGGACTGAGGATTGTGAAGCTAGTTTCCAAGAGTTGAAGAAATGATTGGTTACCTCACCAGTGTTGATTCTGCCAGATCAACGCAAGGATTGTGAAGTTTATTGCGACGCTTCTCGTCAAGGACTTGGAGCAGTGCTTATGGAGGAAGGAAGAGTTGTGTCATATGCTTCACGACAACTTAAACCCCATGAGAAGAATTATGCTACGCATGATTTGGAATTAGCAGCCGTGGTGCATGCATTGAAGACATGGAGACATTTTCTCATCGGAAACCATTGTGAGGTGTACACGGATCACAAGAGTTTGAAGTATATTTTCACGCAGAAGGAGTTAAATCTCAGACAGAAGAGATGGTTGGAGCTCATTAAAGATTATGATATGAGATTGCATTATCACCCTGGAAAGGCTAACGTAGTAGCAGACGCGTTGAGCCGCAAGAGTCATGTCAACACCCTCATGACAGGAGAGTTACCTCAGGAGTTAGCCGAAGACCTTCGCGAGCTATGTTTGGAGATAGTCCCAAGAGGCTATTTAGCGACATTGGAGATACAGTATACCTTGATGGAAAGGATCAGAGAAGCTCAGAAGACAGACAAGGAGATTGAAGAGATAAAGGAGAAGATGAGCAAAGGAAAAGCCAAGGGATTTCGTGAGGATGAGCACGATACCTTATGGTTTGAGGACCGCGTATATGTGCCAAATGATCCGGAGATCAGGAAGTTGATTTTGCAAGAAGCCCATGATTCACCGTACTCGATTCACCCAGGGAATACCAAGATGTATTTGGATCTGAAGAATACTTTCTGGTGGACCAGAATGAAGAAGGATATTGCAGAGTATGTAGCAGTTTGTGATGTATGTCAGAGAGTGAAGGCAGAGCATCAGAAGCCAGCAGGATTGCTACAACCATTGCCGATACCCGAATGGAAGTGGGATAAAATAGGCATGGATTTTATCACGGGATTACCCAGGACTCGTTCAGGCTATGACTCAATATGGGTTGTAGTCGACCGGTTGACGAAAGTGGCTCATTTCATTCCAGTGAAGACCACTTACACCAGTGCTAAGTTGGCAAAGATATACATGACCAGGATCGTATGTTTGCATGGAGTTCCGAGGACCATTGTGTCAGACAGAGGAACCCAATTTACCTCAAAGTTTTGGAAGAAGTTACATGAAACATTGGGAACCAGGCTGGAATTTAGTACAGCTTTTCACCCACAGACAGATGGACAGACCGAGAGAGTCAACCAGATTTTGGAGGACATGTTGAGAGCTTGTGCACTAGATTATGGATCTAGTTGGGACGACAATTTTCCATATGCAGAGTTTTCCTACAACAACAGTTATCAAACCAGTTTGAAGATGGCCCCCTTTCGAAGCCTTGTACGGAAGGAGGTGTAGAACACCGTTGTTACGGGACGAAGTTGGAGACCGTCAGCTGTTTGGACCAGATTTGATTAAGGAGTCTGAACAGAAAGTGAGGTTGATTCGCAATAGGCTCAAGGTAGCCCAGTCCAGGCAGAAGAGTTATGCTGATTCTAAAGGAAAGGAGACAGTTTACGAAGCCGGGGACAGAGTGTATCTTCGAGTATCACCACTTCGAGGAGTGAAGCGTTTTGGGGTTAAGGGAAAGTTAGCGCCCCGTTTTATCGGACCATACAGAGTTGTGGAACGTATGGGAGAGGTTGCCTACAAACTGGAATTGCCCGAAGGATTGTCTGGAGTTCATGATGTATTTCACGTTTCTCAGTTGAAGAAGTGCCACGCAGAGATGGCTGAGATACCACTGAGAGATACTGTGCCACTGGAAGCGATTCAGCTGGAAAGTGATTTGACCTATGAGGAGAAACCAGTTAAGATTCTTGAGTATGCCAGCCGAGTTACCCGCAGCATGGTTATCAAGTTTTGCAAAGTCCAGTGGAGTCACCACACGGAAGATGAAGCCACCTGGGAGCGAGAGGAAGATCTACGGAAGGACCACTCCCACCTGTTTCTAGCCAACCCGAATCTCGAGGGCGAGATTCATCTTAAGGGGGGTAGGTTTGTAACATCCCAAATTTTCAATTTGGTATGTTATACATAGATCATCATTGCATATCATGTTTTATTGCATTTTGGCAAATCCTCGATAAATCCTAAGCAACTCAAGGACCCTCGGAGAGAGTTGGGGATTTTCTCGAATTTTCATATTTGATTTTCATCAAATAATAAGACGAGGATTTTGGTTTTAATTATTTTCTCTCCGGAAAAATATTTCATTTTAAAAATAAATGAGAGGAGAAAATATGACTTCTCCAAAACAATTGAAATATTGGAGGTAAAATGTTAAAATCATTTATTGGAATTTATTTGGATTTTATTTGCAATTTTTATTGCATTAAAAATATTGCATGTTTTCAAAATATTTATTTTGTGTTAAAAAAAGTTCACCCTATTCTAGATTTTCTAACTAGACGGGGAAAATTTATTTTATATTTTTTGGACTTTTATTTATTTTTCTACAAATTATTTTCCGTGGAACGTTTAAAAAAAAACTTTGCCGCGCCGACTGGGCCGAGCCCAGCCGAGCCGCAGGCCGGCCTGCCCGCGCGGTCCTCCTCGCGCACGAGCGCGCGCCGCCGTACCGTGTCCGCCATGGACACAGGAGTCACCTCGCCCGCCGAGCCGCCGCCGCCGCCGCCGCACTTGCCCGCCGCCGCCGCCCGCACGGGAGCCGCCGCTGCCGCCCCTCGCCCTTCCCCGAGCCCCCGCACCCCCGCCGCACCCGCCGGAGCCCCGCCGGAGCACGCCCCGACGAGGTACTGCCTCGCCTCGTTTTTGCCGGTTTTAAAAAAAACCATTCGCTTTAAAAAAAACCTAGATCGGTTTTTTTTGTTTTATTATTTTGCGAGCGTTCACCGAACTGTTCGTTTTAACGAACGCGTTCGTCGGTTTTTCTCTGTTAACGAACGTCCGTTCTTTAACCGTTCGTCCGTTTTTCTTTTTCGTCGGATTTTTCTGCGATTATCTCAGATTCGATTTCTGATCGAATCTTCGTTTCTGTTTAACTTCTCGCTCGTTTATCGGAATCAGGCGATTCAAGCGCCTAGAGTTTCGTCTCGAAATTCTCTTTCCGTTTAACCTACTCAAACAAGTTTTCGCCACCGTAAAATTTGACCTAGATCCAGATTAGTAAACGAAGCTTCTTTCTTTCGCCGTTTGACTTTCGTTGCTTGTTTCGAGTTGATTCTTTTTGCAAACCGGAGTTCTTAAGTTGAACTTTCTGGTTGGATCTTTCATTCGAGTTTTACCTGTGCATTAGATGAGTACTGATTGTACGCTTGTTTTTTTGCGATAGAGTACCCGGAGTGTGCCGCTTGTTACTTCGAATCGCTACGTTTCGCGGATCATCAGCAAGGCAAGTAACACTTTGATCATACTTTTCCATACTCAGTTTTTATTGCATTAGATCAATCCTCAAACATTGCATGGTTAGGTTCTAATTAAACTGTGGGTTTTGGGAAGTAGTTGAGGTAGTACCTATTACCTGTTTTATTATCAAACCCTTGGGAGTTACTTCTACGTTTGCTATTATATTGCCATGCTATGCTCGTAGACGTGGATTGGGTTTGAGAGATTTCCATGACAGATGTGAGATTGTTAATTAATGGTTTACTTAAGGTGGCAACTAAAACTCACATCTGGGTGGATAGAGGTACCTGGGAATTCCAGGATTGCCTGTTTTTCTTTTGGACCGCCACCGAGGTTCAAAGGGATCATGAGATTATTCATGCTAGAAACTTCCGTGTGCAGCCGCAAGCTATTATGGGCTCTAGCATAGTTGACTAAGTTGTGTGAACTCTTACAGTGGTAGACTAGCAGATGTAGGGGAAAGTTGGTGTAACTGTCTACCCATACGTCAGGTGCAAACACTTCTGAAAGACTGTGTCTCGGTCATCCGTTACTCAAACACCATGTAGTGCGAGTAATCCAACGGAGGAGATCGAGTCTTGTGGGGAAAAGTGCGCAAACCTCTGCAGAGTGTAGAAACTAATCATGGTTAGCCGTGTCCCCGGTTATGGACAACTTGAGTATCTAGTACTTGGATTATCATGTGAATCTCATCACCATGTTACTTTTAATTAATTTTGTTGGGTTAATGATGATTTCTTAATTGGGATTGAGATGCTGTCAACCATCTCAATGTTTCACAACCACCATGATAGTTAAATAAAATTTATTCTTTTGTAGTAGGATAAAATTGGCTTTTCGCAAAATTGTAACCATAGAGCTTTCCACCAGCCATATATGCATGTAGTATAGCATTATTATTGTTCATTATTCTCTATGTGTTACATTGCCAGCATATTCTATGTGCTGACCCGTTTTCGGGCTGCAACGTTTCATGTTGCAGACTTTTCAGACGACGAGTAAGGTGCCTTAGGTCGTGGTCTTATACTCAGTGATGCCGCCGGAGTTGATGGACTCACTTATCTTCCAAGTCTTCCGCTGTTATCGTTTTTAGATGGCCTTAAGCCATGTTTATCATACTTATTCTCTTTGGAGATATTCGATGTAATAAGTGTGTGATTGCTACTCTGTTATAAATCCTCCATTTGTACTGTGCGTGTCAGCATTACTGATCCAGGGATGACACTAGTGCACAGCAGCACAGACCATTTGAGGTCTGGTCGCTACAGTTTATGAGACAAAGGTACCTTCCTTAGTTTTCTTGATTTGTAATCCAAGAAAAAACATAAGTTTACTCATCATAGGCATCTCAAACTTCTCCGACATTAGCCTTCCAAACTTTTCACAAAAATGAGGGTTAGTAGAACCAAATATGATATCATCCACATAAATTTGGCACACAAATAATTCTCCATTGACCCTTTTAGTAAAAAAGAGTAGAATCTATTTTCCCAATTTCAAAGCCTTTATCAATAAGAAACTTGGTCAAGCATTTATACCATGCCCTAGGAGCTTGTTTAAGACTAAAGAGATTTGTGAAGTTTGTAAACATGATTAGGTTTCTTGGGATTAACAAAGCCGGGGGGTTGTTTAACATAAACTTCCTCCTCAATTTCACCATTGAGAAAAGCACTTTTAATGTCCATTTGGTATAAAGTGATATCATGGTGATTGTCATAAGCAAGTAAGATGTGAATGGACTCAAGTCTAGCAACAGGGGCATATGTCTCACCATAGTCCATACCTACGACTTGAGTGTAGCCTTGAGCGATGAGACGGGCCTTGTTGCGTACAACTTGTCCATTTTCATCTTGCTTATTTTGGAACACCCACTTGGTTCCAATGACATTTTGATCATCGTTGGGCTTCTCAACCAATGTCCATACTTGGTTTCTCCCAAAGTTGTGTAGCTCTTCGTGCATAGCATTTATCCAATCCGGATCCTCAAGAGCTTCTTCAACCTTCATAGGTTCAACATTAGAAATGAATGAGTAATGTTCACAAAACTTAGACAAATGAGATTTAGAGAGAGTGATTCTCCCGGTTTGAATGTCGTTGAAGATTTGTTCAACGGGGTGATTTCTTGAGATTCTTGCTCTAACTCGTGAGAGCTTTTTCTTGGGTTGGGGTGGAACATCCTCATCATGATCTCAACACACCAGTAGGTGGTTCTCTCTCAGAAAATGAATGGTGGAAGTGTAGGCACGTTTTGATGGCTCTCTTCCAGATGAAGAGGGGGCGGAGGGGTATATATAGCCTCCACACAAAAATCCAACCATTACACACACTTGACCCAAATCTGTGAGACCGAATAGAAGAACTCGGTGGCACCAAAAGGTTCAAACAATGTTAGGAATCTTAGTGGGACCGACTGGAACAACTAGGTGAGACTGATGTGCTAGGGATTAGGGAAAACTCCATCTCGGTTGGACCAACTGCGTCAACTCGGTGAGACCGAAGTGAACAAAAGGTACACGAAGAGTCTGCGAAGCCAAATCGGTGAGACCGATTGCATGAACTCGGTGAGACAGAAATAATTGCAACTGATCATAGGGCGCTGGCAAGGCCATCTCGGTGAGACCGAGATCCGTATCGTCGGACCGAACTGTTAGGGTTTCGGGCAGGGGATATGTTATATGAACTCGGTAGGTCCGGGTTGGAACGGTCGGTGTGGCCGAGTTGGAGTTTAGGGTTTTATCATATTTGGATGGAGAGAGTGGCTGAGGGTTCAAGAGCAATATCACTGAGGACTTGAGCAAGTAATCATTAAGCAACACCTCATCCCCTTTCAATAGTATTGGCTTTCCTATGGACTCAATGTGATCTTGGATCACTAAAACATAAATAAGAGTCTTTAGCTTTAGCCAATCTTTGACCTTAGCATTTCGAAGGGGTTCCACATACTCCTGTACAGGCCACTCCATTGTTGAACTTATCAGAAATATACTAGATAAAATTGTTAGTCCAACAAGAGATATGTTGGCATTAATTAGCAAAGTCACCTAGGGAGCACTTGTGCTTTCAAAGCCTCCTATAAAAACCAGCATGACCAAGGAAACTACGAATAACTTTAATATCTTTAGGACATGGCATTTTCTTAATTGCATCAACTTTAACTTTATCCACCTCAATACCTCATTCAAAAAAATTTATGCCCCAAGACAATGCCTTCATTAACCATAAAGTGGCACTTCTCCCAATTCAAGACAAGATTAGTTTGTTCACATCTCTGCAAAACTCGATCAAGGTTGCTTAAGCAATCATCTAAAGAAGTTCCGTAAACGAAAAAATCATCCATGAAAACCTCAACAATCTTTTGACAAAAATCAGAGAATATAGCAGTCATACATCTTTGAAAGGTAGCAGGTGCATTACTTCAACCAAAGGGCATACATCAATAAGCATAGGTTCCAAAAGGGCTAGCAAATGTGGTTTTCTCTTGATCAGGTTGTGAAACATGTATTTGAGAAAAACCAGAATATCCATCAAGAGAGCAAAAGTGTGTGTGCTTAGATAATCTTTATTGCATTTGATCAATGAAAGGCACAGGGTAATGATCTTTTCTAGTTGATTCATTTAATTTTCTAAAATCAATTGCCATTCTGTAGCCAGTAACAATTCTTTGTGGGATAAGTTAATTTCTATAATTAGGAACAACAGTAATACCTCCCTTCTTAGAGACACAATGAACAAGAATTACCCATCTACTATTAGCTATGGGATAGATTATACCTGCCTTCAGAAGCTTTAATACTTCAGTTCTTACCACTTCTTTCATCTTAGGATTCAATCATCATTGGTGATCAACAACGGGTTTAGCATCGGGTTCCATATTAATCTTGTGCTGACAGAGAGTGGGGCTAATGCCCTTAAGATCATCGAGAGTATATCCAATAGAAGCATGGTGCTTCCTCAGAATTTTAATAATATTTCGACTTCATATTCTAAAAGATTATCACTAATAAAAACAGGATATATCTTTTTCTCATCAAGATAAGCATATTTTAAGGTGTCGGGTAATTGATTTAATTCAAACACAGGATCACCTTTAGGTGGAGGAGGTCCTCCTAGAGTTCCAATAGGCAAATTGTGTTTAAGGAGAGGCTATTGTTCAAAGAATATTTTATCTATTTCAGTTCTTTCACCCAAGTGCATATCATTTTCATGGTCGAGCAAATATTGTTCTAGTGGATCAGTAGGAGGCATGGCAATAGAAACAAGACCAATTGTTTCATCTTTTCTAAGTAATTTTTTATCCTAAGGTTGTCTACGGAATTTAGAGAAATTGAACTCATGAGACTCATCACCAAGACTAACACTGACAGTTTGTTTTTCACAATCTATCTTAGCATTGACAATGTTAAAGAAAGGTCTACCAAAGATAATGGGACAAAAGTCATCTTGTGGGGAACCAAGAACTAGAAAATCAGTAGGATATTTTATTTTCCCACACAAGACTTAAACATCTCTAACAATCCAAGTGGTGTGATGGTATCTCTATTAGCAATTTTAATAGTAACATATATGTCTTCTATTTCAGAGGGTGCTATGTCATTCATATTTTCTTGGTATAAAGTGATAGGAATAACAATCAAACTAGCCCCTAAATCACATAAACCATGATAGCAATGATCTCCTATTTTAACTGAGACAACATGCATGCCAACCACATGTCTATGTTTATCTTTTTCAACGGTTTTGGCGATTCTAGCAGCTTCACCACAGAAGTAAATAACATGCCCATCTACATTTTCAACCAAGAGATCTTTAACCATAGCAACACTAGCTTCCACTTTAATTTGCTCAGGGGGTTTCGGTGCTTTAATATTACTTTTGCGAACCACATCTGATACCTTAGCATGTTCCTTTATCCTAACAGGGAAATGTGGTTTTTCAATATAAGCAATAGGCACAACTGGATCAACATTGTAAATGATAGTTTCATCTTTAACTATGACCAGTTCTTCAATTTATTCTTTAATAGGTGGATGATATTTAACAACTTATCCTTAGGGAGATCAACATGAGTAGCAAATGATTCACAGAAAGAGGAATACTATCTTAGGGTCAAGTCCATATTTAGTGCTAAACTTGTGAAAAGCATCAGTATTCATACAAGATTTAACACAATCAAACTCAAGCTTAATACCTCACTCTTTACCTTCATCAAGTTCCCAATCTCCAGAGTTGTGTTTAATTCTTTCCAAAAGATACCACCCGAATTCAATAGTTTTCTTCATAATAGAACTAGTACAAGAAGTATCGAGCATGGATTGATCATCACGAGAAAGCCGAGCATAAAAATTCTGAATAATAGTTTCTCTCGAGAGCTCATGATTGGGGCATGAATATAACATTGACTTAAGCCTCCCTCAAGATAGAGCGATAATTTCTCCTTCACGAGGCCAAAAATTATATATATAATTCCGATCACGATGAACTAGATGCATAGGATTTTTTGGGTGAAATTCCAGTTTCAATCGATGCCAGTTCTAAGACCCAACATCATCGCGTAGCCAATAACATGTCTATGCTTTTACCTTCAAAGATAAAGAGAAAACCTTCTTCTTAACTTCATCTCCGGGTAAACCTGCAAGCTTAAATAATCCACAAATTTCATCCACATGTATAAGATGCATATCAGGATGTTGAGTTCCGTCTCCTACATAAGGATTAGCTAGCAGTTGTTCTATCATACCCAAAGGAATTCCATAACCAATATTTTCAGTAGGTGCAGTAGGTTGAGGGGCAACAAATTGTGCTTCTAGTCAAGGTGAAGATACCCGGAACAAACCCCTCAAAGGATTGTTTTCCATAGTGACAAGTGACAATAATTTCAGCACATAATATAAATTTTCCTTACCGAATTCCACTTACCAAGAGTGCTTCACTCCGCGGGAACGATGCCAGAAAAGATTCTTGATGACTCACAAGTATAGGGGAACAATCGTAGTCCTTTCGATAAGTAAGAGTATCAAACCTAACGAGGAGCAGAAGGAAATGAAAAGCAGTTTTCAGCAAGGTAATGTCTCCAAGCACTGTAATTGTCTATAATAGGTATTCTGATAACAAGATAATTTGTAACGACCAAGTAATGGTAAGGGTTAATAAGGTGCAGCAAGGTAGCCCAATCCTTTTGTGGAAAAGGACAGGCCAAAACGGTCTCTTATAGTAAGCAAAGCGTTCTTGAGGGCACACGGGAATTTCATCTAGCCACTTTCATCATGTTGGTTTGATTCATGTTCGCTAGTTTGATAATTATATGTAGGCGGACCGGTGCTTGGGTGTTGTTCTTAATTGAACAAACCTCCCACTTATGATTAACCCCCTCTCAAGCATCCACAACTACGAGAAAAGTATTAAGTTAAAACCTAACCATAGCATTAAACATATGGACACTACTGCAGGATGTTGCACTACTAGGAAAATGCCTACTAGTGGCGCGCCAGTTTTGCCTACTAATGGCGCACTACTGGTGCGCCACTAGTACCACGCCACTAGTATTTTTTACTAATGGCGCACCACTAATGGCGTATCTGGTATACTAATGGCGCACCAGGCAGTGCGCCATTAGTATAGGCCACGGTGCACCATTAGTATGCCTCCCACGGGGCCATATTTACCCATGTGCTTTGCCATACTAATGGCGCACTGCGGGGTGATGCGCCATTAGTATCCTTTGGCATACTAATGGTGCACGTTGGGGTGATGCGCCATTAGTATGTATATTAGGGATTTTTTTCTGATATTTGCACAGATTACAAAATATATTATTGGACAGAATATAAACAGCACCACACAGCAATAGAAGATTCATCGAATACAATAGAAGATTAGTCTCCGAATACAATTCACCATATTAGTCTCCGACTTCAAAAGATCGAACAAAGATAGAACATTACAAGTCTCGACACCGCGAGTAGCGAGTTTGTTGAAAGTAATACTAATCCTAACAAGTCCTACTAATCATCATCATACAACTTCTACTCGTTATTAATAACAAGTCATACGATCATCATCCTGATAGTCATCGAACCAACCCTACTTAATTGTTCTTAGCACATGATCATCAGTATTAGGCAGGACCTAAATACCCTATTTAAGGTAAAATAGCATAAAATAATATAGACCCTGACTCTCCATTATGGAGAATGGAGATCATCCTGTCTCCAATTCTTGCCCGACGCTTCCTTTTGCTTCCAAGAACCTCCTTACGACTGTCCATACATTTTTTCCATTCTCTGATTAGCATGTCTCCACTTCTTCTAGAAATCCGGTATGGACAGTTGAGATTCGTAGGATGACCTGGATATAAGTTCAAAACACGAAGGCTGCCATTCTGATACATCAAATGAGGCACACAATCCTCTGGGATTCTCTGTTGAAAAACATAGTAATAACTTCATAGTTAGCAATGATGTACTAGTTTTAGAAGTATGCAAAAGATGCACGGATGTCGTAATAGTAAAAAATCTTACCAAGGTATCTCCATGGTAGTTACCATAGTTCAACACGTGCACTAGTGGCACGTATTGACCATAATGTTGAGGAGTTTGATTGTAGATATTGTAGTTCTCAAGATCAGTACAAAATCCGACCAGATGATTTTTCTCCTGATAAGTTAACTCGGAGCCTTCGGTGTAGTGGATTTTGTCTACCATATTCCGCACATTTTTTTAACAATCAAAATAAGCTGTCAATGGAAATAAGTTGTCAAATATTTTGAAATAAACAATATAAATTAGTTAATAATTAACTATGTTTGAGAAACTCACATAGCGGTAAAACTGGAGGCGTATGAACAAGGACCCAAATGTCCATATTGTCTTGGTCGATGTCAGGATCACCAAGATCCATGGTGACAAGCATACCCTCATCAAAACCATACATCTTGCAAAATGCTTCCCAATTTTTGCAACCAAAATGGGTTACGCTCTCAGCATTATACAGATTTACTTGAAAATCCACATCATGATGTGTCCTTAGGTGAATTTTCTTCGTTTCAAAATTTTCATGATCTTCAAAATCCATCCTCTCTAAGACATAGCGTCTTGCATGCATGGGATAAACTATACTCGAATTGTAAAAGATGAAATTACACGTTGAAATAGTTGAAGTCATGCTTAATTATGAAAAAAAACACTTGTCGTCGTTGCGTACCATTTCAACTTCGAAGGTCTCCTCGAGCTTAATGCTGAAGCGCCGATCATCGTCAAGGTGAGGCCTGTCGCACAGACCTCTTCCGTCGTGGCACCAGTCGCACTCCCCCGGGAGACTTTCGTCGTCAGATGACGACATTTCCTATGTTCATAATTCAAAACTACATCATCTCTGTTGGGTCCAATAAGATAATCCACAGTGTGGTGAAAACACGCCCTTCGAACTGGTTTGAGCAATTGGTGAATGGAGATGGTCTACGATTTTCAGTAGTAAGAAGTGAAGTGGTAATTTTGAGAGCAAATGGTTAGGATGAGTGGTTCCTCTTTCCTGTTTAGCTTTACAATAGAATATTGTTAGTCATGCGCACTTGTGCATTTTCGGCCAGGCCCAGTGGAGTTGGCCTAAACACATTTCTTTCTTTAAGCCTGCTACATCCATCTCAAGTATTTATGGTCAAGGGTTAGCAGGGCCATCCAAATAGAATATGTGGTATGGGCTTTTTTAGTAGGTCATCCTACTAGATTAGGGTTTATCGATGACGAGCAACTGACATTAGTAATAACTATGAGTAGATATCACACTTCTATATGTATAACACAAGAGGCAGTTGATTCTACTTAATTAAGTACTAAGACCCCGACCCATGCATTAGTCACAAGTACCCCATATGTCCTATTTTTAGCAAAGTCATGCTAAAATTCATGGAAAATTTCAGCATGACCTTTGCTGAAAATAGGACATATGGAGTACCCGAATTTGCCGGAACGGAAGTTAATTGGCATTCCAGCAAACTCAAGGGCCTCTTGGGGTATAGCAGCAGCATCACAAGTTGACAAAATTCCCAAGTAGTATAGTAGCAGCATCACAAGTAGTACCAATGAACATATAGTCCAGCACATTCTGAATTTTGATAAATGACAGCAAGTTAACTCATGCTGACAGCAACAAACTTATAACAACATAAATGAAATTGTAGTTGTACGATCATAAACTTATAACAACATAAACTCATGCTGACAGCAACAAATTGCAATGATCAAGCTATCTGAAAACAGAGTCCTTGTTGATTAACTATCAAGCTATCTAAAAACAGAGTACTTGTTTATTAACTGGCAGGGTAGATAAGAGACTGCAAATTAAATAGCCATATATCCATCTTCTGAGCTATGAGCCATGGACCATCCACCCCATGAACTAGGAGTGTCATGCAGCATAAAAACTGCCAGTAGCCAGAAGAACTGCACCAAAGCAACTGCAGTTTTGCAACTATGTGATAGTGAACAACACAAGAGCTGTTGCTGCTCAGGGCTTCAATTTGAAATACTACTGGAAGATAACTAACTAAAAATATGTGGAAGTGGAGCATTACTACTCTACAGAAAGATAACGCAATGTAACAAAAAGTGGACATGTACAATAGGCTAGGCAAAGCAGGATGGGGAACTGGCAAAAGCCTCTCTACTGAGCAGGGTTACTTTATTAGGTGAGAACCTGCAGATTGTGTATTGGTCCTTGTTTGCTGACCTCTTGTTTGTTTCCTCTATGCCAAAACTTACTGTCTGGTTCTGAAACTGATACCGTGACAAGGGAAAAAGAAAATGGGCATCAAAACCAAACAATGTGCTAATAGTAGGACGAGTACTAACATGACTAAAGTCACTTCTGCAAAAAAAGGGAAAGGAGCTCTTGCTCCCATTGCCAAGAATCTTTGGTGCTTGAGAGGGAAGCTTGGTCACTTTACAAAACTGAACCCCCCACACCACCAGTAGAACACAGCCATTCCTAAAGCTAAAGTTTTTATGCTTAAAACCTTCTTAAATAGCAGTGCTTAGAACAAGATAGTCCCAAGTCCAGGCCACCTCCCCCTCCCTAGTTACGCCACAACATCCATCTAGACTCAAGTATTCTGACAAAGCAAAATGTGATTTCAAGGTGGGGTATAAGTAGGAGCGTGAGAGTAACTGTTTTCATTTTCTTCCTTTTTCATTTTTGTTGTGTGTTGACACTTATCACAGTACCCAAGTGTGTATCAAAGAAGAGAATGCAGCTTGTGGAAAGGATGCCACTGCTTTCTTCAGTTTCAGTTCAGAAGGTTGGTGTCTATCTGAATCTGTGTGTTTCTTTTGCAGGCTCCCAACGCAATGGTGGATCAGATGGGGCTAACAGTGGTGCATCGGCATATGATTCGTGCAGGGGAAAATGAGCAGGGATTTTGATAAACAAAGAGAAGTGAATTTGGGTGGAGGGGTGAGACCTGGAACACTGGAGGCTGGAGTGGGTCGAAGCAGAGGTTGAGTACGCGAAGCTTCGTCAGTTCCCGGAGCCCCTCGACATTGGCTATCTTGTTCCTGACAAAGTGCACACACGCACGCATGAGATGCGGGAGACGAAGAAGAAAACTAGAAAGGGAAGAAGAGAAGGGGAAGATGGACAACTGCGGGGTGGTGCTGCTAGAGATGCTGTCGGGGCGGCGGGCGCTGGACAAGAAGGAGGAAGGAGGAAGGAGGAGAGGGACCTGGGAGGGCGCGGCCGGTCGCCGGAGGGGTCGGAGTCGGGGTTGGGGTCGGGGTCGGCGGCGGCGGCGTCGAAGGGATGGCTCGAGGGCATCCGAGCTTGTCCGGGTCCTCGTAGTCGAAGAGGAAGACGGCGGCGGTCCTCCTGGGCGCCTCGGTTGGTCGTGGGGAGGCCGGCGGCCACGTGCTTCGCGGGTCGGCGCGGGGGAAGCGGCGCGGGGGAGCTGCAGTGGTGGTGGTGCGGGGGACCTACAGTGGTGGGGGCGCGGGGGCGGCGGGGGTGGAGTCCGGCGAGGGTCGAGGAGTTACTGGCGAGGGAGAGGGACGAAGGGGATCTGGCGAGGGAGAGGGAGGAATTAGCTAGGGGGAAACTTATTAATGGCGCACCCCGAAGCGGTGCGCCATTAGAATGTTTTTTTTAGATAGCAATGGCGCACCCACGATCGGTGTGCCATTAGTAATCTTTTTATATATAGCAATGGCGCACCGGCCAGAGGTGCGCCATTAGTAATCTTTTTTTATATGGCAATGGCGCACCAGCCAGAGGTGTGCCATAAGTAAATTTTATTTTTATTTTTTTTGCATCTAATAATTTTTGAGAAAATGAATATGAATATGAAACAGTAATAATTTTTTATAAAAACAGTAATAATTTTTTGTGACGGTGGAGCGGGCCGGGGAGGGTGCGGGGAGTCGGTGGCGGCGGTGGAGCGGGCCGGGGAGGGTGCGGTGTGTCGTCGGCGGCGGTGGAGCGGGGGAGGGTACGGGGGGTCGGCGGCGGCGGCCGGTGGAGCGGGGTAGAGGGTGCGGGGGGTGCTCGGCGGCGAGGGGGACCGGATCTGGCGAGGTGGGATAGCGATCGAGATGGAGGGGGATCGAGATCCAGTGTCCATGAAATATACACTAATGGCGCACCGGGGAACAGTGCGCCATTAGTAGTTTTGCAAAAATAAAAAAATAAAAAAATATAGTAGTGGCGCACTATGAGGCCGGTGCGCCATTACTAGTTAGAACTAGTAATGGCGCACTGTGCCCTGGTGCGCCATTAGTATGTTTGGAAAAATAAAAATAAATTTTTTTGTTACTAGTGGCGCACCGTCTGTCTGGTGCGCCATTAGTGTCTTTCACACTAATGGTGCACCAGCACATGGTGCGCCACTGCTATATAGTAGTGGCGCACCACATGTCTGGTGCGCCATTAGTGGCCATTCCATCTATAGCCCTTTTCCTAGTAGTGCTGCTAACGCGACACTACAATCAAAGACCCTTCGACGAAACTGTGTGCAATGCCATAATTGCAAACGGTGGTGTAAAAAACTATCAAAAAAGGTGCAAAACGTTTTTGATGGAGGATGCATCAAACACAGTTCAGATTTTAGTTGCATGTGCGATGAGGGGCATACGGTTGATCTGTACGAACTGTTTGCGATGAGACAGAACAACAAAAATGGGCAGCCAGATCAAGGTGTGTGCGATATATGGCATACAGTTCACTCCGATGAACCGTTTGCAATGGTTGCGGTGAACACAAACGATTCGTCGTAACAAGATGTGTGTGATACCCGGCAAACAGGTCGGTAATCAGAATTGTGTGCGATCATTATAGACAGCCCATACGGTCTTTTTTGTGAATTGTGTGCTCGTCAGGGCACACAGTTCAACAAACCAACATGTGGGCGATAATGTAGAAGATCTTGTCGAATACATATTACTAACCGTCTGCGATGAGATTGACAGGATAAACAAAGATATATACAGTCTTCTTAATTTACTCCTTCTTCTGCTTATTGTTGTTGTTGGATGGCCCCATGACATCGTCTTGGCGAGGACGCTTCTTGCCGCTGACCGTTGACTTTTCATCGCCGCCGCCGTCGTTGCTGTCGTCGTCATCCTCCTCCTCATTAGACCATTCCTCCTCATCATCCTCGTCATCCTCTTCATCCTCCGACGGCTGCTCGTCCGTCTGGTTGTCGTCTGACGACTCCGGAGGCGGCGTCCCTTCCATGAACCGGATATAATCGAGGTCTGAGCTCGATGCCGAACTCATGGAAGACGAGCGGGATGATTCCGATGTTGACCTATCATCGAGCGCTAGACTGCTGGCCGAACTGTCGTCCTCGCTGTCGCTCGACATGGCTGCAGAGTGTGTGCCAGTGTGTTCCCCGGCCTGCCGGGGACGATGAAGATGGTGGACACTTAAGCGGGGTATACAAAGAAGAGGAACTGCCAATTGAAGCGGTGTTTTTTTTGCGCGCGGGGGAGGGGGGGATAGAAGCGGGGGTTGACGTATTATCTAACCGCTAATATTATCAACCACAATTATTTTTACCCATTCTCTCCAAATTCCCGGGGTTGCGCAGGACTCCTATTGGCTATTTGGCTAGTTTCCCTTTTCAGGACAAAAACAAGGAACGTGTTTTGGGATTATGCACCGGTACCGGTACGAACGGAGTAGGACAGTTGGCAAGCAATACATTGAGCTCTTCTTATTGATAAAGCCAGTAATAATCAAACTAAAAAGGAAAAGAAAAATATCTGCACAAATCTTCGCGTAACATCAATGGCGCAGGACCAAGATGTGCATTACTTAGAGCACATCTAGATGTGCTTTAGCAATACTGTCAAACAAAACCGCTAATCATCATTGCAAGCAGCGCATAGAACATGGCTAATGCGACAACCACAACTACACATGCTAGTTCCTTCTTGTCTCTTGCTTTCATCTGTTGCGTGTGATTGATTCTTTCTTGCTTCATCGTACTGATTGTACATTCCATATAAGCCAGTTTCTTCTTCAGCTTTACGTTATCTTCTGCGAGCTTGGTGATAACACTCCGAGCCCTGCCATGCCATTCTTCATCCAGCCAGTTAACAAAGGCACAAGCCTCATATCCCTGCCAATGTTAAATAGTATTCAGGATGAGCGGTGGCATTAACTGAAGTAAAATGATGAACTTAATTAGCACTAACCTCTAAGGGGCAACTTAGAAACCGCCTGCCAATGTCGAATCCCTCGGTGCATACACGTCGAGCGGGAGTGTGCCTGTGCACACAACTCAGCTTTTGGTACTTATCGGTGGCGCCAAACTCGGAGTCGAACTCGTGTTGCGGGAGTCTGGAGTCATGCTCCGGATGCCGCGACAGCACTACAAAAAAAAGACACATCCGTGACATTTTGGGCCGAACGAATTTTTTTCTGTCATACATATGACACTTCTTTGACGATAATTGTGACAAAACCCGGTATCATCATAGATGTGGTGGGCTCCTACTTCTATGACAAAAAATCATGACAGAAAATGGGCTATTCGTCCTGGGTGGGCCGGAGACGCAGCTGCATGACATTCTTTGGGCCGTCCATGACAGAAAAAACCGTGGTAGAAGCGAGGGCGAGGAAAATTTCGGGGAGTTCCCGGTTATGGTGGGAGGTCGGGGGCCGAGCGATGCACGTTTCTCTCATACACGTACGCGCGTGTGTACGAGGCATTGGCTCGAACTGAACCCGAGCGAGGCGTTGGGCTCTAACTGAACCCGAGCGATTGCACTGCAGGCTACGCATTACTAAACCCGAGCGATCGATCGATGGCTGTTAACTGAACCAGATCGAGCGATTCCTTCGCTACTGCTGCTAACTGAAGCCGATCGATTGGATGAACAGTGAGCGTTGCCGGGGGGGTTGGATGAACAGTGAGCGGTGGCGTTGCCTCTGGATGAACAGGACCTCGTGGTGTGGTGGAGGGCTGGATGAACAGTAGACGGTGGAGGAGTGCCCGTGGTGTGGAGGGCTGGATGAACAGTAGACGGTGGAGGGGTTCCCGTGGAGGGGTGGTTGAACAGTAGCCGGTGGAGTAGCGCGCGGTGGAGGCTGGATGAACAGGAGCCCATGGAGGCTGGAGGTGGTCGATGGTAGCCCGTGGAGGCTGGAGGAGGTCGACGGTGGAGATGAACAGTATCCCGTGGAGTCCCGTTTTGCGGTACGCCACACCCCTCCCGATGAACAGGACCCCTGTTTCGACCATAGGAGGTCCGTTTCGTCCGTTTTGCGGTACGCCACACCCCTCCCGATCAACAGGACCCCCATTTCGACAGTAGGAGGTCTGTTTCGTTCGTTTTGCGGTACGCCACACACCTCCCGATCAAAAGGACCCCCGTTTCGACCATAGGAGGTCCGTTTCATCCGTTTTGCGGTACGCCACACCCCTCCCGATCAACAGGACCCCCGTTTCGACCATAGGAGGTCCGTTTCCTCTGTTTTGCGGTACGCCACACCCCTCCTGATCAACAGGACCCCGTTCCGAACGTAGGAGGTCCGTTTCCTCCGTCCTGCGGTATGCCAGGCCTCGTTTCCATCGCCTGTTCCATCCAAGCCCTCCCGATGAACACGACCACACATTCTGTTCCGACCCAGCCGGTTGGCTCCCACGCGTTCCGTTGCCTCCCGATGAACACGACGCATTCCGTTGCCTCCCGATGAACAAGACGCATTCCGTTGCCTCCCCATGAATACGACGTATTCCGTTGCCTCCCCATGAACACGACGCATTCCATTGCCTCCCCATGAACACGGCGACGACGCTGTTTCTCCGTTCCGGCCCAGCCATGTACACGAGCCCTGGCCGTACGTATGCGCGAGTAGGCGTTCGAGACCCTGCCCGTATGTACACATACGTGGCCGTATTTTCTTTCTTGCACCCTGGCCGCTGTACGTACGTGTACATGCTACGTGCGCGCCTCTACTACGACACGTGCGCGCCTCTACTACGACACGTGCGCGCCTCTACATCGACCAGTATGTACGTACACGTTCGCGACCAGAATGACAACACTACGTACGCTTCGACCAGGTGGGTCCCGACTGTCAGGCACTTCCTTGCCTGCGAAGATGTAGCTGGTGGGTCCCAGCACTCAGGGGGGCGAATCGTTTTTTTGCCCGGATGCACTTCCTTGCGTGCGAAGGTGTAGCTGCTGGTCCCAGCAGTCAGGGGGGCGAATCGTTTTTTTTGCCCGGACGCACTTCCTTGCGTGCGAAGGTGTAGCTGGTGGGTCCCAGCAGTCGGGGGCGAATCGTTTTTTTCAGACGCACTTCCTTGCATGCGAAGATGTAGCTGGTGGGTCCCAGCAGTCAGGGGGGCGAATCATTTTTTTCCCGGACGCACTTCCTTGCGTGCGAAGATGTAGCTCGTGGGTCCCAGCAGTCAGGGGGCGAATCATTTTTTTCGCGAAATACGGTGGCCCGTCCAATGGGTCCCTGCTGTCAGGTGGAGGAATAATTATTTTGCGCATAATAAGGAGGCACTTCCTTGCGGCTGCCGTGGACCCAACTGTCAGCCTCTCCACGTACAGTCCACGTCCGATGGAAGTCGTTCCTTGACCACGTTGACCACGTCGCGCCGAGAGCACCAGGGCGGTGGACGACGGTGAGGCCTAGGAAGGGGACGACGCGGAGCCGGGGAAGACGCGGCAGTGGATGCACACGCGGAGACGAGTACGAGGGTTCACTGGTTCGGCTATGCTGCCGCCGCCGTAGAATAACAGGGGGTGTCGGTGAGTGGAGGGATGGCCTGGCCAGCGGTGGGAGTAGTAGGGGGTGGTGAGGCCTCCACGGCAGCACAGCCGGCCACGGGAGGCAGGAGCACGCGGCACGACTGGCGCTGGTTTGGGCGGCTGGAGCAAGAAGACCAGAGGTTGAAGAATCACGACGGCCGTTGGATGGACATCGTACGGTCACTGCAGCTAGAATCGTTTATATTGACTAAGTTGACAAAGCCCTTGGTACGTCAACTTAGTAGGCCCACAGGCCAGCTTCCGAAATGGTGCGCCCCAGATGTCAGGGGGAGGAATCATTTTTTGGGCGCGTGAAGCTAGAATATCCGAGATTGAAGAAGAAGCACGGCATCCGTTGGATGGACATCCAATGGCCAATGCTGCTTGAACCGTGTGTTGACTATAAGTTGACAAACCCTTGCATATGCGTCAACTCTGTGTTTTTAGGGGACGCGTCAACTTAGTAAGGCCAGAAGTGTGTGGCAGAGAACTTATAGCCCATTTGAGATTTGTAAGAATGTGTAGCCCATTTTTGAATTCTAATGGAATTTACTACAGCCCATTTACAGTTTGTTAAAAGTACAGCCCATTTCAACCAACCGTTCAAAACAGAATTCAATAAAATTTCCCACATTTTGATGGGATCCGAAATATTTTTATCTCGAAATTTCTAGTCAGATTAAATACAATTTCAATATAAATTTATATTCCGTAAAAATCCAACGAAACATTGCGCTCACAACAATTAATGAAATTAAAATTTTCAATATCCAAAAATAATATTTTATAAAGTAATCACGTGTTTGGTGCATTTTTTTATAGTTACTGCCCAGTTTTTATAATTACATCCCATTTATTATTTCTTAAAGCCTACTTCCTTGTTAAGCCTAATGCATCCCTCCTAGCAATGATTTGCAGCCCAGCGGGGCGGAGAATAAGAACTTGACCTTGCCTGGGTATTCCAAAAAAAAGTATAGCTGGGCCAGCCGTTTTCAGCTTGAAAAAAATTAATATCTGGGCTGGATATCTGGCCTGGGCTAGACGGGCCACAGCCCGCCCAGTTAATACCTGCAGCGATGTTTCCGTTGTTGTTCAGAGGAGAAAAATTAATATCTGGGCTAAACATCGAAAAACTCTGCAGTGCTCACACCTCAAAAACACAAATACTGCCCGAGCTGCTTGGTCCTAGCTGTCGGCCGCTTCTTGTGCAATTCTCTCGTTTATTGACTACTACATAGGTTGACAATGGTGTGGGACCGTGATGTCAGGAAACCAGGAGGAAGCAAAATAAATTATAGTTATATATATATATATATATCTAATAAGGAGGCACTTGCGTACGTGAGACTATGGACCTGGTGGGTCCCCATTGTCATCCTCTCCAAGTAAAGTCATCTCCTCGCCCGCGCACGCTTTCCGCCCGAAACAGTCAGCGCCGCCCGCCCCGCTTCCCGGTGCAGGTGATTGCTCCGCCTTCAGACAACACAAGTGCCGTCCGTCCGTCCATCTGCCGCCTACATTAATGATACGCGGTTGCCGAGGTGGCTGCTCCGGCGCCACACGTCCGTCCCTCCGCCCGCCCACCATTTCTATATAAACTGCTGCGCCGGCCATAGCCGCAGTCATCCGCATCCGTTCCCTTTCTCCTGTCCACACCACTACTGCCCACCATGGCTTCCTCGCGCTCTAGTGCTCTTCGGGACGGGCGGACGACGGACCACAACGAGATGGCAGCCATTACTGCCGACCGGCTGGCCGGCAGGCAGCCGGAGGACGACGACGTCCCAATGGAGAACATGGTAGTCAACGATCTGGCGCCATCCCCCTCCTCCGTGCCATCCTCGCCGGTGCATTGCACCATGACCATCGGCGAGGCCCGTGCCCAATATATGGACAGGGTGAGGCAGATGCGTGAGGAGCAGTTCCGGGAGGTGCAGGCCGACGCCGCCGACAACCACCATCTCCTACAGGAGCACCTACAGGCGGAGGAGCAGATCGGCGCAGAGCGGGCAGAGCAGGAGGCGCTACTCGACTCGTACCGCTCCGCCCGCAAGGGCCGCCTCGAGCGCTGGCGGTACCGCATGCGGGTGGTGGAGGCTGCGGCCGCCTACAAAGAGGCTAGCAAAGAGGGCGATGAGGCGGGCGAGGCGCTGTTTGGCGAGACCGACGACGAGGCAGAGGACAATGCCGGCTCCGACGAGTCCCCGCTCCACTGGCGTCGATGAGGCCCTGCGGCGCCAATAACGAGGCGGAGGACACCGCCGGCTCCGCCGAGGCCCCGCCCCACCAACAACGAGGCAGAGGACATCGCCGGCTCAGCCGAGGCCCCACCCTGCCGGCAATGTGGGGGAGGATTTCCACCGCTCCGCTGAGGTGCCGCCCGCCGACAACGAGACAGAGGACATCGCCGGCTCCGCAGAGGCCCCGCCCCGCTGCCAACGAGGCCGCGCCACACAGAAAACGAGGAAGAGTAGAACACGGTAGGTCGCCGCCGCTCGGGTCCAAGTAAGGCCACCGCTGCTACCCTCCGGTTGAAGCCAAGCTAGGCGGGTTGACCATTGACGGCCGGTTAGCTACTTGGCGGCGACGTGGAGTCAGAGAGCTGCGCTGGACAGGAACGCTGCTTCTACTTAACTGCTGGTGCAGTTGGCTGACTGACACGTGGGCCCAACAGGACACATGTTAGTTATGCAACTGCACCTGCAGTTAAGTCACTGAAGCTTTTGTTCAGCTCAGCGGGACACAGGTGGGTAGCTTCAGTTAATTAATTATACCTCCAGCGCACCCCTTTTTAGTTGAAGAATGTATGAAATGTAATGAAATCCGGCATGTTCATATGAAATCCGACCGTGTAAGAATGAATTTATTTCGATTATTTCGAATTCCTGTATCACTGGCATTTGATGAACATGCAAAACAATACGTACTAGCATTATTGCCAGGGTGATCACCTCGTTTGCAGCAGTTTCACATGTACTCCCTCTGGTCCTTTCTAGTCTGCATACAAGTTTTGTCTGTAGTCAAAGTATCTCCACTTTGACCAATCTTATACAAAAAAGTATGCACTTTCACAATGTGCGAAGTAAAAAGGAACAGAAGGAGTACAAAGAGTTTGAGCAGCTTTTTAGCGTTTCTGTAAATTGAAATCAAACACACAGGCCTGGCAATTCATAGAGAAGATTCAAAACAATTGATGATTATGCATCTCAGTGACTCACATGTCAGAGGCAATATTTACTTCACAACTAAAGAATAAAGAAAATATTGATCGACGCTGCGGACAGCAAAGGGCGTCCCATTCGAAAATATCAAACGCATGCCTTGCTAAAATCAATGAGCAAAATTTGACAAGGTTGTCCCATTCCAAAATATCAAATGCCTACGATTGTGGAATGGGCAGGGTTTGCCATCAGTTCGGACATTGACATGGCACCTCGTGCTAAATAAACCAGCTGTTCTTTTTGTGCAGTTCCACCAAAATCAACCAAATTCGCGCGTAGCTTGTATGATTTCGCCCTTACATGTTGCAACGCCTTAAACTTATCGGCACCTCCTTTCTTGTGGTGGAAATGATTGATTCGATGTATTCATGAACATTTTGTGCAGTTCCCACTGAAATCAAGCTGAGCACCCCTGTTTGCACAAATACAAAAAAGTGATTGGTATAAAGCAAACTGTACTATGAATTGACAGTTTCAACAGGCACATACATGGTCCATGTAGAGCACACTTTTAGAAAAATGGAACTCACCAGAAAGAATCCTAGAACAACATTGTACTCGTGCATCACAGCAAAAAAATGGAGATTTGTCAGTCCTTCTGAGCTGAAGTTAGTTTGGTCTTGTGGGGAGTAATGTAACATCCTTCAACTGCTCCTTCTGATGAGAAGATAGACAGGGCTTCTTCCTCCTGGCATAATCGGAACTAGTCACTTCACGTACTACATATTCTTCTTCAGAGGAAGATGATCCTGTTGTGCAAAGACAAGAGGACTACTAAATGCTAGCATCCCTGTTTGCTCGAAAAAAAGGAAAGGAAATATTTAAAACAGCACAGATGAAGCACTTCTCAAGGACAATACCACTTTTTCATGACAGTATCTAAACAGTAGCACAACACCAATAGAGATGACAAAGCTCAATCATATGGATGAAATCAGTGGGCGAGTACCAACCTTTGTCAGGAGGCTTATTGTGTAGAGCATACAGATGAAGCACTTCTCCGGAACCATCTTTTGCTATCTACGGTGGTGGCCATGCTTACTATATACTCCTCGATTAGTTTAATGTTTCCAACATCTTCTTGTGCAGTTCCACTAAAATATATGGTATCTTCAAAGAAGATCCCTGTTTGCACAAGTAGAGATACTTACATATTACATTAAGAGTGGCATCAAATCAGTGACAAAACAATTGCTCGTTCCAGCCATAGCAATAAATAAAATGCAAAACTATATCATTACTTGTGTCATCACAGTTCCAGTGCTTCATTACAGCACCGGGAGTTGATTTTTGTTTTTCTTCCGCTTGTTCTTCCCCTTCGTCACCTGGTTCAATAACAGACAAGCTTCGCCTTCAATGTAAGATTTGGCATGTCAATTAGGGAGCACAAGTATAGTACTAAACTTAATTTTCTGATGAAAGTGGCAAAATATAGGCCAACGGTTGTGAAATATCCTTATCTGACCTCAATGGGATATTACGGTGCACATATAGATTGGAAGTCATGTCTCCATTTGTGCAGTTCACTAAAATCAAGCAACATTATCGTACAAGTAGCACAACATATGAAAGCACACTGCAGAATCATGTGAAAGAAGGCTAGTACTGACCTCTCATGATGCGGAATTCAAACAACTCACAAGAAGAAGATCTGAACCAAATTCGCCTTAACGGATAGGAAGTAAGATCTCCTCTTGTGCAGTTCCACTAAGATCAAGCAATCAAGCAACATTGTCGGTGTGACATTTTGGTTGAACTGCACAAGACACTCTTAAAACAAGAGTGTTTTGTGCAGTGCAACAAAAGGTCACAATGGCAACAAGGTGAAGTAGATAACCCTGTTACACAGAGGTGCAAAGGAAACAATTAGTGGTCAATAACGGTGGATGACACAGAAGCCAACAAAAAGAAGTATCTACCTTATCTAAATGGGAAAGAAAGCAAGACAGTAGCATTTCTCAAACGGTGGCATTGATTAATATTAAAATAGAGATTATATTAACAATAAAATTCGTTAAACATGTAATTTGCTTTTAAGTGTGGCATTGCATCAAATTTCCAGCGGCATTATTAGAGGGTGTTTGTTTACAGGGACATTTTGGTGTAGGGACTAAAAAACTCCGTGTGAGTCCCATCTAAACCAAACAGGAGGGACTTTTAGGGACTAAAAGTGGGCATTTGGGACTAAAGAAAGAAGACCCCGAGGGAGTCTTTTTGGGACTTTTTCCAACAGTTGCCCCTGCCACGCATCGCACCTTGTCTCTATTAGTTCATTACTAGGGGTAACATGGTCTTTTAGCATGTCATTTAATAACCTCTAGTCCATGTTTAGTCCCTGGAACCAAGCAGGTAGGGACTAGGGAGTTTTTAACCAAACAGGGCCTTAGATTAACAACAGCTAATGAGTTGCACGGGACAGTGGACGCACCAGCACCATGTGCATCTACCAATGTACTGTGGTCATGCACAGTCTGTTGCAACAAAGAACAAACATCCAAGGAGCATATTTGTGTTGGTCCCAGTTTTGTTATCTTTAGACACCTTTCCCTATGTGAGCGCGACAAATCTAGTGCAGCTCAAACTCTACAGCCTTGTCCCTTCCTTTCCTTTTTGAACTAGTACTTTCGCCCCTTCCTTTCCTCTTTGAACCACGTCCTAGATTTATGCGATACAACTTTCCCCACTACTTTCCCCCATTCCTTTCCTCTTTGAACCATGTCCTAGATTCATGCTATACAACTTTACCCCTTCATTTCCTCTTTGAACCACGTCCTAGATTCATGTTATATACAACTTTTCCCACTACTTTCCCCCACTCCTTTCCTCTTTGAACCACATCCTAGATTCATGGTATACATGCAGCTAGAGCAATGCATGTGGAGTAAGTAAATTATACCTTAAGGTTCTTGGGCGTGGTTCGGTGGGCGACGGGACGGCGGCGAAGAAGAAGGGGTCGGAGGCCCTCCCGCGCCGCCGCTGGGTGGAAAGTGAACAGCTGTGCCGGTAGTCCCTCGCCGACGGCGACAACGTTAAGCCTCCTTCCCTTCCCGGCGGACGGATCCTGCTGGCTCTTTGAGCAGCAATGAGGGGAGAGAGAGGCCAACAAAGTCTTGTTTAGATCTGGAGAGGGCGAGAGAGTGTGAAGAGAGCAACTACAAGCGCTGAGGCTCCAGCGGGAGAGGGCGAGAGAGTGTGAAGAGAGCAACTACAAGCGCTGAGGCTCCAGCGGGAGAGGGCGAGAGAGTGTGAAGAGAGCAACTACAAGCGCTGAGGCTCCAGCGTGTATATATATACTGGAGAGAGAGTGTGAAGCGTGCAAACCCTAGAAAACATTTTGACCAGTCAAAGAATCCTCCTGGCATAAATTATGCTCAAGTGTAGTTATCGAACCCGAGACCTCAAGTTTGATGAGCGAATAGGCTAACCAGCTACACAACCCTCCCGTTATGTTCAACGAGAGGGAAATAACCTTTTATACATTCCTGCATTCGTGTGACAAGCATGCCGTGTTTTTTTTGTGTGTGTGGGAGTCACTGGGATTTCAATCATAATCGTGTCATGTGGCTTTGGTGGTAAGACTATCCACAGTGGTGCAGAAATAATGCAGCCTTAGTCGCCTTACCTCTCTCCACGTAGTACGTCGGGTCCCACCAGTCAGAGGGTGAAACAAACAAATTAATAAGAAAAATTAAAAGCGCCAGCAGTGTATCTTACCTCACACATCTCGCTACTGCTCGGGAACACTATCCAATTGATCCCTCTGTTCGCTCACGTACTATTTTAAGTGAATCCTTATAATAACATGCACACATATTTTGGGCACTTATATTCGACTTAAGTCAGTGTGCCACCGTATCTCGTATACTTACTACTCCCTCCGTCTAGGTGTAATAAGTCACGTTAGAAGGTGCAACGGGACCAAGGTGCGTGCGTGTGCGTGCGTGTGTGTGTGTGTGTGTGTTTAATAGCATGTGTGTGTTAGAGAGAGCGACAGATCGACCTACTCGTACAGAGAGATGTTGTGTAGTGTACGATTTTAGCCGTGAGAGTCGGTGGATCCTCTCGTTTCCGGGCGTGTCCGGTAGGGACATGCGGACAGCTGCCACGCCCACTGCTGACTAGCCCGGCCCACCCAAAGCCCCTCCATCGCCCGTGCGCGCTTCCCGCCCGAAACGGTCAGCGCCGCTCAAAAAGAATCGGTGCCGCATTCATGCCCGGGCAGAGCGGACGCGACCTCTCACTGGCGCAAGAGTGATGGTTGCTTCGTCCGTCCAACTTACTGCTGGGTCTATGTGATTTGACAGCTCATTGGTCTTTATTGCTGAGGTGGTAGGACTGCTGGATGTCCCACGCTTTCGACGAAAGGAGGTACTACTACTAGATTACAATTTTCTCCATTCTTACAGCGGAGGCGTGCAAGAGCAGTGAAAACACGCAGGCTCAGTGATTACATGGCCCACCTCACACCATCACCGTGCGACACCTAACTCTTTACATAGTACTCCCTCCGTTCCTAAATATTACTAGATGAGTCCCCGCGTGTTGCCGCGGAACAGCGGTATATCTCTCTGCGCAAAATTATCGATTTCATAGAACTAAAAAAACTCTATAACCGCATGACAAATGTCGTAGCCAAACTAAATAAACTCCCATCATCATTTAGATCATCCCACGTAAGGAAAAAAGATCAGCCAACTCCTACTGCATAATGGGATTATATTTTTCTTTTTGACATGTTAATGGGACTTAAAAGCTCACTTACATGCATGCTACCGGTGCATGCTTGCATGCAGACATGTTGATGTGATTTAAAACCCACTCACATGCATGTGCCACGGTATTTCTGCATGCTTGCTTGTGGCTTAGTGCGGAGCCTCTCAATGTCTAGATCAGATGGCTATTATGGACTGATTTACTTCATCTAACGGCTACATCAATTTTGATGATGTGGCCCAAGGAGAGGATAGAGAATTCCTAGTAGTGGGGGCTAGCTATTACTAGTAGATAAGTCTTTGTAGAGATTCCACTACATACGGAACAAAATGAATGATTCTACACTTAAAATGCATCTATATACATCCGCATGTGGTTCATGGTGAAATCTCTACAAAGACTTATATTTAGGAACGGAGGAAGTACTAGTATAGTACGTACTGTAATTTATCAGCGAGATAAATTTGTACAATGCTATGAAGCTTCCAGCTTCTGTTACATGTATCTTGCGTCCAAGGTTGCCCGTTGCAACATTTCATCAAATACAAAGGAGACTAACATGCATGCTATTGCATCTCAATGATTGACAGATCATATCAAATATGTACTCCCTCCGTTCCAAAATAAGTGTCTCAACTTTGTGCAAACTTTAGTACAAAGTTGTACTACTACTAAAGTTGACACTTATTTTGGAATAGAGGCAGCTAAACAAAAAAAATGATCCATGCAGTCCCTAGCCCTTGAACCGTGAACCCTGACCAGGCTTCAATTTGCTGGCGACGTTCGAGCTTCCTAATAAATGAAGTTTGCAACCTTTTGACCATCGGATCATTTTGTGCAGTTTCACCAAAATCGAGATGAGCATCCCTGTGGCAAAGAAATTGAAGAAGCGTGATTAGAATAAGATTACTGGGACTAGTTGATGAGACATAAACTCATCACAAATACAGTACGTAGAAGCCAGTAGAGGTAAGTGCGGGAAAAGAAGTAGAGAAATATCCACAGGGAGTGATGTGGGCAGCTGGAGCAGTGGTGCAAGCCGGCTGTAAAGGGAGTTGTACCTGAGGGACGTAGCTCAACCTTGAGGAGGGCGGCGGGAGGAGGCAACTGCCCACGTCGCGGCAGTGAGCAAGGGACGAAGGCAACCTCACCGGCTTTGTGAGAGGGAACGACGGGGACCCCTGATCGGGACGTGCCGACAGTGGGTTTTCACCGTCGGCGACGGCCACCGCATCTACACTAAGCATCCAACCCTTCCCCAAGCGGACATGATCCGCCGGGATGTTAGAGATGTGGCCACAGTCGTTTTGTGCGAGATAGTGTGAAGAGAGCAACCCCAGCAAGCAACCGTGTAGGCTGGCCCGTCCTGACTATGTATATAGTGGAGCGGTTTCCTTTTCTCTCCATATGAACCTATCATATTGCGTACGTGCCACTGAAGAAAAAAAAACTTTATTTATAAATGACGCGGCACCTACTACTCCTTCTCCTATAACCTTGCGCTTGGCATCTCCAAAATATTAACCTTGCGATTGGCTCTTCGCCTCTTCGTGAAGTCGAGCAATAATGGTAGTGCAGTATATATCGTTCTGGCTATATGAGACCGAATGAATTGCTGCACATCCACCACGTGGGCGAGGGTCGAGGGGCGAGGGAGAGTGCTACATACGGAGCAAAATGAGTGAATCTACACTCTAAAATATGTCTATATACATCAGTGTTTGGAGTATGTACTAGTAGTTCATATTGAAATCTACTAAAGGACATATATATTCCAAACAATATGATATAATCTCTATAACCAAGGTAGTAGGGACGAGGAGTAAACGGAGGGATTAGTAAATTTTTCTCCTCGTCCCGCGAGCCACCGCGCGCATGGGCGAGGGAGCGGGCGTAAGGCGGAGCAAGCTTCACCTCATCCTGCGAGCCACCGCGCCCGTGGGCGGGGGAGACGGCGTACTAAGCAAGCTTCTCCTCGTTCTGCGAGTTGACGGGACACATCAAAAGTACTCCAGTGTATAGAGCCTTGCCTCTAAGGTAGGCCCGACATGGTTTGCCTCTTTTTTTAACATAACACGTCAAGTCGCAATTTTTTTGTTCACCCGTGGTAGACGATCCTCCCTCCACCAAGTGGACAACCAGTACACGTGCCAAATTACCACGTGGGCTGTCTTTTTCGTACAGAAATGAGCTCCACCGTGTACCCGCGCGGGTGTGGTTGGGAAAGAGACGGGAGTACGTGCGCTGTGCATGCACCTCTTCTCTTCGTGAACGTCCCCCACCTACGTGGGTGTGTGTGAGAGATACAAACCGCGTTCGTGAGTGTTTTTTGTTTTCGGGTGGGGGTTGGGTGGGGGGTTGATTTCGTGAATTATTTGTGGGAATATGTGTCGATGACATATCAAACAAAATTTTGCATCCAATGTGTGTGAAATGGAGGCCTATCCATATCATACATAGAGGGTCGGGCAATCCACGAGAAGAGAGGGAGGGGTCATAGCTATCGATAGAGTCGAAGACAGGATCAAGTGGGTGGGTGCGAGTCGATGAAGAGAGCCATCGAAATTGTGTGTGTGCAAGTCAAAGATATAGGGTGACTGGCCTACCGGAACGTTAGAGGGCACATGTCAAGTTTGTGTGTGGCAGGGAGACATGACTAGAGCGCTCGATGTATCGGTGTGTGTGTGGGGGGGGGAGGGGGTGGGGGAGGGGTAGGCAGAGGCCTAACTATAGAGGTAGAACGACTAGTATATGTGTTGAGAAGGAGAGACCCAGCTATGTCTTGAGGGAGATTGGTCGACACCTGTACATAACTGAAGGACGGGAAATATGATGGGACAGAGAGAGAGAGGAGAGAGAGAGGGAGGGAGAGGGAGGGAGAGGGGTAGAGTGCTGGATGGGTGATGGAGTTGCTTCTCGAAGATGGTGGGAGAGGCCCAGTAGACAAACTGAGGGTGGAACTGCAATGTTATCAATAAGAGTGGGGATGTGTTTCTGTGTGTGCCTGTGCGTGATAGATCTGTCGGGATGCATCCATGGATGATGATGGGGAACCATGTGTTTGGTAAGCAAACCTAACTAGATCGGTAGATCAATTGTTGTTTGTCGGAGGAAGGGATAGACACAACTAATGAGGTAGATCGATTGACGTGTGGGTAAAAACGAGTTATAAGGACCTAGCTAGCTATATGTATAGCGAGAGATCGGTCGGTGTTCGTCCATTTGTTAGAGGCAAATAAGGCCCAGCGAGACGGATAGACAGAGAGAATGGAGCTAGGAGGTGGTGCGAGAGGCCCAACTACTAGCTAGATAGGGGGAGGAGTGTGCGGTTCTGAGATCGATGAAAAGAGGGGCGAGAGTTTACACGTGTGTCTGGCCGTATGAGAGACACGAGGCAAGGACACATAAAGGAGGAGATTGAAGGTGTGTGTGTATGTTGTAGGCAGGCATCGCTGGAGAGGTTTATCGATCAGTGTGTGTCGGAAAGGAGTTGTGGAGACTCTGGGAGAATGACCTAAAGAAAAAAAATGAATGTGCCCGGTGGATAGAATGCCGAGGGAGGGGGAGGGCGAGGAGGGCGTGTGCATGGACGAGAGAAAGTTAGTGGTAGCTACAAAGGTTAGAGGATTGTGTGGGTGTAAGAGACTAATAAAGATCATAATTTGATATGAAAGCGGATTCATATATTTGAATAGGAGATCATAGTTTTTTAAACATTGCATGCATGAATATAGCGGTGATACACGTGTTGTGCACATGTTATACCATAATGTGATAATGCATGGCGTTTGCAACTCACAGCTAAATGTCGAACAATCTAACCATACTATACATCAAACAATCTCACATTTTATTTGAATTTGTGATAATGTGTGGTGTTTGCAGCTTACAACTAAATATCGAACAATCTAAACAATACTATATATCGAACATTCTCACATTTTATTTGAATTTGTGGTAATGTGTGGTGTTTGCAACTCACATCGAAATACTTGTAGGCGTAGGGGGGGGCACCATACATAACGTGATAAACACATTATACATATGAGACATGGTTTAGATTAGGAGATCTAGCTAGAGCTAGAAATGTAATGTGATTTGAAATCAAAATAAAGTGGATTAAAAAAATCTAGTTCGAGTTCATATAGTACACATAGTTCATATGTAACTCGAGACTAATCATGTGGTGTGCTGTGAAGATAATACACAAACGATGGTTTAACTTGACAATAATGATGATTGTAGATCTTATTAAAACAGAGAAACGAATTCAAATGCTTTGACTTCACAACAATCATTACTGTAGATCTTATTCAAATAGAGAAACGAATTCAAATTTAGTTCATATTGAAGCGGTAGTATATACGTTTGGAATCCACTAAAACGTTCATTTGAGTAGTAGGTTGCATGCATTATACACGTAGCGAAATATTTTAATTGAACATAACATGAATTCAAAGTTTTGAATGACATTTGTAGTGCGCATTGATTTGGTACAGTACACGTTAGGCTTGTCCGGAAATTTCAACCCGCGCCTTGTTAGCCCGAAATATTTAAGATATATCTTTGTCTCGTTGTGCTCCGACAACTCCCTCCATCTCAACCCGCGCCTTGCTATTCCAAAATTACAACGCGCGCGAAAACTCCCACCTCCTTTGAAATCCCGACATGCGAAATGCCCGTGGTACCCCTGAACCGAAAGAACCACCTCAAATCGGTGGGGGTACTTTCATAACTTACCCCACATTTCGGACAAGCGCATCTCTAAGCCATGGTTCCCCACTGTCATCCCATCCGCCCACCCATTCGTACACCGAGGCCGCGAAAACCCGCGACGAAACCCCACACCCTGCTCCGTCCGCCACCCAGCCGGAGCCTCTTCCCCGACGACGTCGTCCACATCAACACCTCGATGTCCCTCATCCACCGTACCGGATGAGGATCCGTCGTTGATCTCATCGTTCCGCCGGTTCAGCCACCCCGTCCTCCACCTCCAAGGAGCTGCCCCGACTTTCCCCTCGTCTTTCGCGCCACCTCCATTCCCACACCGCCGTCTTCACCTGCACCACCGGAAGAGCATCATCATCACCGTTTCCTCGGATGAAGCTGTGGCCTAATTGGCGCCACCAAAGAGTTTGTACACTAATCGCCGCATTTTCTTCTTGAT
This sequence comes from Aegilops tauschii subsp. strangulata, assembly GCF_002575655.3. Classification (NCBI taxonomy): domain Eukaryota; kingdom Viridiplantae; phylum Streptophyta; class Magnoliopsida; order Poales; family Poaceae; genus Aegilops; species Aegilops tauschii. The sequence continues at coordinate 582,626,722 of NC_053036.3, forward strand.
TCGATCTCACGGTGCTGCCGGCGCTTGGTCCCGAGCCGACACGGCGCGGCTCCATCCACGGCGGCGTCGCCGGCCACTTCCTCCACGGCGTCGCTCCCTCGGCGGCGACGTCCACATCAGTAGGAGCTGCTGCTGCTTTAGCTCTCGCTCGCACTGATGCTCTGCTCTTACTCTCAGTCCCCTGCCTGGTCTGCTCTTGCTACTGCTCTTGCTCGCGCTGCCGCTCTTGCTCTTGCTCTTGCTTGCGATGCTGCTCCGATTTAGCTACACTTCAGTCGACTGAATCGACTTTTGGGTCAGTCGATTTTCAGGGGGTGGGGGGGCTCGCAGGGGTGAAAGAAGAACCAGCCGCAGCGGGGAGGGGGGCTCACCGGAGAGGTACCCCACTATCTATCTTAGGGTTCAGGATGGGGGCGGTGGTCGCCGGCGGTGGTGGGGCGTTGGCGGGGCGGTGGCGTGTGGATCTCCGGACAAAAATCTCGGCACGGGGGGGCCTAGAGGGATGGCCGGGGCGGCGGCGGACCGGCGGTGGGGAGTGTTTTCGGGGCGGGCGGGGCGGCGCACCGCCGGCCGCGGGCGGGCCGGGGGCTGCTGTTTGGCCGGTGGTGGCTGGCGGCTCAGGGGGGTGGTGGTTGAAGATGAACCGCATGCCCTTGATTTCGTATCCAACGGCTGGAAAATCGACTGACCAGAGATGAAAAAGTCAGTCGACCGACGTGTAGCCTCACCTTGCTAGTGCGTTCAGTTTCGACAGCAAAATTCAGTTTCGACAGCAAAATTCAGTTTCGACAGTTAAGTTCAGTTTCGACAGTTAAGTTCAGGGATGAGCGGCTGATGTATTTTACATCTAGCACTTTGTGGTTATGTATTTTACGTCATGTATTGGAGATGCTATTACAATTCCACTCAGGTTAACGTTGTTCGTTGTCTCTCTTGTCCTACTTCAGCCTCGGCGTCCTACAACTCACCGGAGTTGCTCCAACGACGAAACCCTCCATCACAGCGGAGCAGTGCCTCGGGCTCCATCTCCAGGCGCCTAAGATCTTCTTCCCCTCCTCCGACAGCAAAGTCAGCCGGAGCATCCTCACCGGCCAACCCAATCACGCTGAGATCGACATGGCTTCGCCAAAGAGGTTGTACACTTGTTGCATCTCTTTTTTACTCTACATGTTATCTATATTGTCCACTGAGCACATGGATTTGTTCCTTTAGTGCCTCCTTGAAAGAAAAAACGTAGGAATTTTAATTTTCACTTGTCCTCCTTTTCAAATTCCTATTCATGAAGCACAAGACTAAGAGATAGTAGCATAATAGAATTATAACCGTACATTTTCTTGTGGTTTGACTTAATCTCACCATGCTTCTTTGCATCCTATGATCTTCCAATTGTTGTGAATCAAACACCCAGATTGGCAGAAATCCTGTGTTTTTAAATTCTCTGTTTTGCACGTGCATTCCTATCCTATTCCTGTCTATTTCCTACCCCTGCATTGTTGGAATCCTCCAATTCAAACGAGCCCTTACAGAATTACTTCTCTTACAGATAGTTGTCAAAGAAAACCTTGCGTGGTTTGTCCCGCTCCTGCTGCGCCGTCGTCCACCCCAGCTCAGCTGCTCCAACGACAGAAGGGTCCACCACAGCAGGGATCCGGCCTCCAGACTGTCTTTCGTCGCCTCAGATCTTCTTCCCTGCCGCTGGCAGCCATGAAAACTGCATTACCATCATCAACCGAGCAGATGACCTCGAGGACAACACGGGTCCGCAAGAGAGGTCGCACTCTTTCGTGTCTGCTTACATTATGCATCGCTTAATATTACATGCTACTTTATCGTCCTGTTCACCGATTAGACTCTGAGTCAGCTCCAAACTAATGGTCAAACTTGAGTTTTTAAATGGTTGTGGGGTACATATCGGGGCCACCACCAATAGTATCTATCTACTATCTGGTTAATCTCCAGTGTCTACTATGAGTTTCATGTTGGGTGGGAAACAAACAGTAAAGAAGACATTATCTGTATTTTTTAACTGAAGCCATAATCTGCCTGCTATTATTAGTTTTGGGTCTATCCACAGGTTGCTACCATCACTCTGGATTTCTGCATGCACTCCTTACATAATCTCACTATGTTTTATTCCTATGCATGACAGTTATTGTAAACAATGGAACTAAACATGTAGAGCAAAAGAGACAAGCCTTGCGTGGCAATAAAATTTCATGGAGACGTCGCTCCATGGTAGGCGCAAAGGCAGCCCCCCTCCACGCATTTCGGCTTGTAATCGAGAGGAAGATATCTGTTCTGAGGGGGATTCGGAAGGAGAAGACAACTCCTATTTACCCCCTGTGGTCTTCGCTCTAACTTGGCATGCTGATGTTGGTTATATCATGCATATGGTGTCTTGCATTGCTTACTTTATACATCAAATATGTCATCTGCTTAGTTTAGACATCCTTTATGCGAATGCCATCTGTTATAATTTATTCATCGTTTACGTGAATTATGCAACACCATCTTGTTTAGCCAGGCATCATATATGTGAATTTTGCAATGCCATCCTGCTTAGCCAGTCATCTTATATGTAAATTATATCAGGCCAGCCTTTTTTTCGTTACATATTACATTTATCAACAATGTTAGTACATTCAACTGCTCTTCGTGTGCATCAGCCGTTTGACACGGTGATGGCAAATTCTGGAGTGAAAACAAGGTCTTCAAAGCAGACTATGCTATCTGACGAAGCGCATATCTCGCTAGTTACGGATAGCTCCTCAGAGAAGGATTCAGAGACAAATAACCAGTCCTATACCCCCGAGGTGTATGCTCTAACTTGGCAGGGTTATGTTGCTCATATCGTGCGTATGGTGTCTCGCATTGCTATGTCATTTGAGTAGTTTAGACATGCTTTGTGTGAATGCCACCTGTTCAGTGTCTAATTACCATATATGTGAATTATGCATTGCCATCCTGTTGCAAGACATTATATATGTGAATTATACAATGCTATCTTGTTGCAAAGGCATTCACTACTGGAATCAGCTAATTTGCCATCTGCTAGCTCTTTGTCGTCTGCTAGCTGACGGCAAAGAAGCTCCTTTGCCATCAGCTACCCAAAAGTAGACGGCAAAGAAATGGGAGACGACAAAACAGGTCTTCGCCATCTGCGACCTCTTTGCCGTCTGCTAGCGGACGGCAAAGAATCTTTGCCGTCAGCTGGCAGACGGCAAAGAGAGAGGTGGCCCCCACCCCCCGCCCGTTTGGAAAAAACTTAACGCCCCACCTCTTTGCCGTCTGCTAGCAGACGGCAAAGAGACATAAAGGCAGACGGCAAAGATTGGCGGACGGCAAAGAGGAGAGTACCTAACGGCCCCTACCCCCCCCCCCCCCCCGCCCGTTACTCTCTCTTCTCTCCCTCTCTCCTCCCCGACGCGCCCCGCCACCACATCCCACCCCACCGCCGCCGCCGCCCCCGCCGCCCGCCGCCCGCCGCCGCCCCGTCGCCCCGCTACCCGCCGCCCGGCGCCGCCCCGTCAGCCACTTAACGGACTGACAGTGCAATTATTGCCATCCGCTCTCTTTGCTGTCCGCGGCAGACGGCAAAGGGCCTTTGCCGTCAGCCGCACGGAAGCAGACGACAAAGTAGCTCTTTACCGTAGCCTACTTTGCCGGAGCCTTTTGCCGTCCACGGCTGACGGCAAAGGCCTTTGCTGTCCGCCGTTCATGCCTTTGCCGTCCGGCGTGGCAGACGGCAAAATAGCTGATTCCTGTAGTGATTATATATGTGAATTATGCAATGCCATGCTGTTTAGCCAATCATCATGTATGTGAATTATATGATGCAATCATTTTTTTGTATTATGTGTTCCATTTGTCGACAACGTTTGTATATTCAACTACTCTTCCTGTGCATCAGCCATTTGAAGCGGTGATGGAAGTATCTGGAGTGAAAACAAGGTATTCAGAGCAGACAATGCTACCTGCTGAAGCAGACATCTTGCTGGTTACAGAGAGCTCCTCAAAGGAGGATTCAGAGACTGATGACCAGTCCTATTTCCCCCCTGAGGTCTATGCTCAAACTTGGCAGGGTTATATTACCCATGTCATGCATGTTGTCTTGCATTGCTTAGTTTTTACATCATATATGGATTGCCATCTGCTTACTTGCTTACTATATAAATCATATATTTGAATTTTATCATGCCATCATGTTTACATAGTACATACACATCATCTATCTGAATTATGGCATGGCAACCCATTTAATAATGACATCATATAGTTATATCATCTCATCCTGTTTAGTGTTTACAGTCATCATATTTTGAATTATGGCATTCTATCCGTGAATGTATGTGAATTATGGCATGCCAACCTATTTAATAAACACATTATATAGTTATGTCATGTCATCCTGTTTACATAATCTCATATTTTGATCTGTCTTTCCATCTTTTTTAGTTAGCCATCATAATGTGAAATTGTGTCACGCTATCCTGTTTAGTTAGCCATCATATATGTGAAATTGTGTCATGCTATCCTGTTTGGTTAGACAACATAAATATGAATTATATCATGCCCTCTTTTATTCCCCACTATCCATTGCACCTGTCTATCATACAATGTCTATACTTTCAATTACTTTTCTTGTTTATCAGCCATTTGAATTGGAGAGCGTGATGGCAATATCTAAGGGAGTAACAACACGGTTTTCAGAAAAGATAGTGCTACCAGTTGATGCAGATAGAACCACGGTTATACATGCCCAAGGACCAGATCCACCACACATAACCCAAACTCTCGCAGATTGTACCCCTACCCAGTTGGAAAGAGAACCAGCTACACCCCTTCTAACCCCAACCCCGGCAGATAGTAACCCAGTTCCAGTTGCCATAGCACCGTCTCCACCACAGAGCACCCAAACACGAGCTGTTAGTAAGGCAACTGCAGTGCCCAAATCACGAGGACCACCACTCCGAACCCGAAGTCAACGCTTAAAGCAGAAGAAGAATTGTTCTCAGGTCAGGTTCCGTAGCTATGGTTTATACTCCCTTGCTCTTGCATTATTGTATTTACTCATACCAACTATTTTGAAATTTGATGGATGGAATTGAAACTCCAATGGTGCAACAGGTATGTTTAAAACCTGTTTCTTTAACTGGTTTGCTGTTGTAACCTGCTCTATGTTCATTTCAGTTTCAATTGAATAAACAATTATGTTCTCATGTCATGCACATTACAAGTGTTGTTATTGCTCTATAGTTACCCACACTTATATTCTGTCTATTCTACTTTGTCTTGAACAAATATTATTTGAACTGTGTCTCTATCTTGATTTGGCAACAAAAACTAGAATGATATAGACCATAAAGTGACCATGGTACATAGATATATGTTTGTTTCATGCTGTTATCCTGTCCACTTTACTACCGAACTCGTTTACCAAAATGAGTTTCATATACAACATGGTAAACATGTGATGTGTCTGCTTGTTTCTCTTTTAGAATGCGGACAAAATATTGGAGAACAGTACCGCGTTATCCAATGGTAAAGGAAGTAATGCAGATAAGGTTCCAGATAGTGAGACATCCCTGTTAGTCTCCAAGAAAGCTGATAAAAACTATCTTGACGACAGTGAGGGAACCCAAAAGTCATGTCTTGATGTAGTGTTCGAGTTACTGGCCACTACTACTGGCACAAGCTCTTCGAACTCGCTGCCTGAATCAGTTCGTCTTCTTGAGTCTCAACTTCAAGTTGAAAGACATCGATCAGATGTGCTGCGACAGGAAGCTAAAGGACTGAGGAAGTCCCTGCAAAATTCAGATGCATATTTTCTCGTGCAACAGCAAGCGCTGGAGGATTTAAGAGCCAAACAAGAGAAAGTTAATAAGCTTGCTAAGCATCTTTCCAGCATTATGGGTACCCAGGATATTGTTTCTTGAGATCTTCTGAAGTGGTTTCAGTTCTGGATTTGTTTTGCTGCGGCGTTTATTTGCGCTGGTCGCCAACTTTGACAACAATTGTATATGATATGCTGCTTTGTTCCCTATATTTGCACTGGTGGTGAACTTTGATGGCCAGTGGATGTAATATGTGTAATAGCCGTGATAGCCTAGCGTTAGTTGCTTGCTTATTTATTTCCTTGTTGTCTTGTTTATTTGTTTGCTTGTAGTCATTGCAGTTCTTTTTCCGCGGTTAGCTAGTGGCTGCAATAACCTATTTTTTAAAACTAGGCCCACTAGTAAAAAAAAGACACATTCGTGACATTTTGGGCCGAACGAAATTTTTTTGTCATACATATGACACTTTTATGACGATAATTGTGACAAAACCCGGTATCATCATAGATGTGGTGGGCTCCTACTTCTATGACAAAAAATCATGATAGAAAATGGGCTTTTTGTCCTGGGCGGGCCGGAGACGCAGCTCCATGACGGAAAAAACCGTGGTAGAAGCGAGGGGGAGGAAAATTTCGGGGAGTTCCCGGTTACGGTGGGAGGTCGGGGGGCCGAGCGATGCGCGTTTCTCTCGTACACGTACGCGCGTGTGTGCGAGGCATTGGCTCTAACTGAACCCGAGCGAGGCGTTGGGCTCTAACTGAACCCGAGTCATCACGTAGGAGGACCCCCGTTTTGACCGTAGGAGGTCCGTTTCGTCCGTTTTGCGATACGCCACACCCCTCCCGATCAACAGGACCCCCGTTTCGACCGTAGGAGGTTTGTTCGTCCGTTTTGCGGTACGCCACACACCTCCCAATCAACAGGACCCCTGTTTCGTCCGTAGGAGGTCCGTCTCCTCCGTTTTGCGGTACGCCAGATCCCTCCCGATCAACAGGACCCCGTTCCGAACGTAGGAGGTCCGTTTCCTCCATTGTGCGGTACGCCAGGCGTCGTTTCCATCGCCTGTTCCGTCCAAGCCCTCCCGATGAACACGACCACGCATTCCGTTCCGACCCAGCCGGTTGGCTCCCACGCGCTCCGTTGCCTCCCGATGAACACGACGCATTCCGTTGCCTCCCCATGAACACGACGACGACGCTGTTTCTCCGTTCCGACCCAGCCATGTACACGAGCCCTGGCCGTACGTATGCGCGAGTAGGCGTTCGAGACCCCGCCCGTATGTACACATACGTGGCCGTATTTTCTTTCTTGCACCCTGGCCGCTGTACGTACGTGTAAATGCTACGTGCGCGCCTCTACTACGACACGTACGCACCTCTACTACGACACGTGCACGCCTCTGCATCCACCAGTATATATGTACGTACACGTTCGCGACCAGAATGACAACGCTACATACGCTTCGACCAGGTGGGTCCCGATTGTCAGGCACTTCTTTGCGTGCGAAGATGTAGCTGGTGGGTGAAAGCAGTCAGGGGGGCGAATCGATTTTTTTGCCCGGACCCACTTCCTTGCGTACGAAGATGTAGCTGGTGGGTCCCAGCAGTCAGGGGGGCGAATCGTTTTTTTTTGCCCGGACGCACTTCCTTGCGTGCGAAGATGTAGCTGGTGGTTCCCAGCAGTCAGGGGGAAACGTTTTTTCGCGAAATACGGTGGCCCGTCCGGTGGGTCCCCGCTGTCAGGTGGAGGAATCATTATTTTGCGCGTAATAAGGAGGCACTTCCTTGCTGCGGCCGTGGACCCAGCTGTCCGCCTCTCCACGTACAGTCCACGTCCGATGGAAGTCGTTCCTTGACCACGTTGACCACGCCGCGCCGAGAGCACCATGGCGGTGGACGACGGCGAGGAGTAGGAAGGGGACGACTCAGAGCCGGGGAAGACGCAGCAGTGGATGCCCACGCGAAGAGGAGTACGAGGGTTCACTGGTTCGGGTGCGGTGTGAGTCTGCTGTCGCCGCAGAATAACAGGGGGTGTGGGGGAGTAGAGGGATGGCCTGGCCAGCGGTGGGAGTAGTAGGGGGCGGTGAGGCCTCCGCGGCATCACAGCCGGCCACGGGAGGTAGGAGCACGCGGCACGACTGGCGCTGGTTTGGGCGGCTGGAGCAAGAAGACAGGAGGTTGAAGAAGCACTACAGCCGTTGGATGAACATCGTACGGTAACAGGAGCTAGAATCGTTCATATTGACTAAGTTGACAAAGCCCTCCGTCCCCGTCAACTTGGTAGGCCCACAAGTCAGCCTCCCACTATGCTGGGTTCCAGCTGGCAGGGGGAGTATTCATTTTTTTGTGCGTAATAAGGAGGCACTTCCTTGCGTGCGAAGGTAGCTGGTGGATCCGACATGTCAGCGGGGGGCATGTTATTTTCGTGAAATACAGAGGCCCTTCCGGTGGGTCCCAGATGTCAGGTGGAGGAATCATTATTTTGCGCGTAATAGGGAGGCATTTCCTTGTGTGCGGCCGTGGACACAGCTGTCAGCCTCTCCACGCACAGTCTACTTCCGATGGTGTCATTCGTGGACCATGCATGTTGACCACGCCGCGCCGAGCGCATCCAAGGTGGTGGACGACGGCGAGGTCCCGAACAGCAACGAGCCGGAGATGGGAAGACGCGGGAGTAGAGTCGCAGACGGAGAGGTGTACGAGGGTTAACTGGTTCTAGTGCCGTGTGGTTCGGCAGTCGGTGGAGAAGAACAGGAGGTGTGGAGGGGTGGAGGGATGGCCTGGCCAACGGTGGAGTAGCGCTTCATAGCGAAGCATGCTAAGCAGAGCTGCTAGCAGCAGGAGGCGGGAGGTGGTCCCGGCGGCGCTGGAGGAAGAAGACGAGAGATTGAAGATGGATGCCGGGCGTTGGATGTAAATCCAACGGCTAACATGTCAGAATCATTTGTTGACTAAATTGACAACGACTTGCGTTGGCTTCGACCTATTGGCCCACATTTCAGCCTCCAAAAATGTGGCACGTATTGAACCCATTTTTTCAGAATTTACAGTCTTTTTTTTGCGCGGTAGAATTTACAGTCAATATTACCTTTTTTATAATTACATCCATTAGCTGGGCTGGGTGAACAAATAATGTAGCCTCCATGCGGCCCATTTATTTTATTTCCTAAAAAATTACAGGTCATTTGCACTTTCTTGAAATACACGATTTTGCTGGATGATTCTAATTATAATGTTGGGTTGGGCCAGCAATTTTATCAAAAAATAAAAAGGGGCTGAGCATTTTGTTATAAATATATTTAAATAATAAGTGATATTATTACATTCGTCCTTAAATCTTACCAAGCTTTTGTACACAATCACTAGGATTTTCGTGCCAAAACAATCCAGGATTTTATTTGTTAAGAAATTATTTTTATAAGTTAATAAGATGTGGGATATTGTTTTCTTACATATGTAAGTATCTGTTAAATATATGATGACAATAGAAATAATATCTAATAACATATAAAATAATTTAAATATATCTAATATAGTTAGAAGGGAAACATAAGTTGGACCTGGCGTTCCTATTCTTATATAGAAAAATAGAACAGACCTCTGCGTTTTCTTCAAAAAAATACATAAATTGGGCTGCCAAAAATAAAACCTCGGATGGGAGGTCCATAGGCCGGTCGATACATGACGGCCCTAAGAAAATACAAACAGGCCTATGGACCTCCCATCCGAGGTCGTGGGCTGCGCATGTTAAAAATGAAAGCCTAGACGGGGCAGCCCAAAACCACGTCCAACACTTGCCAAAACTTCGTCCCTCGTTTTCTCTGTGTTTCGCACACTCAACATTGTGTGGGCATTTTGACTGTGCATCATATGAAGATGTGCTATGCATGAATGTTGATCAGCATGATGTTAACTAGCCGGTAGTTCCATTTTCAACCATGAATAAAACTTCCAACATGATGTTAACCCTGTTTGAAAAGGCCGTGTTAATATAAATGCTCTGCCTCTGAAAGTTGCAGTTTCTTATCTGAAACTGAACTTGCAGTTTCTTATCTGAAACTAAAACTTGCAGTTTCTTCTCTGAGAATCACATTGTCTGCACTTTTATACTCCTACGAGACTACATTTTTTAAGTGCTAAAAATAGATCTCTAGAATTCATAAAATACTTCATATGCTCAATACTGCAAATCTGAAATTCATAAGACATTCATATCTGAAAGTACTCTCAGAATATACAACACAAAACACAATTCACAACCTGCAAATACTGATAACCCTAAGCTCCTCCTGACAATTCACAACCTGCCCGACTATTGGGCTGGGGGGGCAGCCCCCTCCTATTCCTCGGCGGCAGACAGCCGCCCCGTGAGACGATGTGAACGGCGAGGGAGACGATGACGGGGAAGCGTCATCGGGCCAACTGCTTTTCTCCTCTTGCAGTTGGGTTTGGTCGACGAAGACTCCACCGGCTCGCTCTGGCAGGACACCCTCACAAACGGCACCATGTAGATGCTCGATCCTTCAATCTCTGGTGGATGCTCCATCTGGGATCGATACTCCCACCACCGCTCCCTCACGATCAGATTCGGTGAATCTGTTTGCTCCATGGCCTAGAGGAGCAGCTCAATGTACTCCGGCGCGACTCCCTCCAGGAGTATCGCCGCCTTTTCGCTCTGTTGCAGATATTTGGCCATGGATGTCGCCGTCGCCGCTAGTTGGTCCCTGTTGTCAAACCAAGACTGTATGTCCAACATCCTAGCTAGCTTCACAGGTTCGCCGTCTGCGATCCTCACGTATCGGTTGTACTCCTCCATCGATCTACTTCTCCACAGCACCTTCACTCGCCGGCGGTGGTTTTTGAATGGAAGAGGAGAGGAGCAGCACTGGTTTTGGATTAGAACGGGAGAGGAGCGACGCTGGTTTTGGACTGGAACAGGAGAGGAGGGGCGGTGGTTTTGAAATGGAAGAGGAGAGGAGCGGTGCTGCATTTAGATTGGAACAGGAGAGGAGCGGCGGTGGTTTAAGAGGAGAAGAGCGGCGCTGGTCTTGGAAGTATTTTTTTGTTCTTTTGCGTATTTTGTGTCAAAGTTTGACCACGTACTGTATTTGACTCGTATCGTTTGGTTCGTATCTGAATGTACTTTCAAATTATATTATTTTTGCAACGTATAACATATATTTTATGTGCGAAAATCATGGTCAATTATGACCCAGAATAAAAGGGACACTAGTTAATGTGGGGTCGCTTTCTTAATTGAATGGTAAATTGATTTTGATTTTGATCCAGTCACAGCGCGCCAGCCCTCTCGTCCAATCCTAAATCGCTGTCGCACGCTCCTCTCCCTCTTCTCCATTGCAAAACCACCTCCTCTCCTCTCCATCATCTCCATTCCAAAACCAGCGTCTCGCCTCTCCCTCTTCTGATCTTCTCCATTGCAAAACCACCTCCTCTCCTCTCCATCATCTCCATTCCAAAACCACCGTCTCGCCTCTCCCTCTTCTGATCTTCTCCATTGCAAAACCACCTCCTCTCCTCTCCATCATCTCCATTCCAAAACCACCGTCTCGCCTCTCCCTCTTCTGATCTTCTCCATTGCAAAACCACCTCCTCTCCTCTCCATCATCTCCATTCCAAAACCACCGTCTCGCCTCTCCCTCTTATCTATTGCAAGACCACCGTCTCTCCTCCCATCTTCCAAAGCTAGCACCGGACCACTCAGAAGGACATCTATGGAGAGGATGCAGCAGCGAATCAGGCAGATCGCCGGCGGCGACCAGGCAAAGTTAGCCAGGTTGAAGGAGATCTGTTGAGGATATAGACCTGGGGGTCACCCGCCAGGAGGGCCGGGTTACTCCAAGGATCGTTACCAGAAGCCCGGAGCTAAGTTTCAGGATAATGGGCCAGAGATGGGCTGAGACCCGGATATGGCTTAAGGCCCGTAGTTACAATCATTGTTATAGTAGACTTGTAGTGTAAGGCAAGTATTGTTTTAGAGCCCGAGCCGGACACTCTTATGAGCCGGCTCGGGACTCTAAGGGCTGCTGGGCGTCAGCCTCCCTATATAAAGGGACGACCCGACAGCGGTTTGGGGACAACAATCTCTCCGAGAGCCGGGATAAGTGTTTAGTTCCCTGGCGATCGTAACCCTAATCAATAACACCTCGAACTGGACGTAGGCTTTTACCTTCACCGTAAGGGGCCGAACCAGTATAAACCCTCGTGTTCCTTGTCCCGCATAACCCCTTCAAGCTTCCTAGTTGCGATGGCTCCACGATTAAGTCCTAGCCCAAGGACATCTGCCGTGACAATTCCACGACAGTTGGCGCCCACCGTGGGGCCAACGCACGGTGGATTTGAGTTCTTGAAGGGCAGCTTCGAAGGGCTCAAGGGATACGCTGTGGGCCAGATGACCAAGAGTCGTCGCGGCAGGCTCTACATCGACGACGCGGACTGGGGCCCCGACGCCGGCTCAGTGGAGTACGGGTACCGGGTCCCCTTTGGCGGAATTCATGTCTTCATTGGCAAGATTGGTGAGCCGGGCCCCGAGCCGGGTCTCTGCGCCGATCTCATCGAAACGGCTCAGCGCGCCCGATCCGCCCGGGCCCGGCCTGCCTTAAAGCGCGCTTTTGTGGGATGCATCCATGGAAGGCCCTCCGATCCATCTGGGTCTGGGGATGAGGCGGCCGCCGGCTCTGACGGCGAGTCGGCCGCTGATGAGTCAAACTCGTTGTACCAACTTCAAGATGGCAGGCTCATGAGTTATTCCGATGGCAACAGTATTCCGGACCTTTTTGAGCCGCCAAGTCAGGTCGGAGTTTTTATGGCTGGTGCGCAGCCTGTTCAGAACCCCGCTACCGGATCAGAAAATCCGGAGCCTTCCCTGGCTCAGGTGCTGATGGATCTCACAGATAAGATGACGGCCCTGTTAACTGCCACGGTTGACCCGGCAGATCAAGCCCAGCATGACGCGGAGGTGGCACAGTTAAAATTGGATCTGATGAAAGCAAAAGAGGATCTTGCAGCAGAAGGGATCAGGCTGGCGGCGGAGCGGGCGGCTCTCGACGCCCGGGCTCAGTTGATTCAGGCGCAGTCCTTCCAACTCACGATGGATCAGAACGCGGCCAACGAGGTCATGAGAAGGAGGCATCAGAAGGCCCAGTCTCGACTCCCGCCGGTTTATGATCCGCGCAATCTATTCAACACGCCGGGTGCGGGATCCAGTAACCCACCAGGTGTCATTGCGCCCGGGTCGGGACCCCTTATTCAGCCACTAGTAATGGGGCCTCCCCAGGCGCCCCCTGCCCCGCCTCAGTATGTGCCAATACCCCCGGGTCGTTACGATAACCCGCTGGAGAACATGGTAGCAGCGGCAGCACGAATGGCAGCTCTTCCCGTTGACGGCAATTCTCCGGCAGCCGTGGAAACCCGCCGGGTCAGGGAACTCCTGCAGACGGCCCTAGCACAGCAAGAGGCGTACTCCTACAGCCGGGACAGGATCCACTCAACTCCTCGCCCAGGCCAGAGCCCGAGCTACAGCCGGCACATGGTCTCGGCGACCGGCTCAAGTAATGTCCGACGCCATGGCCCGGCTCATGTTGGAACCTTCTACGCCGCAGACCAAGCACGGCAAGAGGCGGAGCAGGTGCCGCAATTGACGGCTTATCAGACCCCCCCGGCTTATCCAACGGCGTCCGTTGATGTGGGTATTTCTACCAGGACCGGGGGTGTCCCTTGTTTGGTGCCGGCCATCCGTAATGAACGTTTACCTAAGGATTTCAAGGGCCCTAGGAAGGTGCCTAACTATACAGCTGACTTACAGCCTGCGGCCTGGATTGAGAGTTATGAGATGGCCATGGAACTGCTAGAGGTCAGCGAGGCGGCCATGGCCAAATATTTCACCATGATGTTAGATGGAACTGCCCGCACGTGGTTAAAAGGGCTGCCACCGAACTCCATTGGGTCTTGGACCGAGCTGAAGGCCCGGTTCATTCAAAACTTCAAGGATACCTGTAGGCAGTCTATGTCAATTGTGGATTTGACTAACTGTAAGCAGCAGGAGGGCGAGTCCACGACCCATTGGGTTCGCCGGGTCAAGGAGATCATACATTCATCAGATAAGATGGACGCCGGCTCTGCAGTCTTGATGTTAGAACAGAATTGTCGTTTTGTGCCCCTAAAGATGAAGCTTGGGCGGCTTAAACGTGACTGCACGGATATGGGTACACTAATGGCGGCTCTTGTCAAATACGCTGATTCCGATGGTACCAAGGATCCCCCTTCAGATGATGAAAGGACAGGGAAGGGAAAGAAGAACGGCAATGGAAAGAGCCCTCAGTTTAACCCGGGGAATCAAGGAGGAGGCAAGCGCAAGGCCGATGGCAGCCTGGAGTTCGTAGCCAACACCCAAGGCAACAACCAGCGACGCAAGGGGAGGCCCCCTCCCCGAGGCGGCGGGTCAGGACCTTCTCTGGAGCAGCTGTTGAATGAACCTTGTCCGAGACACGGCTCTAGAGAGAAGCCAGCGACTCATCTGTGGAAGGATTGTGCTATCATGAAGGCCTTTAAAAACTACAATGGCCCGGGCGGCGGCCCAGGCGCAGGCGGCTTCGGCGCTGGCGGCTCTCATGGCCCGGGTGGCGGGTCAAATTCCGGTCCTCAGAACGGTCAAGGGGGCTTCAATCAACAGTCTGGTCAGGGTCATCAACAGCAACAGGGGGGTTATCAGACCAACCCGAAGGACCTCAGCGGTGGACAGTATCACGTGTTCACCACTAGTTTGTGCAAACGAGACGAGAAGCTTCACAAGAGGGTTGTTAATTCTGTTGAGCCGGCGGTTCCACGCTACTTACGGTGGTCGGAGCAGCCCATAGTGTGGAGTAGGGAGGATCACCCTCCCCGGGTGGATAACCCGGGCCACCTGGCCTTAGTAGTGGCTCCTCAGGTGGGAGGCTATAAATTCACAAAGGTACTCATGGATGGAGGCAGCAGTATCAACATCCTCTATTATGAGACTTTCCGTCGTATGGGGCTAGTTGATAAGAACCTCAGCCAGTCAAATACTATCTTCCATGGTGTGCTACCCGGTAAGTCGGCTTATCCAGTCGGCAAGATCGAATTGGAAGTGGCTTTTGGTGATGAGAACAACTACAGGGTGGAGAAGTTGACCTTTGAGGTGGTCAAGATAAGAAGTCCATACCATGCTATATTCGGACGGCCGGCTTACGCCAAGTTCATGGCATGGCCGTGTTATGTGTACTTACAGCTCAAGATGCCGGGTCACAATGGGACCATTACAGTTCACGGCAGCCGGAAGGTGGCTCTGGAGTGTGAGGAAGGCGACGCGGCTTATGTAGAGTCTGTTTGTGCCACAGAAGAGTTGAAATTTTATAAAGACAATGTTGACCCAACAGATATGACCTCTCTGAAAAAGCCAACCACGGAGAATGAACCAGCAATGAAGTTTAAATCGGCCGATGAGACTAAACTTGTTGATTTTGTTCCAGGTGACTCGTCTCAGCAGTTCAGCATCAGTGCAAATCTGGACCCGAAATAGGAAGGCGCGCTCATCGAGTTCATCCGTGAGAATAGGGACATCTTTGCATGGAAACCTTCTGACATGCCAGGTGTACCTAGAGAACTCGCTGAGCACACTCTCAATGTGGATCCAAAATTTAAGCCGGTCAGACAGTTCCTTCGAGGTTTAACGAAGAGAGGCGGAAGGCTATTGGGGAAGAAGTGGCCCGGCTTTTTGCGGCCGGGTTCATTGTTGAGGTTTTTCACCCAGAGTGGTTGGCTAACCCGGTGCTCGTACTTAAAAAGAACGGCACCTGGCGGATGTGTGTGGACTACACGGACTTGAACAAGGCGTGTCCGGCTGATCCTTTTGCTCTCCCCCGTATCGATCAAATCATTGACGCCACGGCAGGTTGTGCACGCTTAAGTTTCTTGGATGCTTATTCCGGGTATCATCAGATTAAGATGGCAGTTAAGGACCAGGAGAAGACGGCGTTCATCACTCCTTTTGGAGCCTTCTGCTATGTGTCTATGCCCTTTGGACTCAAGTGTGCACAGGCGACTTACCAGCGTTGTGTGCAGAATTGCCTTCATAAGCAGATCGGGCGCAATGTTCACGCTTACGTGGACGACATTGTGGTTAAATCCATCAAGGAGGAAACCCTGATAGATGACTTAAGGGAAACCTTCGACAATCTCCGGGTCTATAAGATGATGCTTAACCCGGCCAAATGTGTTTTTGGTGTTCCTGCAGGCAAACTATTGGGCTTCTTGGTTTCTGACAGGGGCATTGAGGCTAACCCAGAGAAGATCAAAGCTATCACTTCTCTAGCTCAGCCGGCATGTATAAATGACGTTCAGCGTTTGGCGGGCCGCATCGCTGCGTTAAGCCGGTTTATAAGCCGTTTGGGTGAGAAGGCTATGCCCTTATATCAATTGATGAAGAAAACTGATAACTTTGTCTGGAATGATGCAGCTAATACCGCCTTCGAGGATTTGAAAAAGCAACTGGCAGAGCCCCCCGTCCTTGCTGCTCCGGTTGATAAGGAGCCCTTGCTACTATATGTAGCGGCAAATGCACGAGCTGTCAGCGTGGCTATTGTGGTGGAGCGCAAGGAGGCAGGTAAGGAACATCCGGTTCAGCGGCCGGTTTATTATGTCAGTGAGGTGCTCATTGAGTCCAAGCAGCGGTATCCGCATTGGCAGAAGCTCGTATATGGGGTATTTATGGCGAGCCGGAAGCTTAAGCATTACTTTCAAGGTCATCCCATCACTGTGGTCAGTTCCGCCCCTCTCGGTGATATTATCCAGAACAGAGAGGCTACAGGGAGAATTGCTAAGTGGGCTATAGAACTTGGACCTCATGACCTCAAATATGTGCCACGCACTGCTGTTAAGTCTCAGGCCTTGATAGATTTCATCAATGATTGGACAGAGTCACAAGTACCCGAGCAAAAGCCGGATAACACTTATTGGACTATTCACTTTGATGGGTCCAGGCAGCTGGAGGGCTCGGGGGCTGGTGTGGTCTTGGCTTCCCCTAAAGGTGACAAGTTCCATTATGTGCTACGGTTGATGTTTCCTTGCACTAATAATGCGGCTGAGTACGAGGCCTTGCTCCACGGTCTTCGGGTGGCTAAGGAGATGAGCTTAAGCCGGCTGAGGTGTTTTGGTGACTCAGACTTGGTGGCTCAACAAGTATCAGGCACCTGGGATTCTAAGGATCCTCTAATGGCGGCTTATCGCCGCAAGGTTGATGCCATTGCCGGGCACTTTCAGGGATATCAAGTGGAGCACATTGACCGCAGGAAGAATGAGGCGGCTGATGCTTTAAGCCGGCTCGGCTCTCAGCGACAGCCGGTGCCGCCTAACACTTTCCTGGATGTCCTATATAACCCTTCGGTTAAGTTGCCTACAGAGGAGGACTTGGCTATCCCTGACCCGGAGGCACGACTGGTGGCGGCTCTTCATATCACACCAGACTGGACAATGCCATATCTGGCTTATATAACCCGGGGAGAGGTGCCTGAGGATGAAATTCTGGCCAGGCAAATAACCCGGCGGGCTAAGTCAATGATTGTTATCGATGGCGAGTTGCATCATCGCAGTGTTTCAGGGGCATTCCAGCGTTGTATCTCCCCTGAGGAAGGTCAAGAGATCTTGCGCGAGATCCATGAAGGGGATTGTGGCCATCATGCCGGTTCAAAATCTCTTGTGGCCAAGGCTTTCCGTCATGGTTTTTATTGGCTGACGGCTCACGCTGATGCAGAGGACTTGGTCAGTAAATGTGATGGTTGCCAAAGGTTCTCCCGATGGGCTCATGTGCCGGCTCAGGAATTGAGGATGATCCCGATCACTTGGCCCTTTGCGGTCTGGGGGCTTGATATGGTCGGGCCTTTTAAACGGTCCAAGGATAAGAAGACCCACCTCTTGGTGGCAGTGGACAAATTCACGAAGTGGGTGGAAGCTGAGCCAGTTAGCAAGTGCGATGCAGCCACGGCGGTTCAATTTATGAAAAAGGTGATCTTCCGCTTCGGCTTTCCACACAGCATCATAACAGACAACGGCACTAATCTGTCCAAAGGCGCTATGGAGGAGTTTTGTCAAAGAGAGCATATCCGGCTTGATGTCTCTTCAGTGGCACACCCCCAATCCAATGGTCAAGCTGAGAGAGCTAACCAGGAGATTCTGAAGGGCATTAAACCCCGGCTCTTGGTCCCTTTGCAACGGACGCCAGGTTGTTGGGTGGAGGAGTTGCCCTCCGTTTTATGGAGCATCAACACTACTCCTAACAGGTCTACAGGCTTCACGCCTTTCTTCATGGTTTATGGAGCAGAAGCAGTTCTCCCCAGCGACATCCGTCATGATTCACCTCGTGTGGCGGCTTATGTTGAGACGGATAATGAACAGGCGCGCCGAGATGCTCTGGACTTGCTGGACGAACAGCGTGATGTGGCAGCCGCCCGTTCAGCGATTTACCAACAAGACCTGCGCCGTTATCATAGCCGCCGGGTCAAATCCCGGGTCTTCCAGGAGGGCGACCTGGTGCTCCGGCTCATCCAGGATCAAACAGATGCACACAAGTTATCCCCACCTTGGGAAGGGCCTTTTGTGGTCAGTAAGAACTTGCACAACGGGTCATATTACCTCATTGATATCCGGGAGCATAAGGACTCACGTAAATCTGAGGAGGAGACCCGTCGGCCGTGGAACATAGCTCAGCTTCGGCCTTACTACACTTGAGCTTCCGACTCTTGTGATGTACATATTTATCTCAGCCATGTATATATTATGATAAAGCAATAAAGCAGGACCTCTGTCCTTTGCTCTCTTCCAAAAATGTGTGTTGTTACATGCTGACTTACAGAAGATCCGGCTTATGATCATCTTCGAATCTAGCTGTAAGCAGTACAGTCGCTTGGGGGCTTCCTGTTCACACATGGGTCGTATTCGAACCAAAGAGAACATAGCTGTCGATACCCATTTGATTGGCAAAGTGCCGAGCTCATTGGGAAGTTGCCTCTGGTCATATTTGAATCATAGTGTAACCCCTCTGAGAACCGACGTGGATCGTATTCGAATCAGCGTCGTTAAACAAATTTTCAGAATCACTTGGGGGCTTCCTGTTCAAACATGGGTCGTATTCGAACCAAAGAGAACATAGCTGTCGATACCCTCTTGATTGGCATCGCCAAACCCACTGGGGGCTATATGATCGTATCCGAATCTTAGCTTAACCCCTTTGGACCGAGTTTCTGGTCGTATTCGAACCGGAAGCCCTTAAGTTTTTATATTTTACCACAAACTTGCTTTGATCATGTCAAAGTATGTACTGCCGGGTTTCACTTGCCGGCTTAATTTTGGTTTATCTTGTTAGTTGAGCATCATGGATGTCATCAAGACAAATAAATTCGAGTTAAGGTACCAACCGTGCTACCCGGGCTATTTAACCCGGAAGTATGCTTACAGGCTGTTAAGTGTGTCATCACAGCTATGTTCGAGTATAGTTAAGGACCGATCTTTTTTGGTTCGTATCCCGGGTTATCCATCTCAAACACCTGATTCTCAGGGCGGTAAGCCGCTTTGCGACTTGTAATTTGCCTTTCTATGCAGATATTTAAAGGCACTCTTTAAGGTTGAGAAGGACAAAGGGATAATTCCGACCCGGAGGAGCATCAAAAGAATGACTTCAAAGGATTTCAGCATTCATTACGTGCACGATGGCATGGCAGAGATAAATTGTTGCACCTACTCTATTACAAAAATCTTTCAAAGTTTCAAGGATGGGCGTTGTTTGGTGAGCCGCTAGCCAGTTTATGACGCCTGCTGAGTTGAAGTCCCGGGCTCATCTTCTGCTTCGGCTGATCCCAAGGCTTCGAAGGTCGACGACTTCCAGTTGATGCCGCTGAGAGCTTCGAACTGAGCTTCTTCGTCAATTAACCCGTCCGGGTTAATCTCCGGGGCAAAGGTGTGCTGGCGAGCCGGAGGAATCAGATTGATGGCTTCACAGCGAGGGGTTGGAATCCTCTGATTCTCCGCGTTGTATCCCGGCTGATACTTGGTTAAATCGGTGTCGTTCCCGATGATGGTGGCCACCGGGCGCACAGCTTTCACACAAGCCGCGAAGTCCTTCTGGTCGAACGCTGAGCCGTCTTCTTTCAGGCTGGGATAACCCAGGGCGATGTCTGCCGGGTCTAGCTCCGGCAAGAAGGCTTTGGCCCGGCTCAGTGCGGCGATTGCTCCGGATCTCGCGGATGCTCGTCGTAGCTCCTGGATCCGCTGCGGCAGAACTGCGAGCCGGCGCAGGACTTCGGCCAGATGAGTCGGCACTTCATTCGACAGGGCCACCACAGCTAAAGCCCGCTGTGACCCGGTGTAGAGCTGTTCCACCAGGGTGTACACGGCCTTTAACTTGGTACCACGCTCTGGTTCAAGTTGGCGCTTCTGGAACCTGTTTAACAACATCAGATGACCCGGTGGTAAGGATGAGTTAAGAGATGTAAACATTCCAATGTGAATGAAAGCCGGTGAGGCGACTTACCGAAGATGGCAGCTACCATTTGGGACACTTGGCGCTTTAGACCGGAGAGCTCAGCGGTCTTCTCAGTAAGGGCCTTCTCCGCCTGTTCTGCCCGGGTCACCAGTGCAGTTTTCTCCTCAGCCCAGGCCTTCCGCTCAGCGTCGAATTCAGTCTTCAACTTTTCCTGAGCGGCGATGCTGGAGACAAACTTGGCATTTGCCTTCCGGGTCTCCATCTCTTGTGCCTTCAGCCGGCTCTTGAGATCCGCCAGGTCTGACTCTAATTTCTTGCCAACAGCCTGCATATATTTCCGGGTTATTAACAGTCATCCTATAAAGTCCCAAGCGCTTTCCAAGCAAAGACACTTGGCACTTGGGGGCTAATGCATATTGAACGTATCTATCTATGTACGGCCGGCTCAGTTCAGTAAGCCAGAATCTAAAGTCTACAACATATTCAAGTATAAGTCCTAGACTTGGGGGCTAGAATGGCAAAGATCACTATGCGGAAAGTAAGAGAACAGCAGAAGGTTACCTCAGATTTGTGTTGGATCTGGTTGACCATGGCGATCTCGGCGTCCCGGCTCTTGTGAACCTGGCTGATATAGCCTGAGACGAGTTCTCCAATACTTAAGTCGGTGTAGCTGGAGAGATCCAGATTCACCCGGTGGGGTTGTAGCAACTCCCCCCCTGCGGAGCATTTGGCCAGCGCGGTCGGCCTTCCCGGCTCAACAAACTCCGTCCGGGTAATTACCACGTCCGGGTCATTAGCTGGTGGGGCTTCAGGCGCCGTATCCATGGGAATGGTGGCTTCAGGGGTGGAGGCGACTGGCGGCTCTTGAGCCGTCGTCTCCGGCTCAGGCAAGTCGGGCACTCCGGCTGATCTGGTCTTCTTTACTCTTTTGGTGAGCTTTGCCTGGGCACTGAAAAGGCAGAAGTGTTAGGCATACAAAGGGTAAGTACAGACAGATAATGTAAGGAGATTGTTATTACCCGGGGGCAGTCTTGAAAGCCGGCAGACTTGACTGCATGGAGTCACCCGAGGAGGGGGAGGTCTCCTGGTAATTGGAGTCAGAAGAGTTGAGTGGCTGACGGATGACACCCGCCAACGGATGAAAAGGGTACAGGTGAGAAAAAACCTCAGTGCGGCGTTTCCTCGTTGCGTCGGGTAACCCAGTGGAGAGGTCGGTGTCCTTGCGGGCCCGGGTGTGACGCCGGCTCTCGTGAACCTGCTGCTTCAAAAGAAATTGAGGGTCTCGGTGAGCTAATAGATGGGAAAAGCTTACTTTCCGGGTTACCCTTCGGACTTTCAGCTGTGGTAAAGGCTCCGAGCCGGAGGAAAGTGATGTTACCTCTTCGACCACCGGGTTACTGGCGCCGGTGTCATCCTGTCAATAAGCAAGTGTTGATAAGGCGGACAGCATCAGACAACATATACTGCAAGAATTTAAAAGATTTAAGGGTTACCTCTGATTCGGAGCTATCGCTTAATTGCAGCAGCTCCGAAGCAGTGGGTCTGTTTCCCTTTTTGCGAGGGGCGGCTCTCTTGGCGGCTTTCTTCGCCTTCCTGGCCTTCTTGGCCGCCTCGTGGTCATACTTGACCCGCCAGAATTTATCATCAGCCTGAGAAATACAGTAATGAGCTCTTAGTAAGATGACAGGTAAAACAAAATGGAAAGGTTAAAGTCAGCGGCTTACCGCTGGGGCTGGATTGGTCTTGCAGAACGGGGCTAGCCCGATTCTTCCACAGTCTGCCAGGCTCTCGTTTAAAAGAGCCTTGGTCTCTTCTTCAGCAACGTCTTCTGGAAGATCATTGCGACTGTGCCTCTGCGGGTCATCCTTTCGCCCGGTGTACTCACACATTAAGCCGGGGCGGCGGCTCAATGGGATCACCCGCCATGAGATCCAGACCCGGACCAGGTCAATTCCGTTCAGACCATTGCCTAGCAGGGCTTTGATCTTGTTGATCGTTGGAAGCAGAGGCTGGCGTTCTGCGGCAGTCAGTTTGTCGGATAATGGATGAGTTGGCTCCAGGCGCGTTGGGCGAAAGCCGGGCAGCGGGCTCTCATCAGCCGGGGACGTGTCTTGGCAGTAGAACCAAGTCATGTTCCAGTCCTTGGGGTGACTTGGCGGTTCTGCATAAGGGAACAGACAATCCCTGCGCCGTTGGATGGAGATGCCGCCTAACTCTAGACTTGGACCGTTTGCGCACTCGGTTTGGCGGTTCAAATAGAACAGCTCTCTGAAGAGCAGCAGACTCGGCTCTTCTCCAAGATATACTTCACAAAAAACTTGGAAGTTGCAGATGTTGGATATGGAATTGGGTCCTATATCCTGAGGCCGAAGATCAAAGAAGTTGAGCACGTCCCGGAAGAATTTTGAGCCGGGCGGTGCGAAGCCCCGGCTCATATGGTCGGCAAAGATCACTACCTCCCCGTCTCTCGGCTGTGGCCTTTCTTCGGACGGGTCAGGGGCACGGTAGGACATCACTTCCTTCTTAGGCAGATATCCGGATTTAACGAAGTTGGCCAGGGTCTCTTCGGTGACGCTGGATTTCATCCAGTTGCAAGTGATGGGAGCCTTGGGAGGCATGGTGACGGTTGGTGGTCTACGAGGAAGAGAAAAGTGTCCGGGTTAATTATAAGCCGGAGTATATCATTCAAGTTATAATGACGGCTTATGAAGGGGACTAATGGTATGTCTTGATACGGTGGGTTATCTAAGCCGTCGGGGTTTTTAGGATAAGTTGGTCGTATACGGCTTACTGCGGTTAAGTCGGAAGATACTACAGAGCATGATTCTCTTTAAACCGGAAAGTTCTACGGCGCGTGTTTTCTCTAAGTCGGAAATATAAGCCGCCAAGATTCAAGGACTGCAGTTTTTACTAAGTGTGGTAAACAGATTTCACATATTACAGTAACTTTTTTGGATCAAAGTAGTCGGAACAGAGAAGGTTTTCTAGACCTAAAAAACAGATGCAGGGGAGGTTCTTGAGATGGAACCCAGTCCTTATGCAGTAAAAAGAGGTGTTCTTGCAGAAGAAATGAACCTCAGATATCTACCGCGGTGGTTCTACACAAGCCTAAGGATCAACGGGGGCAGTGGCTACAGGGGTTACCGAAACTTGCGGTAACAGTGATGAACATGAAGAACACAGATGAACTCTGTCCTAGATCTATGCTAGTAAGGCAGAGGGGACTCACCGGAGCTGGAGAAGAGCGGAGGCCGCCGACGTTATCTGGTCCGAGTCAGGTTGATGCAGCGGCCGGGTTGAGGAAGACCAGTGGTGCGACGGCGGCGGCGGCAGAAGCTCGGGCAGAGGAACGGCAGTGCGAGGAAGAAGAAGGAGAATGTGAAGAAGAGAGTGCCGAGCCGGCCTATTTATAAGGCCGAGTCATAAGCGGGCGCGGGATTTGAGGAGGCCACGGCGTGGTTATCTCCCCCCTCACGGCGCCTCGATTCTCGGAAGGTCAGTAAAAGCAAAGATCCGTTGCGGATCTGGCGGAGTAAAAAAACGGATTTAGTGGAGGATGACGTCACGGCGGATTACCCGGAGTCCAGAGGATGACGTCATTCCGGGTTATGACCTTCACATGAATGATAAGCCGGAGATTTTTTCTGACTGCGGAGCTGAAGATTGACACGAGCCGGCTCAAGTCAATCTGGGGCCTAATGTTGAGGATATAGACCTGGGGGTCACCCGCCAGGAGGGCCGGGTTACTCCAAGGATCGTTACCAGAAGCCCGGAGCTAAGTTTCAGGATAATGGGCCAGAGATGGGCTGAGACCCGGATATGGCTTAAGGCCCGTAGTTACAATCATTGTTATAGTAGACTTGTAGTGTAAGGCAAGTATTGTTTTAGAGCCCGAGCCGGACACTCTTATGAGCCGGCTCGGGACTCTAAGGGCTGCTGGGCGTCAGCCTCCCTATATAAAGGGACGACCCGGCAGCGGTTTGGGGACAACAATCTCTCCGAGAGCCGGGATAAGTGTTTAGTTCCCTGGCGATCGTAACCCTAATCAATAACACCTCGAACTGGACGTAGGCTTTTACCTTCACCGTAAGGGGCCGAACCAGTATAAACCCTCGTGTTCCTTGTCCCGCATAACCCCTTCAAGCTTCCTAGTTGCGATGGCTCCACGATTAAGTCCTAGCCCAAGGACATCTGCCGTGACAATTCCACGACAGTCCTAGCCAGGTTGAAGGAGATCCTTAGTTGGTTTGACAATGAGTGTGAGATTTCGAGGACGGTGCGGGCCATGTGGCAATGTATGCGAAAGAGCAAGACGGCAGCGATGTACATGTACTCCTCGGCGGCAGTCACGCCACAGTCCTCCGAGTTCATCGAGTATCTCCTCTGGGTGATGGAGCAGACAGATTCGCCCGAGGCGAAAGTCAGGCGGAGGTGGTGGGCGTACAGGTCGAAGGTCGAGCACCCAGAGGATAACGAATCGATCAAGTATGGTGTGCCGTTCGTGAGGGTGCAGAGCCAGCCGGAGCCACAGGAGTATTCGTTCTCCCACCGCAAGAGGAGGCTGGATGGCGCGACGTCGCTTCCCCGCCGTTCTCCACGGTTCCCTCGACGCTCGCCTCGTTTCAGTGGCGGCGGTAGGGTTTAAGGTAAGCTTCGCACTAACCTAATCTTCCACCTGCTCATGCTTACAATCAGTGTGACAACTAATGAAAATCATGCTTACAATCAGTCTCCAAGTACTACGCCAATCACCCTAAAATAGCTCTGGACCTTTGGGTCAAAGTTGTGACACAGTGTACAAATAAAGAAAAATAGATTGGTGCTTCCTTCAGAAAAGAGTACTCCCTAGAAAACTGCCAATATAAGCTACTAGTATTTGGTTAGATGATTTGCTGCCAAGAAAGATCCGTCCACAGAGAGCACCACACATCCCACTGGTGGTGGTGGATGCCAATGCGTGCATGCAGCATGGTTGGTGTCGGTATTTTTTACTTGGCACACCTCGCACTCTACATATATGCCGGTTCCGTACGTACATTTGTGCAGTTCCACCAAAATGCATCTGATTAACCATGTTTGCCCAGATAATGAAAAAGCGTGATTACATTATAGTGGCACTAGTTAATGAAACACACAAAATAAATAGAAGAAAATATTGCGATAGTATCATAGTATGCCATGCTGCGAGGGCGAGATGGGCCCTGCGACGCCTCATACTGGACATCGTCCCAAGTCTCCCAGATACACCTTCTGCCAGTGATGAACGTCAGTGTACAGTGGTAGTACAAGGAGGCGCCTTGAGACATTCAAATCTCTATTTTTGTACATATCAACTAAAATTAAGCACCGCAGTTTGCAGAAACGCTTAAACATTAACAATGGGACTAGTTGATGAAACACACATTAACAAAGAGAAGCACTTTCTTTATATACATTGGAAATGAAATGATAGAGATGGCACTCGCTCTATTTTAACTGTATTATTACTTCATTTTATCAGTGACACTAGGGTCGAGCAGGTGGCAAACGAGGTGTACCGTGCGTCGCAAGGATGGAGGCCGGGGGTGCTTAGACTGGGATGCTGAAGCTGGCTCTTTCAGCCACCAACATGGATGATTCAATTCATGGGACCTTTTGGTGCAGTTCACCTAAAATGAAGCAATGTCCCGTGAGCTAGCAGCTTCTTCAATTTTTTTAAGAAAAGGGCTCCAGCCCCGGTTCCATTTCCATCAGAAAACGAAACCCACAGAGCTTCTTCTTCATTAGTTGCAATAAAAGTGAGCAACATCAAGGTTGGTTGTGAAGCTCCTGGAATGCTCAACTATAATTTGGATATCATTTGTGCAGTTCAACTATGATCGAGCGTGAAATGTATATCTCGTTTTGCACAAAAAAGGTGGAAAGGAGGGTGACTAACAAGTGATGAAACATGCATCAAATGAAAAGAAGCATGTTCCTTATCGGAATGGCAATCCTACAAGGACAGTAGCAATTTCTAAAGCACTGGCATTGCTAGATATTAGTTTGGGCATTAGGATTAACTATGACAACCGTTAAATACGACATTACTTTGGGCACGGGAGAGTAGGCGGACCAGGACAGTTGCATTTCTAACGAAAAGAACCAACTTATCTTAATCGGAAATTTTAGCAGGACATGTAAAGAAGTGCCATTGATTCATATTACTGGAGGCATTACATTGAAAACAACATTGGTTTAACGTGCCCTTACTTTTAACAGTGCGACTGCTACATTTTACCAGTGGCATTACATAAGATTGGCTCGGGGCAACAAACATCAGAACAGGATATCTGGGTTGGTTCCATTTTTGTTCGGTATAGCCACCTTATACTGTGTGAGGCTAGCAAATCTAGTGCTGGACTTACTCTGTTGACTTGTCCCCAGTCCCCACTTCCTTTCCTTTTTCAACCAATAGATCGGGTTTATATTGAGTTTGTACTGCGTTTCCCTTCATTTCCCTATTAGACCTAGAGACCAGTTGGATAGCCAGTCTCTGCTAATTTTCGCCCCCATAATTTCCTCTTTCGACCAAGTCCTAGATTCAGGTAACAAATCCTCCCCACCCCACCCCCTTTCTTCCTTGTTTGAACCAAGTAGTACTAGATTCGAGTGCATGAACTAGTTTTACCTCTTAAACGTAAAAAAATTAGGTGCTTTTCGAACAGCCGATCGATCCTATCTACGAGGGGGGCTGAGAAATAGTAAAAGATACAAATGCAGCGACGTCAGGAGCTCGGGAAGTAGAGCAAGGCCGGTTTCGAAGGAAGTTATACCTGATGGTCGCCGGGATGTCGCTAGGTGGGCGGCGGGAGGCCGGATCTGCCCACACTATGGCAGCGAGGAAGAAGGGGTCGGAGGCCCTCCCTCGCCATCGGTGCTTGGGAGAGAACGGCAAGGCGGGCTGATCGGTAGGCACCCAGCAGTGGGTAAGAGCCGTCGCCGAGGAAGACCGCGTGAACGTTGCACCTTCTCACCTTCCCTGGCGGAGAGGATCCGGCTGGATCTGTGACCAGTGGTGAGCAGAGAGAGAGAGAGAGTGTGGCCACCGCTGTCGTGTTTAGATCTGGAGAGGTCGAGGCAGTGTGAAGAGAGCAACACTAGCAAGCAAGCGCGGAGGCTCCTGCCTATATAGTGCAGTAGTACTAGTTTTCTTTTGTCTACTCGAGCCGGCTTGACCTCGTCAATGATTGTCGAGAAGTCTTCATGCACGTGTCCCGGAGGCGCAGTTGTCGTCATTTTGATCTGAAGCGCCGGATTATAACATATAACACGAAAAAATGCCACATGACAAGAAATCATAACTTCATTGCGCAAAGGAGACAACATGAATCCCGACGGACAAACTAGACGAGGAACAAAGCTCAAATTAAAGATAAACTCGTAGAAAAGGGGTCCGTCGATAGATGTCCTAATTAACATAGCCGGCTTGACCTAGATGGCAGCCGAGTAGTCACTGTTCGTGCATGTGCCCCCAATGACTAGCCCAAATCAGTTGTCGCTGTTTAACCCTCGCAGTGATCTGAAGCACATGACACCTAATTTTGCGAGATGACAAGAAACATTTTTTTAGATTTCTCACAACAACTACAACCATGTACAACACAGCCTGCACGATATGTAGACGATAGCCAATCCAGGCGTGTCTGCTGGAGTCTGGTCACATGCATGGACGAACTGATCTTCCGTGTCTTGCAGGGATCGTCCAGGCACCAACGTACTTGTAACGCCCACGATGCAGCTATATCTCCCACGTGTCGAGGCACGACTTAGAGGCATAACCGCATAGTGGTTTTGTCGCAAGAAGGGTCATCTTCACACAATCCCATGTAATGAACAAGAATGGGATAAAGAGTTGGCTTACAATCGCCACTTCACACAATACATAAATATCATCATACATCATCCAAAATACAATCATATAGACCGACTACGGTCAAAATCCAGATGAAAATGAGACAACCCCAAATGCTAGATCCCCGATCGTCCCAACTGGGCTCCACTACTGATCATCAGGAAAAGACACATAGTAACGACCACGTTCCTCGTCGAACTCCCACTTGAGATCGACGCCATCATCTGCACTGGCATCGTCGGCACCTGCAACTGTTTTGGTAGAAACTGTGAGTCACGGGGACTCAGCAATCTCACACCCGCGAGATCAAGACTATTTAAGCTTAAAGGGGGGAATGGTGCAAAGAGGTGGAGCTGCAGCGGCAAAAGCATATATGGTGGCTAACTTGCGCAAATGAGAGCGAGAAGAGAAGCAAAGGAACGGACGTCATCTAGCAATGATCAAGAAGTGATTCTGAACACCTACTTACGTCATCCATAACACAGACCGTGTTCACTTCCCGGACTCCGCCGAGAAGAGACCATCACGGCTACACACGCACTTGGTGTATTTTAATTGGGTCAAGTGACAAGTTATCTACAACCGGAAATTAACAAATTCCCATCTGCCTCATAACCGCGGACACGGCTTTCGAAAGATAATACCCTGCAGGGGTGTCCCAACTTAGCCCATCATAAGCTCTCACGGTCAACGAAGGATAAACCTTCTCCCGGAAAGGCCCGATCAATCTCGGAATCCCGGGTTACAAGACATCTCGACAATGGTAAAACAAGACCAGCAAAGCCACCCTAATGTGCCGACAAATCCTGATAGGAGCTGCACATATCTCGTTCTCAGGGCACACCGGATGAGACATCCTACGAGTAAGACCAGACCTCGAGTTTCCAGGAGGGGTCCCCGCAGTCTGCTCAGTTCGGACCAACACTCGAAGGAGCACTGGCCCGGGGGGTTAAAATAAGATGACCCTCGGGCTCGGGAAAACCCGGGGGAAAAGTATTAGGTAGAAAATGGTAAAACCAAGGTTGGGCCTTGCTGGAGGAGTTTTATTCAAGGCGAACTGTCAAGGGGGTCCCATAAATCACCCGACCGTGTAAGGAACGCAAACTCAAGGAACATAATCCCGGTATAACAGTAACTAGGGCGGCAAGAGTGGAACGAAACACCAGGCATAAGGCCGAGCCTTCCACCCTTTACCAAAATATATAGATGCATTAATTAAATAAGAGATATTGTGATATCCCAACAAAACCATGTTCCGACATGGAACAAACTTCAACTTCACCTGCAACTAGCAACGCTATAAGAGGGGCTGAGCAAAAGCGGTAACATAGCCAAACAACGGTTTGCTAGGAGAGGATGGTTAGAGGCTGACATGGCTAAAAATAGGAGACATGATATAGCAAGAGATAGGTAGCGAGCATGGCAATAGAGCGAACAACTAGCATAGCAAAGATAGAAGTGATTTCGAGGGGTGGTCATCTTGCCTGCAAGATTCTTAGAGTTGTCGAAAGCTTGATCCTCGTAAGCGTACTCGATAGGTTCCTCGTTCACGAACTCGTCTCCCGGCTCTACCCAAGACAAGAACACAACCAAACGGAACCACAATCAACAACGAGAAATGCGCAAGCAACATGATGCAAGACATGTATGATATGCAAGATATGATATGCGATGCGTATGCGTGCTCCGGAAGGAAAAAGATGAACATGGCAGTAACTTGGCAAACCAAGCATGCCACTGGAAAGATGAGGTGATTTCGGTCGAAATCGATATAAAGATCACCGGAATCGGATGCACGGTTTGCAAATGGCAAGCAAAACAAGAATGACACGAATCTGCGATAAACAGCAAAATAGCACTTAAAATGCAACAAGTAGCAATACTAAAGCACCCCAACATAGCAACAAAGCATATGGTAGTAATCTAAAGGAGATTCTTGACAAAAGATGAACACTGAGCTACGGCTAGTTCACAACATATCAAGCTCAAACAAGCATGGCAAAAGTGCAAAAGATTACAGGTTCACAGACTTAGTGAAAAACTGGACATGGCAGAAATTAGCATCAGGTAGCAATGTTCAGAGCACGAAATCAACATGCTACAGGAACTTGACAAAAGTCCCTTACTAACCATAAGCCAAAAAGGAACAGAAGATATGATGGCAAGCATGTAAACATAGCAAGTTTCATTATCAGGTTTCAGACTTAGCAGAAAACAGAGCATGGCAGAAATATTAATATGTAGGCCTCTTTGTGAGCTTGATGCACTCACTACAGACCAATGCATGACAAACCAATCATACTTACAGCAAGATGGCATCTTTATGAAGCTATCCATGGCAAGAACAATTGCATATCATGTATAGATCAACTACAATAAGCTTGGCAAAAATGCATATCATGTTAAGAATCTGCTGGAAATATTTTATAGCAAAAGTAGAGCAAGATTGAGTCATGTTATGGTACTCTAAAATTGCACACAATTGCAGGAATGGATCTAGTACAACTATAGCTACACAACATCCTTACTGAACATCTCCAAAATATGCATGGATCTCTCTCTAGCATCAAATTTACATGGCAACAAAATTATAGCAGACAAAGACAGAGAAATCACTAAGTCCCTGAAATCAGAAATATTACGGGACCTACTTTGCATGCTTGTGCTAGTCACCACAGAGATCGCAAAAATACATGGACTATACCACTGGAAAGATGGCATGGCATACTTCAAAACACATGTAGAGCCCATGCTCAAAAGATGCACAGAATAAATGACACAAAAATGACAAATCTCCAAGTTCTGATAAGAACCAGAGATTAACAGCAACTATCCCTCTTCCAATGAAGATTTGGGCTTCAAGATGACCTCTAATGAAAATGGTGCAATTTAATAAAATGAATAGCATCACGAGACGAACAATTTGACATATTATACGCGCGAATCGGAGCTACATGCAAGAAGTAATCGCATCTCGAACAAGAGCACATGCTGATGGAATTTTGGGACTTAGAAGAAAAAACTGGATCGCGAGAAAAAGTCAACGTACGGTTGAGTTGGATCTGGATCGAGCTGTTCGCTCGGGCTCGGGCCGATGGCGCTCGGGCTCCGGTGGCCGGAGCTCGCCGGAGGGAGGAAGGAGGGCGGCGCGAGGGCGGCGGTGGAGGTGGCGCCGGCGGGCGGCGGGCGCGGCGCCGGCGGGCGGCGCGGCTCCGGCGCGGCGACGGGAAGGCGTGCGGGCGCGCGGGCGAGCGCCTCGGGCGGTGGCGGCGGCGGGCCGGGCGGGCCCCTCCTGGGCCCGGCGGGCCGGCGGCGTGGGGAGAGAGAGGAGGCGACGTGTCGCCACGGGATTGGACGGGACGCGGCGGCGGACGTTGTCCGGCCGGAACGGACGCGTCCGGCGCGGCGCGGAGGAAGTTTCTAGGGTTAGACTGCGTTTGTAATACGGGATGCCCACATATTTATAGGTAGAGGGAGTTAGGAGACTCCAAATGAGGTGCGGTTTTCGCCCACACGATCGTGATCAAACGACCTAGAGCATGGAAGAGAGTTTGGTGGGTTTTGGGCTGGTTTTGGAGGGGGTTTTTGCTGGACACTCAAATGGACTTTGCGGATGCCCGGTTAACCGTTGGAGTACCAAACGACCTCCGAATGGAACGAAACTTGACCGGTAGTCTTCGGGTGGTATATTAAGACCACTTGACAAGCCTCGGTCCATTCCGAGAAAGTTTGACACACGCACATGAAAGAAAACAAGAGGGGTGCACCGGAGGAGATAGGAGCGCCGGATTGGAAAACGGACAACGGGGAAAATGCTCGGATGCATGAGACGAACACGTATGCAAAAGTAATGCGCATGATGACATGATATGAAAATGCATGACATGACAATATACAAAACGAAAGACAAAACCCGACAACGGAGGGGAAAACATATCACATAGCCGAAAATGGCAAGAGTCGGTGTTACAAATATGGCAAGTTACATGCGGGGTGTTACAACACTCCACCACTACGAGAGGATCTCGTCCCGAGATCTAGGACTGAAAGAACTCCGGATATTCGGAACGGAGATGGTCCTCGCGTTCCCAGGTGGCTTCCCGGTCGGAATGGTGCGACCACTTCACTTTCAGGAATTTGATAGACTTGTTGCGAGTCTTGCGCTCAGTTTCTTCAAGAATAGCAACTGGGTGCTCATGATAAGACAAATCTTCTTGGAGGTCAATCTCTTCGAAGTCGATAGTGCGCTCAGGCGTCTTGAAGCATTTGCGGAGCTGTGACACGTGGAACACATCGTGCACGTTCACGAAGTTGGAAGGAAGCTCAAGTTGATAGGCGAGGTCGCCTCTTTTACCAATGATTTTGAAAGGACCCATGTATCTAGGGGCAAGCTTCCCTTTGATACCGAAGCGACGAGTGCCTTTCATTGGAGAGACGTGGAGGTAGACATGGTCTCCGATCTCGAAAGCCAAATCACGATGCTTACTATCATAGTAACTCTTCTGGCGCGATTGCGCGGCTTTGAGATTATCACGGATGACTTTACACATTTATTCAGCTTCAGTGATTAAGTCATTGCCAAGAAGTTGGCGTTCACCAGTCTCTGACCAATTGAGAGGAGTACGACACTTTCTGCCATAGAGAATCTCGAATGGGGCCTTGCCCGAACTCGCTTGGAAGCTGTTGTTGTAGGAGAATTCAGCATATGGAAGACAATCTTCCCATTTCATGCCAAAGGAAATGACACAAGCCCTGAGCATATCTTCAAGAATCTGATTTACTCGCTCGACTTGGCCACTAGTTTGAGGATGGAAAGCTGTGCTGAAGCGAATGTTTGTGCCCATGGCCTTCTGGAAGGAGTCCCAGAACTTCGAGGTGAAAATGCTTCCACGATTTGAAGAAATCAATTGTGGAATGCCATGCAAGGAGACAATTCTGGAGGTGTAGAGTTCTGCCAGCTGAGCTGCTGTGATGGATTCTTTGATTGGAAGGAAATGAGCCACTTTAGAGAGCTTGTCAATGACAACGAAGATAGTGTCATTTCCGCGCTTGGACTTTGGAAATCCAGTCACGAAGTCCATTTCGATATGATCAAACTTCCATTCCGGAATAGCAAGAGGTTGGAGGAGACCAGCTAGTCGTTGATGTTCTGCTTTCACTCTTCGGCAGGCATCACATTCATTCACGAATTGAGCAATTTCTCGCTTCATTCGAGTCCACCAATACGACTGCTTGAGGTCATGATACATCTTCGTACTTCCAGGATGAATGGAAAGGAGAGAATTGTGCGCTTCGTTCATTATGACTTTCCGTAGATCACCTTCGGGAACCACAATCCGGTCCTTGAAGAACAAAGTGTCTCTGTCATCAATGCGATAGCACTTGTAGTTGGGAAGACCCTTGTCGATACCACGTTTCACCTTCTTCACCATGGCATCAAGGAGTTGTGCCTCACGAATTTGATCTTCCAAAGTAGGAGATACAATGAAGTTGGCAAGAACGCCTTGAGGAACAACTTGGAGATTTAGCTTGCGGAAAGCTTCACAAAGATCCGGCTGGAAAGGCTTGAGAATTAAGCTGTTGCAATAAGCTTTCCTGCTTAAAGCATCTGCAATGACATTAGCCTTGCCTGGAGTATATTCAATACTCGGATTGTACTCTTGAATCATTTCGACCCATCGAGTCTGCCTGAGGTTGAGGTTGGGCTGAGTGAAGATATACTTGAGACTCTTGTGATCAGTGAAAATGTCCACTTGTCTTCCCAACAAGAGATGTCTCCACGTAACCAAAGCATGGACAACAGCCGCCAACTCAAGATCGTGAGTGGGGTAGTTCTTCTCGTTGGGCTTCAACTGCCGAGAGGTATAGGCCACAACTTTATTCTCTTGCATTAACACAGCACCGAGACCTTGGAGAGAAGCATCACAGAAAACTTCATACGGCTTGGATTCATCAGGAGGAGTCAAGACAGGAGCTGTGACTAGTTTATGTTCAAGAGTGTTGAAAGCGACGTCACACTCAGGAGACCAGACATACTTCACATGCTTCTGTAGGAGGTTGGAAAGAGGCTTTGCAATCTTGGAGAAATTCTCAACGAATCTCTGGCAATAGCTTGCAAGACCCAGAAAACTGCGGAGCTCCTTGACATTTTGAGGAGGTTCCCAATCCAGAACTGCGGACACCTTCTCGGGGTTAACAGCGATGCCTTTGGCAGAGATGATGTGACCAAGGAAAAGAACTTCATCGAGCCAAAACTCACATTTGGAGAACTTCGCATATAATTGATACTCTCTGAGCTTGTCGAGCACCAATCGCAAATGTTTGGCATGATCCTGCTTGTTCTTGGAGAAGACCAAGATATCATCGAGATACACCAGAACGATTTCGTTGGTATAGGGGTTGAAGATGAAATTCATCATCCGAGAGAACACCGGAGGAGAATTGACAAGGCCGAAAGACACGACAGTATATTCATAAGAACCAAAGCTTGTTCTGAATGCTGTCTTGGGAATATCTTCTTCACGAATGCGAATCTGATGATAACCCATACGAAGGTCAAGCTTCGAGAATACTTTAGCGCCCTTGAGTTTCTCAAATAGCTCATTGATGTTGAGTAGTGGATACTTGTTCTTGATTGTCTTCTTGTTCAATCGACGGTAGTCGACACAAAGTCGGTCCGTGCCATCCTTCTTCTTGACAAAAAGAACACCACAACCCCATGGAGAAGAACTCGGTCTGATCAAACCCAGACGTTCTTGTTCATCGAGCTGCTTCTTCAATTCCTTCAGCTCGTTAGGTCCAAGCTTGTATGGACACTTGCAAACAGGTACAGTACCAGGCTCTAGTTCGATAACGAACTCAACTGGCCGGTGCGGAGGCATACCCGGAAGCTCTTCTGGAAAGACATCTTGATACTCGCAAACGACTGGAATTTGAGAGATGGCATCCAATTCGCCCTTCTCATTGAGAGAGTAAAACCGAATGGTTTCGTCGCGAGCGGCAAAAATAATCACATCCTCAGACGAGTGTGTCAATTGAATTTCCCTGGCAGCATAATCAAGTTGATCCTTGTGCTTAGAAAGCCAGTCCATCCCAAGAATTAGATCAATATCCGAGTCACCAAGAACAATTGGAGAAGACTGGAATTTGAAGTCGCCCATCTTGATGGAAACATCGGGAGCAACCAAACTAGAAGACAAAAGCTTTCCCGGAGAAACAACTTGCATAACTTTGGATAAAATCTCTGTGTCAACATTGTGCTTCGATGCAAATGGGTATGACAAGAAAGAATGCGATGCACCAGTATCAAAAAGAACTTTTGCAGGAATATCATTAACTGAGAGATTACCCATTATCACATCAGTAGATTCCTTCGCTTGAGCTGCATTCATCATGTTCACCTTTGCAAACTTTGGGTTATGCTTGACCACTGCATTGCTGGAAGATCTGACAGGAGGAGGAGGAGGAAGACGCCTCTGGTTGAAGCACTTGTTAGCATAGTGACCTTTCTGCTGACATTTGTTGCAAGTCACCTCTAAGAGTGGACGTTGATAAGGAGCATTGGACTTTGGAGCTTGATTCTGAGACTTGTTCTGATAGCCAGAGTTGGAAGAGTTTGAAGAACCATGGCCACTTTTGTTCTTCTGCTGGTAAGGCTGACAAACCGGAGGAGGAGGAGGCAACCAGAACTTCTGTTGCTTAGCTGTCACAAGTGAGGAAGAAGAAGACTGAACTGCGTCTCTAACTCTCTTCTTAGAAGCCTCACACTTGAGCTGAGCAGCCTCTTGCTTCAGTGCCATATTGTAGAATTGATCAAACTGAGTAGGCTCAACAAGAACGAGAGCTAACTGCAGATCCTCTTTAAGGCCACCTCTGAAGTGATAGATCATGCTCTTCTCATCAGGAACGTCTTGTTTAGCGAAGCGAGCAAGTTTCTGAAACTGAATGTTGTATTGATACACAGACATGTTTCCTTGCTTGAGATTGCGGAACTCCTCACGCTTGCTCTCAACAACACTTTGTGGAATGTGGTGCACTTTGAAGTCCCGACAAAAGTCAGTCCAAGTGATCACACGACCTCCTCTGGAATCTTTGTATTGTTGATACCAATCAGCAGCTTGGTCCTTGAGCTGGAAAGAAGCGAACTTGACAAAGTCCTCAGGCCTGACATTGCTACATTCAAAATGCTTGTTGATGTCCACGAGCCAATCATCGGCATCCGTGGCCTCGGCACAGTAGCTGAAAGACTTGGGCTGATTTGCGAGAAACTGGTTGAGAGTGGCAAAGTGAAACTGATTGTTGCCTTGACCTTGATTGCCTTGCCCTTGAGTACGTTCTTGCAAGAGTTGCAGAATCATCTGAGCATTGGCGTTGGTGGCTGCCATGATTGCTTGCCATGCCTCCGGAGGTGGAGGTGGTGGCGGAGGGTTCGCTTGACTCCCTTCATTGCGATCCGGATTCTGACGCTAAGGCGGAGCCATCCTGAAGAGGGTGACATCCGTTAGCATCTCGATAGACAAAAAGATAAGTAGAATCAACGGATAGAAATTGCAACATATAGTCTTCACAATAAACATTCGAATGAAGATGAACGAATGAATTCCGTAGTAAATCATCACACTTCCATAAGTTGAGAAGCCACTTGAAAAAGATATGGAATGAACATATGAATTCGAAGGGAACTCGAATACCACAATAGAAAATAAAACAAAGTATTGGCTTGCAGAATAAGCCGGAACAAACATATGATAGAAATTTCGTCCGAAGTTTTCGTGGTGGGGCCCACACGGGCTCAATCGTACAGCACCATCATGTACAAGGTTGTGCACATGACATACGAAGCTTCCCCGAGGTGGCAAAGCCATGGACTCTTTAAGACACAACGAGACCACTGTAAAATCAACCGTATACAGGCGGACCACTAGACGTCGAACCCCAATCTCATATCATGCGTCTGTCGGAAAGAAATCCTAAGGCTACTTGAATTCCCACTTATAAACTCCCGAAACTTTCTGGTTATGCAATCTGGTCTAGGGGATACAGGGGACACAAATATATATCACCCAAACTAGCAATCCCTAGATCCAGCTGTATCCATCCGTCAACACATAACCAAGAAACCTTCGGAAATCGTTTACCTCAACCTTCGAAAAACATCCGTTATACAAGTTATGGCAATACTCCCGAACTCCCGCCCCAGTACTGGGTGGCGTCGAGGTGATCTCACCAACAACTACATAAAAGAGATTTCGATGTCGGCGAAACTCAGGTATTCCAGAACTGCAACGATAAAATTGTGACGACAACACCTCGGAGCTCAACTCCCCGGGACACTGCCACAACCCCTAAATGACAGGAGGCACCAAGAACAATGTTCTCGTCACAAATCGATCGGAACGATTCCAAGATACCCGCGTGATCCTAAATTTTTTTTAGTGAAATTTGAGGAGAGAATAGTCAAAACTTCTACGTCAGGAGACCTCACCAGAGCGACGAAGGGACTGAGGAGTAAAAGAATCCTACTCTCCGATATATATAATCCTAAGACTCAAAACATTTTTATTCTAGACTCAACAACGCCAGCGATTCGATCAAGCAGGGGGCTCCTAAGTCGGGGATGGCTCTGATTACCAACTTGTAACGCCCACGATGCGGCTATATCTCCCACGTGTCGAGGCACGACTTAGAGGCATAACCGCATAGTGGTTTTGTCGCAAGAAGGGTCATCTTCACACAATCCCATGTAATGAACAAGAATGGGATAAAGAGTTGGGTTACAATCGCCACTTCACGCAATACATAAATATCATCATACATCATCCAAAAATACAATCATATAGACCGACTACGGTCAAAATCTAGATGAAAATAAGACAACCCCAAATGCTAGATCCCCGATCGTCCCAACTGGGCTCCACTACTAATCATCAGGAAAAGACACATAGTAACGACCACGTTCCTCGTTGAACTCCCACTTGAGATCGACGCCATCATCTGCACTGGCATCGTCGGCACCTGCAACTGTTTTGGTAGAAACTGTGAGTCACGGGGACTCAGCAATCTCACACCCGCGAGATCAAGACTATTTAAGCTTAAAGGGGGGAATGGTGCAAAGAGGTGGAGCTGCAGCGGCAAAAGCATATATGGTGGCTAACTTGCGCAAATGAGAGCGAGAAGAGAAGCAAAGGAACGGACGTCATCTAGCAATGATCAAGAAGTGATTCTGAACACCTACTTACGTCATCCATAACACAGACCGTGTTCACTTCCCGGACTCCGCCGAGAAGAGACCATCACGGCTACACACGCACTTGGTGTATTTTAATTGGGTCAAGTGACAAGTTATCTACAACCGGACATTAACAAATTCCCATCTGCCTCATAACCGCGGGCACGGCTTTCGAAAGATAATACCCTGCATGGGTGTCCCAACTTAGCCCATCATAAGCTCTCACGGTCAACGAAGGATAAACCTTCTCCCGGAAAGGCCCGATCAGTCTCGGAATCACGGGTTACAAGACATCTCGACAATGGTAAAACAAGACCAGCAAAGCCACCCGAATGTGCCGACAAATCCCGATAGGAGCTGCACATATCTCGTTCTCAGGGCACACCGGATGAGACATCCTACGAGTAAGACCAGACCTCGAGTTTCCAGGAGGGGTCCCCGCTGTCTGCTTAGTTCGGACCAACACTCGAAGGAGCACTGGCCCGGGGGGTTAAAATAAGATGACCCTCGGGCTCGCGAAAACCCAGGGGAGAAGGTTTAGGTAGCAAATGGTAAAACCAAGGTTGGGCCTTGCTAGAGGAGTTTTATTCAAGGCGAACTGTCAAGGGGGTCCCATAAATC
Organism: Aegilops tauschii subsp. strangulata; assembly: GCF_002575655.3. Classification (NCBI taxonomy): domain Eukaryota; kingdom Viridiplantae; phylum Streptophyta; class Magnoliopsida; order Poales; family Poaceae; genus Aegilops; species Aegilops tauschii. The sequence continues at coordinate 582,665,786 of NC_053036.3, forward strand.
ACCCGACCGTGTAAGGAACGCAAACTCAAGGAACATAATCCCGGTATAACAGTAACTAGGGCGGCAAGAGTGGAACAAAACACCAGGCATAAGGCCGAGCCTTCCACCCTTTACCAAAATATATAGATGCATTAATTAAATAAGAGATATTGTGATATCCATACAAAACCATGTTCCGACATGGAACAAACTTCAACTTCACCTGCAACTAGCAACGCTATAAGAGGGGCTGAGCAAAAGCGGTAACATAGCCAAACAACGGTTTGCTAGGAGAGGATGGTTAGAGGCTGACATGGCTAAAAATAGGAGACATGATATAGCAAGAGATAGGTATCGAGCATGGCAATAGAGCGAACAACTAGCATAGCAAAGATAGAAGTGATTTCGAGGGGTGGTCATCTTGCCTGCAAGATTCTCAGAGTTGTCGAAAGCTTGATCCTCGTAAGCGTACTCGACAGGTTCCTCGTTCACGAACTCGTCTCCCGGCTCTACCCATGACAAGAACACAACCAAACGGAACCACAATCAACAACGAGAAATGCGCAAGCAACATGATGCAAGACATGTATGATATGCAAGATATGATATGCGATGCGTATGCGTGCTCCGGAAGGAAAAAGATGAACATGGCAGTAACTTGGCAAACCAAGCATGCCACTGGAAAGATGAGGTGATTTCGGTCGAAATCGATATAAAGATCACCGGAATCGGATGCACGGTTTGCAAATGGCAAGCAAAACAAGAATGACACGAATCTGCGATAAACAGCAAGATAGCACTTAAAATGCAACAAGTAGCAATACTACAGCACCCCCAACATAGCAACAAAGCATATGGTAGTAATCTACAGGAGATTCTTGACAAAAGATGAACACTGAGCTACGGCTAGTTCACAACATATCAAGCTCAAACAAGCATGGCAAAAGTGCAAAGATTACAGGTTCACAGACTTAGTGAAAAACTGGACATGGCAGAAATTAGCATCAGGTAGCAATGTTCAGAGCACGAAATCAACATGCTACAGGAACTTAACATAGCAAAAGAAGGCATGGTAGTGTTCTACTAAATGTACTTGACAAAAGTCCCTTACTGACCATAAGCCAAAAAGGAACAGAGGATATGATGGCAAGCATGTAAACATAGCAAGTTTCATTATCAGGTTTCAGACTTAGCAGAAAACAGAGCATGGCAGAAATATTAATACGTAGGCCTCTTTGTGAGCTTGATGCACTCACTACAGAGCAATGCATGACAAACCAAGCATACCTACACCAAGATGGCATGCTTATGAAGCTATCCATGGCAAGAACAATTGCATAGAATGTATGGATCAACTACAATAAGCTTGGAAAAAATGCATATCATGTTAAGAATCTGACGGAAATATTTTATAGCAAAAGTAGAGCATGATTGAGTCATGTTATGGTACTCTAAAATTGCAAAACATTGCAGGAATGGATCAATTACAAATATAGCTACAAAACATCCTTACTGAACATCTCCAAAGTATGCATGGATCTCTCTCTAGCATCAAATTTACATGGCAACAAAATTACAGCAGACAAAGTCCCTGAAATCAGAAATATTACGGGACCTACTTTGCATGCTTGTGCTAGTCACCACAGAGATCACAAAAATACATGGACTATACCACTGGAAAGATGGCATGGCATACTTCAAAACACATGTAGAGCTCATGCTCAAAAGATGCACAAAATAAATGATACAAAAATGACAAATCTCCAAGTTCTGATAAGAACCAGAGATTAACAGCAACTAGCCCTCTTCCAATGAAGATTTGGGCTTCAAGATGACCTCTAATGAAAATGGTGCAATTGAACAAAATGAATATCATATCGAGGCGAACAATTTGACATATTATACGCGCGAATCGAAACTACATGCAAGAAGTTATCGCATCTTCAACAGGAGCACATGCTAATGGAATTCTGGGACTTGGAAGAAAAAACTGGATCGCGAGAAAAAGTCAACGTACGGAGGAGTTGGATCTGGATCGAGCTGTTCGCTCGGGCTCGGGCCGATGGCGCTCGGGCTCCGGTGGCCGGAGCTCACCGGAGGGAGGAAGGAGGGCGGCGCGAGGGCGGCGGTGGAGGTGGCGCCGGCGGGCGGCGGGCGCGGCGCCGGCGGGGAGGCGGCCGGCGGCGCGGCTCCAGCGCGGCGACGGGAAGGCGCGCGGGCGCGCGGGCGAGCGCCTCGGGCGGCGGCGGCGGCGAGCCGGGCGGGCCCCGCCTGGGCCCGGCGGGCCGGCGGCGTGGGGAGAGAGAGGAGGCGACGTGTCTCCACGGGATTGGACGGGACGCGGCGGCGGACGTTGTCCGGCCGGAACGGACGCGTCCGGCGCGGCGCGGAGGAAGTTTCTAGGGTTAGACTGCGTTTGTAATACGGGATGCCCACATATTTATAGGTAGAGGGAGCTAGGAGACTCCAAATGAGGTGCGGTTTTCGCCCACACGATCGTGATCGAACGACCTAGAGCATGGAAGAGAGTTTGGTGGGTTTTGGGCTGGTTTTGGAGGGGGTTTTTGCTGGACACTCAAATGGACTTTGCGGATGCCCGGTTAACCGTTGGAGTACCAAACGACCTCCGAATGGAACGAAACTTGACCAGTAGTCTCCGGGTGGTATATTAAGACCACTTGACAAGCCTCGGTCCATTCCGAGAAAGTTTGACACACGCACACGAAAGAAAACAAGAGGGGTGCACCGGAGGAGATAGGAGCGCCGGATTGGAAAACGGACAACGGGGAAAATGCTCGGATGCATGAGACGAACACGTATGCAAAAGTAATGCGCATGATGACATGATATGAAAATGCATGACATGACAAAATAAAAAACGAAAGACAAAACCCGACAACGGAGGGAAAAACATATCACATAGCCGAAAATGGCAAAAGTCGGAGTTACAAATATGGCAAGTTACATGCGGGGTGTTACAGTACTACAACACTTCTCTAGTACTATCGCTCGTCTCCCTCTTCTATTAAGTCACCCGATTTGCGGGGCCGGAGAGTGTGCCTATGGTCGGTTCTCAAATGCAATATGATGCGCGTTCCATTCGGAGAGCAGCGTGCCAGACCGACCGACCGCCTGGGGTGCGACGCGAACGCGACGGGCGTGCTGTATACTCCGTACATCTGTACCACCGTTTTCTAGACGCTTTGCTCCATGGCGCGGGCGCAATCCATGGATACAAAATTAGTATACTGTATACTATTTAAAATTCGAGGGCGGGGCTTTTCCTGCGCGGTAGGCGGCAGGGCAGTTCCGCCTAGTCGGTTCGACAGAGACGCGAGAAGACGAGGGAGTAGGCTGCTGCAATCGTAGGGCTGTGTGATTTGACAGCGAGTTACTGCTGGACAGGTGGGGCCCCGTGATTTGACTTGCCATTATCATTTTCACTGCGGCGCTACGACCGGCGTGAGTCTCCCGATTCCTGACCACCTCCATACAGGTGCCTCTCCCAATGCTCCACCATGTAGTAGAGGCTGGCTCTTGCATGAGAGCCCACTTCTCCACTTTTTCGTTGCCTCTCTTTCCTCCACATATGCAAAAATGCCATGTAAAGCGCACTATTGTACTTACTTTTACTTGCTCCTACAGGTGCTTAAGCTTGCCACATAGGCATAAAGTTTGATGTGGCAAGTTAATCAAGAAGAGAGAGACTAGTTTGGTGACCCAAGGAAGAAACGGTGCTAAGCGCGTGTACCTAGGTGAAAAGACAATTTTGAGTCTATAGCTAATTAAATGAAGCAAACTTAGAAACACCATTTCATTAGACGAGGTCACTCCTTGGCAAATGCAATAAATACTAGTACTCCCTGTGTCCCATAATTTAAGAACGTTTTTGGCACTAGACTAGTGTCAAAACATTCTTATATTATGGGACGGAGGGAGTACGAAGAAAGAGAAAGAGAGGAGTAAAAAATACACTTATAGCCAACCTTATAGCCAACCTTGTTGTAGTATGAGTGAATAAGTGATGACTATGTATGACATGCCAACATCAGATAGCCTAACGCACCGTGTTAAATCTCCAAGGGCGCGACCGCGCGAGCGACGCGGCGGTCGTGGTAGGCGCGACCATGATACGGGCTGCTGGCAGCCCTTGGATCTGAGATCAAACCGTCACATGCTAAGTTGCTGAAAATTTGCAGAATAACCCTCCAGGATAGGATATTCACCCATAGGTCTAGAATCACGCCATGCAACCGTTCGATCTCAGATCCAAGGGCTCTCAGAAGCCCGTATCATGGGAGAATGGAAAGCCACTACCCTACCGTTCGCACGCTGGCAGTTCTCTCCTACTCGTCCCCGCTCGTCCTTCAATACTACGGTGGTTCGCTCCTAGTGGTCCCGTCCATTCACATTACGGCAGTTCCACAAATCCTAACCCTCCTCCCAAATCCATGGCGTCCCAAATCTCCACGATCGGCGATGAGTACAAGGTTAGAACCATCACCGGCGATGAGTTCGACGTCATCTACACCCGTTCTTCCGCGACGGTGAAAGGATGCCTTTCTCGCTTCAGACGCATGTTCGAAGACTCAGATGATGAGTGGGTCGCTGGTCTAGATGTTGAGTACACCACAGTCCTGGGACGAGAGAAGGATCTAAAGGACAAAGAGAGGAAGAAGCCCGCCGTGATCCAGGTTTGCGTGCATGACTTATGCTTGGTCTACCACATATGCCATGCCGACGTTGAGTGCCAGGATTTTAAGGACTTCCTCGAGAGCAACCTAGTCAAATTCGTTACTGTAGACTTTGGTAACGACAAAGAAGTCCTGCGTCGGATAGGCCTCGTTGTAGGCAACACCTTCGACCTCCAAAAGAATCGGCTGGTGTCCTCTCGTCAGCCTTCAATGCTGACCCTGGCAGGAGCCATGGTTCATCCTTCGTACGGTAAACTGGAGAAACCTCCATACACGTTTCATCGTCATGCATGGCAGCGGAATGTACTAGATATAGACCACATCCACTACGCTGCAATGGATGGCTACCTTTGCTTCAATATCTACAAGGGTTGGATGAAGAGCAACAGCCAAGTGTGCGGTTCAAGCAAAGAAGTATCGACTAAGAGGAAGAGGGACAAGGACGAAGTTGAGGACGTGGACGAGGACTCCGAGTAAGGTGGCAGTGTTGTTGCTCATGGTGGTTCTAATGCAGTGTCTACCGGAATAGTTGCAAAGTTTAATTTCAGGTGTGCTTAATTTAATTTGAGGGGTGTGTTGTGCTGAGCCCCCAGCAGAACTATGTTATGTTTCTTCTCGTTACTTTAACTCTTCAGTACATACATACTAGTATTTCTTACATTTCATCTTTTAGTTGGTATAGTACTACCACTCGTTTCTTCACATTATATACGTACAATATATATGGCCAACAACATATAGCCAGCAGTTTATTTGTCAAAGAATTTCAGGGTGCTTAGTTTTGTCAAAGAATTCCAGGATGCTTAGAGGGTGCTTGGATCCAAGAGACTTATTTTAGTCTGACTAAAAATAGTCTCTTTAAGAGGCTAAAGTTCCAAGAACCCCTAACTAAAGAGGGGCTAAAACTAGTCTTGAGACTAAAAAAATTTAGTCAGGGGTACCCCTACTAAAATGTGGATTAGTCCTCTCTCTACTCATTTAACTCCTCTCCTTTAACACAGGCGAGTTCTGGATTGGACGGTTTGGACGATAATAAATGCTCATTAACTTGATTTTAGCCTTTTTAGTATTTGGATCCAAGCATGGGTGAGGCTAGCATGTTTTAGTCCCACTACTTTTAGTCATGGGACTAAAACGTATCCAAGCACCCACTTAGTTTTATTTGAGACGTGGGTTGTGTGCTGGGCACCATTATTGTGACTAGCCTTTTTAATAGTACTATATGCATAATTTGGCGACAAGCGCTCTCAATATGTACCACCTTTTTTTTAATTTCAAGTTTTGCTCCATGGCGCAATCCATCGATACTACTGATGTACAAAAGCATACATTTTTAAAAGGCTAGAGGGCGGGGCACTCTAGCTTGGTCGGTTTCACGAGAGGCGAGGGCCTTTGTGATTTGACGGCTCATTACTACTGGAAGGCGGAGCCTTGTGATTTGACTACTCGTATAAATGCACCGACGACCTGATCGAGGAGGAGCAAAGAACCGTGCGGTATACTCAAGTTTTCCACTGGAGTAGTACTGCGACGGAGGAGCACGAAACACGGCAGCCCAGTGCCATATGGTGATAAAAATGATCTAATTTGCTAGTCATCTCATTGTTAGCATTGTTCTATTCATTCCCTCAAAAAAACCATTGTTCTATTCATGCCTCGCAGAGAACGTGACACATGCGGCGAAACACCCGAAGCAAAAGATGAAACACAGGAGCAAAAGAAGAAGGAATATTATCACCCCAAATGATCTAATTCGCCGCGGAGTCGTAACTGCTTCTTCATCGCCTCCACGACCTCCATCTCCTTGCGCATCTCCTCCACCATCTTCTTCATTCTGTCCATGACGCGGGATTTCTCGACGCGAGCCTTCATCATCTGTTCCATGGCCGCATTACGTACCTTGACAGCAGCCGGGTGCTCGATGCGGAGCTTCGCCAACTCCTCCTTCTGTTCCATGATGAGGGCCTCCAACATCTTCATCAAGGAACTACTATTCTCATGCAGCTTCTTCCAGCCAGGGTTCTTCACCTTCAACAGGTCGATCTCGTGGCAGAGCTTCGCCTTGTCCTCCTGAAGTCACAGGATTTCGCCGGTCGCCTTCTTCTCCGAGGCAATGCTCTTCTTCAGCAGCATCACCAAGCCGGCGGTCAACTCCCCCTGCTGATTGAGCTCAGCGGGCATGTCGTCGAGGCTCTCCTTCAGCAACTCCATAAAGCCTTGGATGAACTCCTTCTGCTTATTGAGCTGATCGGGCATGCCGTTGAGGGATAACGACTCCAGCTCCGCCAGCTCCGCCGGCTCGGCATGTTTGCCTCCGCGGCTAGGGCGCTCCTGGGAGCCATCGCCTGCCGGTGAGAGATCTTTCGAGGTCTCTGCGTGGCGGCGAGCCCTCTCTTTTTATTCCGCAGCCTTGGTTGCCGCTCCCTTGTTACGAGTAGTTCTCGACCTAGAGCTCTGCTCACCGGCCATGGCAACGACGGACGAAGAAGAAGCACTTATGAGGAGGAAAGGTAGAGTAATTTTCGGTTAGGTAGTTCCCCTTTTTATAACCTAAGTACTAGCACTAGTACTAATATCTGCATAGTGGGAACACGTTCAGGTTTGGTACGTACTAGTAGGTGTGAGCAGGCTTTCGAATGTGATGGGAACAAGGTAAAGATTAATTGATGGTTTTGGTTTCGAGGCCCGAAACGGCTCCCGATGAGTTTAGCGGAACATAAATTTCAAGTACTAAACTGCTCAAATGCGTAAATATTATGTTACTGTCAAAAATTGGCACAAAATACGAAGGAGACCATTGAAGTACTACTAGCAACCCACGATTTAACTACTCACATGCGCGTAGTGGAGTAATAATGTCTGTCTTCCGCCCTCACGTCCACTCAATTTGCATGCGCTGTATTAATTGACCATCAATGAAGTGAACGACTTTACACGCGTCAAATTATCACATGGGGTGGATCTTGGTACAAAATTGCGTCCGCCCATGTACCCGCGTGTGCGTGCGAGGGAATGAGTGCGTGCGTGGCGTGCGTGCACATCTTCGCTTCGTGCATGTACCGCCAGTATGGCTCAGGGAGGACAAGTACATTCTTCTGGAACCAGCAGCACGTCACTGTGATCAATCCACGCAAGGAGGTCGCGACAACGCCTCCACATGTGCCACGTGGCTTCATGAACTGTAAGAGAGACACTGTGTACCGTGCCATTGGTATTCTAATTTACGTGTTTTGCACATACTCGAAGTACTAGTAAGGTACACGTTGATTGCACGCATCAGATTTTGCAACCAAATTATGAATAAATACCACACTATAGCATGTAAGCTCTAAGTCATATATGCCTGATGTAGCCCTTCGTTTAATTCTTATAGTTCATCTCATTCAAAATCAATTAGTTTTTATAAAAAAGCTAAGAGGGCGGGAATAGGAAAAACATGGGACTATAGTGGAATGTCGTCTTGAATCCTATAGGATTGTACGAGTGTTTGATTGTGCATAGAAAAAACGCAGAATTCTTTCAAAGAGGATTGAGTGGATGGGATGTTTCCTATGAAATCTAGTGCAAATGAATCATATGGAAAAATTCCTATGGTTTAGAATCCTACGAATCAAACGACCAAGATAGGAAAAATTCCTAATGATTAGAATCCTCCAAAATTCCGTTGAGAATCCTTTGAATCAAAGAAGCCCTTAATCTATTTTATGATTCATGGAATTGTGTGTTGTAAAGCATAAAGTAAAAACAAATAATGGCAATTCAACTAGAAAAAAAGTTTGGGCAGTTATGATACGGAAGATTCTAGAACAAAAGAGGACCACTGTTGTTTTGAGGTTTGTGCATTATGCTTAAGTTCAACCATGGAGTCTGCTAGATTGTACATGTGGCAAAATCCGGTGGGGGCTTAGAAGATGGTGCGAGGGGCCGAGTGGAGGGAGACTATGAAGGAATGCACAAGTGCGAGATCGATATTTAGAGAGAGGGGGCGAACACGTGCGCTGTTGCGCGAAGTGGCGGAGCCATGAAAAATAAATGAGCTAGGGGGCCAAGCATTACTAATCCTTTACGAGGAGAGTCAATTCATGAACTTAAACCATTTTTAGCAGCAATTGTCTAATTATCACATTCATATTAGCCTCGATATATAGTGATGTTAGGGGGGAGGGGGCAGGGCCCTTACTGCCCCCTGTCTTCGCCATTGTGCACGCGTCTGAGAGATGAAGCGGAAGGCATGGATGATGAGAGGGGAACGTTGGATATATAATTAATGTGGGTGTATTAGCTATATATGTTAATCCTATATAGAGAGGTATAGATTGATCGATGTGGACGTGGGAAAGAGGGTGAGACCTCACTGGATATATCGATTGATCGGTTTGTGTGGAAAACTATGAAAGACCTAGCTATATACACACATACATAGAGGAACATCGATCGTTGCGCATGCACGCATGAGAGATTAAGAATGCCCGATATGATGGAGAGGGGATGTGTGTGGGTGTGTGCCTTCATGGGAGACCGACCTGAAGAAAAAGATTGCATGCGTGCGATGGATAATGCCGACTGGTAGTGTCTGTGCATGCATGCACGAGAGAAAGTTAGTGGTACAATTATAAAGAGAAGACTACTGTGTGGGTGTAAAAGAATAGGTGAGGTCATAATCAATGTAAAGTTGAATTCAAATATTTGAATAAGAGATCTTGATGTTTGAAACCCATGCATGCATGAATATAACGGAGATCTGCGCGGTGTGGTTTGGAAACGAGCATGTTGTAATGTATACACATTGAACAAGGTCAGACTGATTTGGATTTGAGATACCGATGGTGGACATCATTTGGCCACGTCGCATCCGTCCATGGACACACTATTCTAATTGGAGATGATGGGCGGCTTTCTCATCACATATCTATATCTATACCCCTATATATATATATTATTTTTTATATTATTTTTTATTTTGTGCGGGTAACTTTAACTTTGAAAGATGGTCATTGGATGAGGCGAATCCGATGTGCCAAAGATGGCAAATTTGAGCACTACTGGCCGTTGGATATCATCTAGATTCCACCAGATTTCGCCACATGTGTAATCTAGAAGACTCCATGGTTGAACTTCAGCATAATGCACAAATATCAAAACACAAGCACTTCTTATTTGTTCTAGAATCTTCCGTATCAGAATTGCCCAAATTTTTTTCTGCATGATTTGCCATTATTTGTTTTTACTTTATGTCTTACGACACACAATTCCATGAATATTAAAATAGATTAGCTTTCTTATAAAAACTAGATGGTTTTGAATGAAATGAACTATAAGAATTAAACGAACATCTACATCATGCATATATGACTCAAAGCTTGCATGCTATAATGTGGTATTTATTCATAATTTGGTTGCCAAATCTCATGCGTGCAATGTACGTGTACCTTATTCTAGTCTAAATGGTGTTTGTGTGTGTGTTGTGTGTGTTGAGGTGCAAATTGTCATTTTTTGGGTACACGTTAAGCCTGTTCTTCCGAAATTTCAAGCCGCACCTTGTTATGCCGAAAATTCAAGCTAGTGTCTCTGTCTATCGTGCTGCGAAACTCCCGCCTCTTCAACCCGCGCCTTGTTAGCCCGAAATATTTAAGATATATCTTTGTCTCGTTGTGCTCAGACAACTCCCTCCATCTCAACCCGCGCCTTGCTATTCCGAAATTACAACGCGCGCGAAAACTCCCACCTCCTGTGAAATCCCGACACGCGAAATGCCCGTGGTACCCCTGAACCGAAAGAACCGCCTCAAATCGGTGGGGGCACTTTCGTAACTTACCCCACATTTTGGACAAGCGCGTCTCTAAGCCATGGTTCCCCACTGTCATCCCATCCGCCCACCCATTCCTACACCAAGGCCGCGAAAACCCACGACGAAACCCCACACCCTGCTCCGTCCGCCACCCAGCCGGAGCCTCTTCCCCGACGACGTCGTCCACATCAACACCTCGACGACCCTCATCCACCGTACCGGATGAGGATCCGTCGTCGATCTCATCGTGTAACACCCCGCATGTAACTTGCCATATTTGTAACTCCGACTCTTGCCATTTCCGGCTATGTGTTATGATTTTCCCTCCGTTGTCGGGTTTTGTCTTTCGTTTTGTATTTTGTCATGTCATGCATTTTCATATCATGTCATCATGTGCATTGCATTCGCACACGTGTTCGTCTCATGCATCCGAGCATTTTCCCCGTTGTCCGTTTTCAAATCCGGCGCTCCTATCTCCTCCGGTGCACCCCTCTAGTTTTGCGTGTGTCAAACATTCTCGGAATGGACCGAGGCTTGTCAAGTGGCCTTAATATACCACCCGGAGACTACCGGTCAAGTTTCGTTCCATTCGGAGGTCGTTTGGTACTCCAACGGTTAACCGGGCATCCGCAAAGTCCATTTGAGTGTCCAGCAAAAACCCCCACTAAAACCAGCCCATAACCCACCAAACTCTCTTCCATGCTCTAGGTCATTCGATCACGATCGTGTGGGCGAAAACCGCACCTCATTTGGAGTCTCCTAGCTCCCTCTACCTATAAATATGTGGGCATCCCGAAAAACGAAATCGCAGTCTAACCCTAGCGTCTTCCACCTCGCGCCGCCGGACAACGTCCGCCCGCGCCGGACACGTCCGCCCGCGCCGGCGGACGAATTGCAGCGCGCCACGTGTCGCCGCCGGATCCCCACCGCGCCGGCCCGCCCGGCCCGTCGCGGGCCCGCCGGCCCGCATCGCCGCCGCCCGCGCCGCGCGCGCCCGCCGCCGCCTCGCCTCCCGCGCCGGCCGCCTTCGCCCGGAGCTACGCCGCCCCGCCGCCGGCCGGCTCCGCCGCGGCTCGCCGCCCGCTGCCGCTCGCCACCGCCGGCCCCGCCGGCCATCTCCTCCTCCTCCATTCGCTCAGCCCGAGCCCGAGCACGAGCCGGCCGATCCGATCTGCTCTGTACGTGCCCGTTGACTTTCTCGCCCTCCCTTTGTTCTCCAAGTCCTGGAAATCTTCAGCAAGTTCCTTTGTTCCCGATGCCATAACTCCGTGCATGTAGCTTCGATTCGCGCGTGTAATATGTCAAATTTTTCGCCTCGTGATGCTCTTCATTTTGTTCAATTGCACCATGTTCATTAGAGGTCATCTTGATGCCCAAATCTTCGTTGGAAGAGGGCTAGTTGCTGTTATTCTCTGGTTCTTAACAGAACTTGGAGATTTATTATTTTTGTATCATTTAATCTGTGCATCTTTTGAGGATGAGCCCTACATGTGTTTTGAAGTATGCCATGCCATCTTTCCAGTGGTGTAGTCCATGTATTTTTGTGATCTCTGTGGTGACTAGCACAAGCATGCAACGTAGGTCCCGTAATATTTCTGATTTCAGGGACTTGGTGATTTCTCTAAGTCCTCGTCTGCTGTAATTTTGTTGCCATGTAAACTTGATGCTACAGAGAGATCCATGCATATTTTGGTGATGTTCAGTAAGGATGTTTTGTAGCTATAGTTGTAATGGAACCATTCCTGCAATTATTTGCAATTATGGAGTGACATAGGATGACTCAATCTTGCTCTACTTTTGCTATAAAATATTTCTGAAAGATTCTTAACATGATTTGCAATCTTGCCAAGCTTATTGTAGTTGATCCATACATGCTATGCATTTGTTCTTGCAATGGTTAGCTTCATAAACATGTCATCTTGATGTAGGTATGCTTGGTTTGTCATGCGTTGTTCTGTAGTGAGTGCATCAAGCTCACAATGAGGCCTACATATTAATATTTCTGAATCCTGATAACGAAACTTGCTATGTTTACATGCTTTCTATGTTTACTAGCCGTAGCTCAGTGTTCATCTTTTGTCAAGCATCTCCTGTAGTTTACTTTCATGTGCTTTGTTGCTATGTTGGGGTGCTGTAGCATTGTTACTTGTTGCATTTTAAGTGCTATCTTGCTGTTAATCGCAGATTCGTGTCATTCTTGTTTTGCTTGCCATTTGCAAACCGTGCATCCGATTCCGGTGATCTTTATATCGATTTCGACCGAAAACATCTCATCTTTCCAGTGGCATGCTTGGTTTGCCAAGTTACTGCCATGTTCATCATTTTCCTTCCGGAGCACGCATACGCATCGCATATCATACATGTTTTGCATCATGTTGATTGTGCATTTCTCGTTATTGATTGTGGTTCCGGTTGCTTGTGTTCTTGCCTTGGGTAGAGCCGGGAGACGAGTTCGTGAACGAGGAACCTGTTGAGTACGCTTACGAGGATCAAACTTTCGACAACTCCGAGAACCTTGCAGGCAAGATGACCACCCCTCAAAATCACTTCTATCTTTGCTTTGCTAGTTGTTCGCTCTATTGCCATGCTCCGCTACCTATCACTTGCTATATCATGTCTCCCATTTTAGCCATGTCAGCCCTAACCATCCTTTCCTAGCAAACCATTGTTTGGCTAAGTTACCGCTTTTGCTCAGCCCCTCTTATAGCGTTGCTAGTTGCAGGTGAAGTTGAAGTTTGTTCCATGTCGGAACATGGATATGTTGGGATATCACAATATCTCTTATTTAATTAATGCATCTATATATATTTGGTAAAGGGTGGAAGGCTCGGCCTTATGCCTGGTGTTTTGTTCCACTCTTGCCGCCCTAGTTACTGTTATACCGAGATTATGTTCCTTGAGTTTGGGTTCCTTACACGGTCGGGTGATTTATGGGACCCCCTTGACAGTTCGTCTTGAATAAAACTCCTCCAGCAAGGCCCAACCTTGGTTTTACCATTTGCGACCTATACCTTTTTCCCCCGGGTTTTCTAGAGCCCGAGGGTCATCTTTATTTTAAACCCCCGGGCCAGTGCTCCTCTGAGTATTGGTCCAAACTGTCAGTCGCCGGTGGCCACCAGGGGCAACTCTGGGCTTGTCTATCGGAAGCTTGGACAATCCGGTGTGCCCTGAGAACGAGATATGTGCAGCTCCTATCGGGATTTGTCGGCACATTCGGGCGGCTTTGCTGGTCTTGTTTTACCATTGTCGACATGTCTTGTAAACCGGGATTGCGAGACTGATCGGGTCTTTCCGGGAGAAGGTTTATCCTTCGTTGACCGTGAGAGCTTACGATGGGCTAAGTTGGGACACCCCTGCAGGGTATTATCTTTCGAAAGCCGTGCCCGCGGTTATGAGGCAGATGGGAATTTGTTAATGTCCGGTTGTAGATAACTTGTCACTTGACCCAAGTAAAACACATCAACTGCGTGTGTAGCCGTGATGGTCTCTTCTCGGCGGAGTCCGGGAAGTGAACACGGTCTGTGTTATGAATGACGTAAGTAGGTGTTCAGGACCTCTTCTTGGTCATTGCTAGATGACGTCCGTTCCATTGCTTCTCTTCTCGCTCTCATTTGCGCAAGTTAGCCACCATATATGCTTTTGCCGCTGCAGCTCCACCTCTTTGCACCATCCTTTCCTACCAGCTTAAATAGTCTTGATCTCGCGGGTGTGAGATTGCTGAGTCCTCGTGACTCACAGATTCTACCAAAACAGTTGCAGATGCCGATGATGCCAGTGCAGATGATGGCGTCGATCTCAAGTGGCAGTTCGACGAGGAACGTGGTCGTTACTATGTGTCATTTCCCGATGATCAGTAGTGGAGCCCAGTTGGGACGATCGGGGATCTAGCATTTGGGGTTGTCTTATTTCATCTGGATTTTGACCGTAGCCGGTCTATATGATTGTATTTTGGATGATGTATGAATAATATTTGTGTATTGTGTGAAGTGGCGATTGTAAGCCAACTCTTTATCCCATTCTTGTTCATTACACGGGATTGTGTGAAGATGACCCTTCTTGCGACAAAACCACTATGCGGTTATGCCTCTAAGTCGTGCCTCGACACGTGGGAGATATAGCCGCATCGTGGGCGTTACACATCGTCCCGCCAGTTCAGCCACCCAGTCCTCCACCTCCAAGGAGCTGCCCCGACGTTCCCCTCGTCTTTCGCGCCACCTCCACTCCACACCGCCGTCTTCACCTGCACCACCGGAAGAGCATCATCATCACCGTTTCCTCGGATAAGCTGTGGCCTAATCGGCACCACCAAAGAGGTTGTACACTAATCGCCACATTTTCTTCTTGATTCGATCTCACGGTGCTGCCGGCGCTCGGTCCCGAGCCGACACGGCGCGGCTCCATCCACGGCGGCATCGCCGGCCACTTCCTCCACGGCGTCGCTCCCTCGGCGGTGACGTCCACATCAGTAGGAGCTGCTGCTGCTTTAGCTCTCGCTCGCGCTGCTGCTCTGCTCTTGCTCTCGGTCCCCTGCCTGGTCTGCTCTTGCTATTGCTCTTGCTCGCGCTGCTGCTCTCGCTCTAGCTCTTGCTTGCGATGCTGCTCCGATTTAGCTACACTTCAGTCGACTGAATTGACTTTTGGGTCAGCCGATTTTCAGGGGGTGGGGGGCCTAGAGGGATGGCCGGGGCGGTGGCGGACCGGTGGTGGGGAGTGTTTTCGGGGCGGGCGGGGCGGCGCACCGCCGGCCGCGGGCGGCGGGGGGCTGCTGTTTGGCCGGTGGTGGCTGGCGGCTCAGGGGGGGTGGAGGTTGAAGATGAACCGCAGGCCCTTGATTTCGTATCCAACGGCTGCAAAATCGACTGAACAGAGATGAACAAGTCAGTCGACCGACATGTAGCCTCACCTTGCTAGTGCGTTCAGTTTCGACAGCAAAATTCAGTTTGGACAGCAAAATTCAGTTTCGACAGTTAAGTTCAGTTTTGACAGTTAAGTTCAGTTTCGACAGTTAAATTCAGTTTCGACAGTTAAGTTCAGAGATGAGCGGCTGATGTATTTTACATCTAGCACTTTGTGGTTATGTATTTTACGTCATGTATTGGAGATGCCATTAGAATTCCACTCAGGTTAACGTTGTTCGTTGTCTCTCTTATCCTGCTTCAGCCTCGGCATCGTACAACTCACCGGAGCTGCTCCAACGAGGAAACCCTCCATCACAGTGGAGCAGTAACTCGGGCTCCATCTCCAGACGCCTAAGATCTTCTACCCCTCCTCCGACAGCCAAGTCAGCCGGAGCATCCTCAACGGCCAACCCAATCACGCTGAGATCGACATGGCTTCGCCAAAGAGGTTGTACACTTGTTGCATCTCTTTTTTACTCTACATGTTATATATATTGTCCACTGAGCACTCGTAGTAACGGGAAATACGATTATTTTATCCTACTATATGACAAGCAGTGAGGTACCAGGCAACTTAGCTATCCGTGATGGACTCTCTTGAACGCCATCATTATTTATCTATGCGCGTTTGAGTTGTGCATTTGTCGATGGGCCTAGGAGTTGAGCTAGTATGGCAGTGGCCTGGGTCCAAAGTAATAGAAGTGGCACAAAAACATTTTTTTTGTGTAGGATTTTCCTTGCTCAAGCCTGCCTACTAGAATCACCAGTGCTTGAAAGGAAAAGTGAATGAATAACATCGGAATTGGAAAGTTTCCTATGGTACTACTTTTCATGAATTTGGTGCAAAGGAATGGAGCAAAGGAAAACTGTAGGATTTGTTCCTTTAGTGTCTCCTTGAAAGAAAAACCGTAGGAATTCTAATTTCCACTTCTCCTCCTTTTCATATCCCTATTCATCAAGCACAAGACTAAGAGATAGTAGCATAATAGCATTATAACCGTACATTTTCTTGTGGTTTGACTTAATCTCACCATGCTTTTTTGCATCCTGTGATCTTCCAATTGTTGTGAATCAAACACCCAGATTGGCCGAAATCATGTGTTTTTAAATTCTCTGTTTTGCACGTGCATTCCTATCCTATTCCTGTCTATTTCCTATCCCTGCATTGTTAGAATCCTCAAATTCAAACAAGCCCTTACTCAATTACTTCTGTTACAGATATGTGTCAAAGAAAACCTTGTGTGGTTTGTCCTGCTCCTGCGGCGCTGTGTTCCACCCCAGCTCAGCTGCTCCAACGATGGAAGGGTTCACCACAGCAGGGATCCGCTCTCCAGACTGTCTTTCGCCGCCTCAGATCTTCTTCCCCGCCGCCGGCAGCCACGGCAACTGCATTACCATCATCAACTGAGCAGATGACATTGAGGACTACACGGGTCCGCAAGAGAGGTCGCACTCTTCCGTGTCTGCTTACGTTATGCGTCGCTTAATATGATGACATGCTACATTATTGTCGTGTTCACCTATTAGACTCTGAGTCAGGTCCAAACTAATGCTGAAACTTGACTTTTTAAATGGTTGTGGGGTACATATTGGGGCAGCAATCAGTACTATCTGTCTACTATCTGGTTAATCTCCAGTGTCTACTATGAGTTTCATGTTGGGTGGGAAACAAACAGTAAAGAAGCCATTATCTGTATTTTTTAACTAAAGCTATTATTTGCCTGCTATCATTGGTTTTGGGTCTATCCACAGTTTGCTACCATCCCTCTGGATTTGTGCATGCTAGGGATGGCAATGGGTAGGGTATGGGCGGGTACAAGCTTCTTCTGCCCAAACCCATACCCATGGAAAATTTACATACCCACCCACTTCAATACCCGTGGGCATAAATTGGCACCCATGCCCATACCCATCGGGTATCCTATACCCAATGGGTATCCAGTGGGTACAATATATAACATTTAAATTTTTTAAAGGTGGAGAAATGAGTTAAATTCAAGTGACGATGGGCGAGCAGTATAGCACTGACATGGCCTCCTCTGATGGGTGGCCTCTTGGAGTAGTATAATCAGCCGTTGGTGGAATCCCAATGTAGTGGAAGACGGTGGTGGGAATGGGGGATTGCTAGGTCGAGAGTTGGATAGCAGTACGGCAACGAAGGGTCAAGATTTCGTCTTTTTCAAGGAGTCGCATAGGACTTAGGAGGAGTGGAAAGCAGGTGATAATGGCCCTATGAGCTATAGTCGGTTGAAGGAATATGAGATGTAGGATGGGCCACAAGATTTTGATGTTGACCTCACATGACATAGGATTTATTTTCATTTATTAATGTTTTATGGGTATCCATTGGGTTACCCATGGGCATAATTTCATACCCATGCCCTACCCATATATTTTATGGGTATGGATACCCATTACCCGTGGGTACAAAATCTCTCCAAGTCTTGCCCATGCCTGTTGTTTTCGGGTAGGGTATCCACGAGTACCCATACCCATGGGCAAAACTGCCATCCCTAGTGCATGAACTCCTTACATAATCTCACTATGTTTTATTCCTATGCATGCCAGTTATTGTACACAATGGAACTGATCATGTAGAGCAAAAGAGACGAGCCTTGCTTGGCAATAAAATTTCATGCAGACGTCATTCCATGGTGGGCGCAAAGGCACCCCCCCTCCACCCATTTCGGATCGTAATCAAGAGGAAGATAACTGTTCTGAGGGGGATTCAGAAGGAGAAGACCACTCCTATTTACCCCATGAGGTCTTCGTTCTAACTTTGCATGCTGATGTTGGTAATATCATGCATATGGTGCCTTGCATTGCTTACTGTATACATTAAAGATGTCATCTGCTTAGTTTAGACATGCTTTGTGTCAATGCCATCTGTTTAGTTTCTTTATCGTATATGTGAATCATGCAATGCCATCTTGTCTAGCCACGCATCATATATGTGAATTTGGCAATGCCACCCTGGTTAGCGAGTCATCTTATATGTGAATTATATCATGCCATCATTTTTTTATTACGTGTTAAATTTGTCAACAATTTTAGTACATTCAATTACTCTTCCTGTGCATCAGCCATTCGGCACGGTCATGGAAAAATCTGGAGTGGAAACAAGGTCTTGAGAGTAGACAATGCTATCTGACGAAGCGCATGTCTTGCTGGTTACCGATAGCTCCTCAGAGGAGGATTCAGAGGCAGATGACCAGTCCTATTATCCCCGTGAGGTGTATGCTCAAACTTGGCAGGGTTATATTACTCATATAATGCATATGTTGTATTGCAATGCTTAGTTTTTACATCATATACACAATATTGAATGCCATCTCCTTAGTTGACACATCATATATGCGATTGCCAGGTCATTTTCTTAGTTTAGACATGCTTTGTGTGAATGCCACCTGTTTAGTGTCTAATTACCATATATGTGAATTATGCAATGCCATCTTGTTGCAAGACATTATATATGTGAATTATGCAATGTTATCTTGTTGCAAGGCATTATGTATGTGAATTATGCAATGCCATGTTGTTTAGGCAAGCGTCATATATGTGAATTATATCATGCCGTCCTTTTTTTTGTATTTCTCATTGCTTTTGTCGACAATGTTTGTATATTCAATTGCTCTTCCTGTGCATCAGCCATTTGAATTGGTGATGGAGAAATCTGGAGTGAAAACCAGGTCTTCAGAGCAGACAATGCTACCTGCTGAAGCAGATATCTTGCTGGTTACAGATAGCTCTTCAGAGGAGGATTCAGAGGCAGATGACCAGTCCTATTATCCCCGTGAGGTGTATGCTCAAACTTGGCAGGGTTATATTACTCATATAATGCATATGTTGTATTGCAATGCTTAGTTTTTACATCATATACACAATATTGAATGCCATCTCCTTAGTTGACACATCATATATGCGATTGCCCTCTGCTCACTTCCTTAGTATATAAATCATATATTTGAATTATGTCATGCCATGATGTTTACATAGACAGCATGTATCTGAATTATGGCATGCCAACCCATTTTCTAAAGACATAATATAGTTATATCATCTCATCCTGTTTACATAGTCATCATATTTTAAATTATGTCATTTTATCCGTGAATTATATCATGCCATCATGTTTCCATCAACGGCATGTTTGTGATTTATGGCATGCCAACCACTTTAATAGACACATCGTATAGTTATATCATGTCATCCTGTTTACATAGTCATCATATTTTGAAGTATGTCATTCTATCCTGTTTAGTTAGCCATCATACATGTGAAATTGTGTCATGCTATCCTGTTTAATTAGCCATCATATATGTGAAATTATGTCCTGCTATTCTGTTGGCTTAGACAACATAAATGTGAATTATTTCATGCCCTGTTTTCTTCCCTACTATCCATTGCACCTGTCTATCTTACAATGTCTGTACATTCAGTTACTTTTCTTGTTTATCAGCCATTTCAATTGGAGGGAGTGATGGCAGTATCTGTGGGAGTAAAAACACGGTCTTCAGAAAAGATCGTGCTACCTGTCGATGCAGATAGAACCACGGTTGTACTTGCCCAAGAACCAGCCCCACCACACATAACCCACACTCATGCAGATTGTACCCCTACCCAGTTGGACAGAGAACCAGCTACACCCCTTCTAACCCCAACCCCAGCAGATAGACACCCAATTCACGTTGACACAGCACCGTCTCCACCACAGAGCACCCAAACACGAGCTGTTAGTAAGGCAACTGCAGTGCCCAAATCACGAGGACCACCACTCCGAACGCGAAGTCAACGCTTAAAGCAGAAGAAGAATTGTTCTCAGGTCAGGTTCCGTAACTATGGTTCATACTACTTTGCTCTTGCATCACTGTATTTACTGATACTAAGTAATTTCAAATTTGAAGGATGGAATTGAAACTCCAATGGCGCAACAGGTATGTTTTAAACCTGTTTCTTCAACGTGTTTGGTTGTTTGCTGTTGTAACTTGCTTTATGTTGATTTCAGTTTCAATTGAATAAACAGTTATGTTCTCATGCCATGCACATTACAAGTGTTGTTATTGCTGTGTAGTGTCCCACACTTATATTCTGTCTGTGCTGCTTTGTCTTAAATAGATATGATTCGAACTGTATCTATCTTGATTTGGCAACATAAACTAGAATGATATAGACCATACAATGACCATACTACATAGATATATGTTTGTTTCATGCTGTTATCCTGTCCACCTTACTACTGAACTGGTTTACCAAAATGAGTTTCATATACTACATTGTAAACCTGTGATGTGTTTGTTTGTTTCTCTTTTAGAACGCGGATAAAATATTGGAGAAGAGTACCCTGTTATACAATGGTAAAGGAAGTAATGCAGATATGGTTCAAGATAGTGAGACATCCCTGTTGGTCTCCAAGAAAGCTGATAAAAACTATATTGAAGACACTAAGACAACCCCAAAGTCCTGTCTTGATGTAGTGTTCGAGTTACTGGCTACCACTGCTGGCACCAGCTCTTCGAACTCGTTGCCTGAATCAGTTCGGCTTCTTGAGTCTCAACTTCAAGTTGAAAGACATCGATCAGATGTTACGCGACAGGAAGCCGAAGGACTGAGGAAGTCCCTGCAGAATTCAGATGCATACTTTCTGGTGCAACAGCAAGTGCTGGAGGACTTAAGCGCCAAACAAGAGAAAGTTAATAAGCTTGCTAAGCATCTTGCCAGCATTATGGGTACCCAGGATATTGTTTCTTGAGCTCTTCTGAAGTGGTTTCAGTTCTGGACTTGTTTTGCTGCGGCGTTTATATGCTGCTGTGTTCCCTATATTATGTGTAATAGTCGTGAGAGCCTATTGTAAGTTGCTTGCTTATTTATTTCCTTGTTGTCTTGTTTATTTGTTTGCTTGTAGTCAGTGCAGTTCTTTTTCTGCGGTTTGCTAGTGGCTGCAATAACCTATTTTTTAAAACTAGGCCACAATAACCATGGGCTAATATTTACTGTAGTGACACTTGGCCTCCTACGGGCCATAGAAACAGTGGGCCTTCTACGGGCCGTATAAACAGTGGGCCTTCTACGGGCCGTAGAAACAGTGGGCCTTCTTCGGGCCGTAGAAACAATGAGCCTTTACGGGCCGTAGAAACAATGGGCCTTGTACGGGCCGTATCATCAATGGGCCTTATACGGGCCGTATGATCGATTGGCCAAACAGACCGCATTATGGCCGTAAACGGGCTAGAGTTGGAATCGTCCGTTCATGGGCCGACCATAACGGGCCATCGTTAATAGGCCGTATTTGATGACGCTATGAAAACTGCCCAACGTATTAACGGACCACAAACGGGCCGACTGTAACCACGGGCTGAATTTGGCGCACAAGCAGAAAATGACAGTAACGGGCCGTAAGTAAACGAATGCTGGAAATGAGCCCAAGAATAAATGGTCTCTGAGAAGGCCGAAAGATAACATGGGCTGGAAGCGGCCCAACGGAATAACGGGCCGTTAATGTGTATAAAGTGATACACTGTTCATTACGGGCCAGTTTCACCACGGGCCGTTAATGGGTGTAAAGTGATACACTGTTCATTACGGGCCAGTTTCACCACGGGCTGTTAATAGGCCAAGAGTTACATAGGGCCTCATATGGGCCGAAAGACGTCATGGGCCATACATGCGCCAGAAGTGAAAACGGGCTAGAATCATATTGGATGGCCCAAATGACGCTACTGGGCCTAATCCGGATAGGGCGTAACGGGCCTTGGGTTAGCGGGCTGTAAGTGGGCTATATGCGAACAGGCTGTTAACAGGCTTTCCATGGGCTGGCCCGCCACCTTTTGACCAAGTCAAACGGGCCGGCCTTTTCACAGGAATGGGCCTCTGTTTGGCCGTGCCACGTGTCGACGTATCATAGGCGCCTTCCGTCCCATGAGTGGATGACATCTGTCCCAACGATGAGCCGACACGTGTTTCCTCTAGCCAATGATGATTTTACACGTGGAAAATCCCCATTGGTCGGGGCTGTTAATGGGTTATCGGATCCAAAACCCGACCCGATAGCTTAACGGCGTTCCGTTACGGTGGATGCCACTTGTCGGTCACCCTTGACGCAAGCACTTCTGTGACGCGCGATTTATCGTCATGGAAGTGGACACTTCCGTGATGATAATTTGGTAATGTCATGGAACACTTCTACGACAGCACATGTATGACTATCTTGATTCTGTCATAAAATCGTCATGGATGTACATGCATGACAAAAAAACGCGACCTACTGTGACAAACACGTATCATCACAGAAGTGTATTTTTTTGTAGTGCAGATCGCTTTCCTGGGGGGGAGGGGGTCATTCAGGATGGATTCAGCAAGGAGCTATACTTTGGACATGCTAAAAAAGATCGGGATAGATTGGAACCTGACAGGATGATTCAGATCCATAGTACACCTGCCTTCTGATGACCTTAGGCAAGTGCTCAGCAGCGACCGCCGTCGTGGCGGCGATACAAGCAGGAGCAGCTGCACCGGAACCATCAGCACCATTCGTCCGCATTCCCCCAATGTCAGCGCCACACGAGGGAATTTGGAGGCTCTGTAGGGATTTGGGGGAAATGGGGAAACTGTGGAGATAAGCTAACGGTCGGGAACTACTTATGGCACTATATGTTGTATACCGCACACTGTTTATACATGTCGTTTGTGTTAGGTATTACAACATCACACACGATTTCCGCATCAAACCGTGTGAGAAGACAATGTAGGTTAGACACGGTTGCCGTTACATAACCGTATGTGATGTACTACCCTGTCCATATAATTTATTTATGGTGACATACCGTGTAGACAGCCGCTTTGCGGATATCTTCGTCAAAAAATAGCCGCTCTGCATATAGAGATGGCGGCGGTAGCCTAGGCAGCGGCTACCGGAGAAGAGGTCAATCCTCGGTCGGTGGGTAGTGGCGGCGTCATAGGAGGTCAATCCTCGGTCTGCGGCGGGAGATAGGAGGATATCAACCATCGAGGTCGGCGGTGGCGTGATTCGAGCACATCCATCGCGGTCGATGGCGGGATAGTGGAGGTCGAACTTCAGGCGGCGGCTCACTAAGCTTTGCTCCTCGACCCTGCTGTCTCGGCGTGCCGCCGCATCGCGCTTGTCTGTCTGCTGGGTGGAGGTCGCCACACGGCTAATTAATTAAGGTATTATTTTCGTGAGTGGCTTAATTAAGGTATTCAATTCCTAAGGGTAGTGTTGTACTAGTACTCTGCGTGTAAATTGACTGGTCATTAATTTTTGGCACTGCACGTCTGGATAACAACATGGAGCGCTCTCAGTAATTATGAAAATAAAACCTTGTGATTTATGCACGCATCTTTGGGCAGCAGTTAATCCGTGTATTAACGTTGTTGTTTTGTTTTTAATTACCATTCGTGTGCTGCAGATGGAACGATCTCGATGGATAAAGAATCAGAAAACCACAGATTTTATCAGCGGCATGACAGTGTTCATGAATTTGGCTGAAAGTACAAAGAGGAGAATTGGTGATGCGGATTACATCATGTGTCCATGTACTGATTGTGCCAATACAGAGTCACATGAAGTTGTAGATGTCCAGATGCACTTAGTCTCTAGGGGATTCATGGATGGATATACACGTTGGACCAAACACAGTGAAGAGGAGGTCATGCATGAAGATACGCAGGGCAGCGAGATGCCAAACCACGATCAGTGTCACATGGATGTTGAATCTAACATCAGGGAAGAGGCGTCAAGCTAACAATGGAACACTGGAAAGCCGAAACGCCCACTGAAAAACCAACACGTCGACGCAGATGACGACGATCTTGATATGCCAGATTTTGCTGTTATGATTGCAGATTTCAAGGGCCCAAAAAAGGATATGATTGGGTACAAGGATCTGCCAACCATTGATGCGGACTCCAGGAAAGAATTGTATCCAGGTTGCAAAAAGAAATATTCCAAGTTGAGTGCCACCCTGACGCTTCTCAGATTTAAAGCAGCAAACGGTCTATCAAACAATGGCTTCACAGAGATGTTAGGTCCTTTCGAAGAAATTCTTTCGGAAGATAATGTGCTCCTCAAAAGCATGAATGAAGTGAAGAAAATTGTTTCCCCATTGGAACTTGAAGTACAGAAGATACACGCTTGTGTGAATGATTGTATATTGTACCGTGGTGAGTACAAAGATTTGCGTGCATGTCCCACATGCAAGCATGCACGATACAAGCGTAGGAGAGCAAAGGACAATTACAAATTGGAGGACGAGATCAAGACAGGAATCCCGTTCAAGGTTGTTTGGTACTTGCCTTGAGTTCCAAGGTTGAGGTGTTTGTTTGCAAACCCTAGAGAGGCAAAGAGGTTGCGGTGGCATCATGATGAGCGAATTGTGGATAGGGCTATGAGGCACCCGAAAGATGGGCCTCAGTGGGAATTAATCAACAACAATTTTGAAATTTTTTCCAAGGATCCTAGAAGCATAAGGCTCGGGGAATGTACTGACGGGATGAATCCTTTTGGCGATATGAGCACGAATCATAGCACATGGCCAGTGCTTCTATGCATATATAACCTAGCTCCTTGGTTGTGTATGAAGAATAAATACATTATGATGTCAATGATTATCCAAGGCCCAAAGCAACCTGGAAATGACATCGACATTTACTTTCAGCTACTGGTAGAAGAACTGCTGACAGTGTGGATAGATACGCCTGCTGTAAAATGTTATGATGCTTACAAAAAGGAGATTTTCGATCTACATGCGATGCTGGTGCACACCATTCAAGATATGTCGGCATTAGGCAACACATCGGGGCAGAAAACAAAGGGAGATGTAGGGTGTGCACATGCATGGATAGGACAGCTAGCAGAAGACTTCCCAACTCGCACAAAACAGTGTATGTGCGTCATCGTAGGTTCTTACGGAAAACTCACCCATACCGAAAGATGAAAGCTGAATTTGATGGTACGACAGAGGCAGGTGCGGCCCCAAGACCCTATGACGGGGCGGTGGTCCACAACATGGCTAAAAAAATTAATGTTGTGCTTGGCAAGAACCACCCCTTGACGGTGTCGGTGTCAAAACCGGCGGATCTCGGGTAGGGGGTCCCGAACTATGCGTCTAGGATCGATGGTAACAGGAGACGGGGGACACGATGTTTACCCAGGTTCGGGCCCTCTCTGTGGAGGTAATACCCTACTTCCTGCTTGATTGATCTTGATGAATATGAGTGTTACAAGAGTTGATCTAGCACGAGATCGTAATGGCTAAACCCTAGAAGTCTAGCCTATGAGTATATCCCTATCCGGACTATGCTCTCCGGTTTATATAGACACCGGAGAGATCTAGGGTTACATGGGGTCAGTTACATGAGAGGGAATCTTCATAGTCGGTCGCCTAGCTTGCCTTCCACGCCAAGGAGAGTCCAATCCGGACACAAATATAGTCTTCGGCCTTCGTATCTTCACAGCCCATCAGTCCGGCCCAATGAATAACGGGCCGGACGGCCGAGGACCCCTTAGTCCAGGACTCCCTTAGTAGCCCCTGACCTGGCTTCAATCACGAGGAGTCCGGCACGCAGATTGTCTTCGGCATTGCAAGGCAGGTTCCCCTTCTTCCGAACTCCAAGATAGTCTTCGGTTCTAATCTGTCTACAGTTTTTACAAGACGACATTACGTCTGTCCGGCCTATTACTCACACCATACTCAACCGCAGAGAGAATATAATATTTGCACGAATCTAATCTGTCTACAGTTTTTACAACACGACATTACGTCTGTCCGGCCATAATCTCGAACTATTTTTCATCTGCCATCCCACGTTCAAGACGCGGTTGCTATTGGCACGTCTTGACGAAGCAGAGATCGTGTCCCCTTATGGCGGGATTCTCATCAATGCGGGCATGGGTAACCCAACCGTGCCATTTGCACGACCCTTGGGAATAGGCGAGTTTAAGGCGAGTGGGAAGGCGCTTGACATTCATGGCCTTTATAAGGGGGTAAGGATCCCCTTTCTTTACCCACACCTCGGTTCCTCCTCACCCCTTCCATCCTTGAGCTCCAGCGCCCGAGCTTTAGCTTTTCCCTAGTTCGAGAAAGCACTCCAAAGATGTCCGGATCCGGAGTTGGGGGTAAGTGGATGGCCTCGTCCGTCAAGAAGAAGGATATCAAGGAGCTCTGGGAGGCCTGGCCAAGGAGATCGCTCATCGACTCCCGGCCAAGGGACAGATCATCCCTACTCCCGAGCCCCACGAGAGGGTTGTGTTTCTTACACATTTCGTCAGTGGACTGGGGTTCCCTCTTCACCCATTCGTTTCACGGGTTGATGTTTTACTATGGGCTGGATTTTCATGGCCTAGCCCCCAACTTTATCCTAAACATTTCGGCACTTATCGTCATTTGTGAGGCCTCATTTCGTCCTGTGGCTGAAGACCTTCAATGTGAGGCCGAAAGTAGTGTGCTGCCAACAAGCAGAGTGCGGAGGCGCTATGGTGGGCAAGATGCCCAACGTCACCTGGCCCGAAGGCTCATTTGCGGAGACGGTGAAGGGGTGGCAGTCGGGGTGGTTCTACATCACCGAGCCGCGTGACGCCGACTGGGCGGTGGCCCCCGAATTCCAATCCGGAATCCCGATGTGACTTACCTCCTAGCAAGAGAGGGGCCTAACCTGGGGTCCTTCGGACGAGCTCACTGGGCTCCAGACGTGCATCCAGAACATGATAGAGAGGAAAATCAAGCTCGACAACGTGGTCCAGGTCATGCTTCTTCGTCGGGTCCTTTCGTGCCAACGCCAGACTTGTAATTTGTGGGAGTTCGAGCCGGCCAAGCACCAGACACTACTAGAGCTCTTCGGCACGACGCACGAAGAAATCTGGAAGGTGCTCTTCAAGGCCGGCGAGACGCCACCGCCTACGACTGAAGACCGCGGGCTTAGCTTAAAGCGCCGGCCCAACCTGGTCAGTTCCTGGAATGTTTTCAAGGAGTACCCCCTACTAGCATATTTTGGGAGGAAATTTAAGCTTCCTTCCCCTATTTTCAGGCCTGGATTAAGTTCGCCAAGGAGATTAACTGTCCGGCTCCGCTGCCCGAGGACCAAGAATTTCCATTACTGGAGAAAATGTTTTTCCTTGCACCTTACGAGGTGCCGGAGAAGACGGCTAAGAAGGCGGCCCAAGGGGCCAAGAAGAGCCTTCGCCGGAGAAGCACTCCGGACGAGACGTCCGGAAGCGAGACTTCCTCTCTGTCTGACGACGAAGAGGAACAAGAAAACGACTCCTCACCCTAAGTGGGGAGGAGGAAGAGAGCGGCCCCCATAAGTCCGGGGGCGAAAACGCCCAAGAGGGCTAGAGGCTCCCTCGCAGATAACTCCTTGTCGGACCAAGCCTCAGGCCGCCTCATAAGTACCAAAATACGAAAATGTCTGGTCTTTCTGGTCAGTGATATTGATATACCTTAAACCATGTTATTACAGTCCGGCGCGCGATGGTTCCCCGCTATCCTCGTCAGAGGAATCGCTAGACTCGAAGGAGAAGGCTAGCATGTCTCCGCCACCTGCTCATTCGGTCTCTCCCAAGGGTGATGATGAGGTGGTGACGCAGAAGACCTTCCCCAACTATGGCGAACTTCCGGAGATCATCGGGGTGGCGCCCCAGGACGATTCTTCAGTCGCCGGACACATGGGAGAAAAAGTTCCTGTGGGGACTGGTGACGGGGCCCGAGTTCCGTTCGGGCCTCAGCCGGATACCCTTCCGGAGATCCACATGGCTCCGGGGTCCAGCGAACGGCACTCTCCACAAGGAGGGAATGTGCCTGTTCCACCGGTGACCTCTATCCATCCAGAGGCACCGGATAATCTGCTGGAGGCGCTACGAGGCACCTCTATTGTGGATGAACATCGTGTCCCTATGGACGCGGTGCTAGAGAAGGTTCAGTTCGTCAAAAGCGGACTGACCGAAGCCTACACTAGCCTTCTAACGGGCTTTGAGGTAAGTTATGTAATTGTGGGAAAAATATCACAGTATAGACAATAGCCCCTGATGTTCTGTTTGGTGTTCGGGAAGAAAAGCCGAATAGAGGATCAAAAATAAATATCGCAGGAGTCTAACATGAGTTGTCTATGTGAATAAGCAGGTATGGCTGCGAGCTGCCACTGCTCATGCTGCGGAGGTCTCCGGACTGAAGCAGAAACTGGAGCGGGCCGAGGAGGAGCTCGGCCTCGTGAAGAAGCAGCTGGAGGATAGCCAAGGTATGCAGTATCCTGCGGGTATATAAAAAAGGGATAATTAGATTTATGCCCCTAGTTGTGTCCCACTCGTCTGTTTTACCCCTAATTCCCAAAAGTCACCGGTTCTGTCCAAGTCACTTTGCTCCTCTTATGCTTTTGCCCTTTGACCGTTTGACCTTCAGTTTGAAAACTTCATAACTAATTCATACTGAATCAGAAAAATGCAAATAAGATACCAAAATGTTCAGAAAAACATCACCTATATGTCAGTGTCATTTGCATTCATGAAAAAAGTGTTGGAAAGTGCACATCGGAGTTTTAGCTCTTTTGATACCACCATGAATAGTGAACTCTAAAAAAATTCAAAAAAATTCAAAAAAAATATGGTGGCGAAGAACAACAAATGTTCTAAATGCTTGCCCAGTTTCATTAGGGAACGACATACGTGGAAGTCGTGGCAAAAAAAATCTATTTTGGAGTGCTGATTGTTTTTTTTGCCGCGGCACCCACGAATGTTATTCCCTCATGAAACTTGGCAGGCACTTAAAACATTTGTCATTCTTTGCCACCAATTTTTTTAAAAAAAATTGAACTTTTTTGATTTTACTATTCATGGTGGTAACATAAGAGCTAAAACTCGGATCGGCACTTTCCAACACTTTTTTTATGAATGCAAATGACACTGACATATAGGTGATGTTTTTATAAACATTTTGGTATCTTATTTGCATTTTTCTGATTTAGTATGAATTAGCTATGAAGTTTTCAAACTGATGGTCAAACGGTCAAAGGGCAAAAGCATAATAGGAGCAAAGTGACTTGGACAGAACCAGTGACTTTTGGGAATTAGGGGTAAAACAGACGAGTGGGACACAACTAGGGGCATAAATCTAATTATCCCTATAAAAATTAATAGTCCGACTGGACTAAAGTGTCGTAAACTTTATTAGGGGCCATGGCCGAGGTGGCAACCCTTATGAAGGCGCTAGCCGAGGCCGAGGACAAGGCGGCCAAGGAACGCGCCTCACGGGAGAAGCACGAGGCCCGGGTTGGCGAGGCGCAGCAACAGCTCCAGGGCGCGATAGAGAGGTTTGAGTCCCTGGAGCGCAATTGTACGGCGCAAGAGTCCGAATATGTGAAGGCTTGCCAGAGCGCTCAGGATGCGTGAGCCGAAGCCCAGAGCGCCCTCCAGGAAATTGAGCTGGCCAAGAAGATTGCGGCGGGTAAGTTCTTCACCATGGAGAGCAAGCGTGTAGAAGCAACGTCCCTTGTACTTATCCTGAATTTTGGTTTTCCAAGGGCTTTTACAGGTCTGCCACACAGTGTATCGGATGCGGCCGAGCATTATAGAGCCGAAGAAGGGATGTCTATGGAGAAGCTGTTCTGGTCCCAATATCTGGGATCCGAACATCCGGTGCCCTTCAGCGACCAACTAAAGCAGTTGGTCGAGCTGCACAGGTTGGCAGAGTTAGCCATGAAGGACTTTATAGTCCGGCTGTGGCCTGCCGATCCTATACCCAGCTACTTCGGACTTATGCAGCGGCTTGTGAGTGCCTGTCCGCGGCTCGAAGCCGTGAAGTGGTCGGTCTGTATTGAAGGTGCGCATATGGCCTTTGCCCGCGTCAAGACGCATTGGGCGAAGCTGGATGCCAAGAAGCTGATGACCAAGGGACCGCCGGAGGGCAAGGAGCATCATCGACCCGAGCACTATTTTGATGGTGTCCTGGAGGGGTCCCGACTTGCGGCGGAGCAATGTTCGAAGGATATTATATTCCCATAAGAACATGTGTATTATCTTGCCCTGTAATATGGAACAAAGATGTTATGTAGTATAATGTTTATGATTTTAAATTTTACCTCCTATGCGGCCGTTTATTAAATCTGAGGGATGACCAGTCGTCGGCTTCTGCCCCCACATAGATAGTATGGGGGTGTTCGGGATAAATCTAAACACTCTTTACTCCACATTCTGTGTCCTTAAAGGAGGTGTTTAGCGCAACGAACAAGGCAATCACACTATGCGGCCTTTACCGCCCTCATTGAGCCATAGGAGTTTGACAATTAATAAAGTTCGCGAAGCCCCTAGTGTTCGGAAGGCCGAATTAGGGGCCTTATACACGCCTAATCGGAAGAACCAATTCCTCGTGAAAAGCAGAAAAAATCTCCAACGATTTGGAACCTCGCGAACAGCTGACCGGCTCTCGCCGCATCATGACAGTCAGTTTTCGGCTTTCTCTACTGAGGTGCTCGTCTAGAAGAACCGGGACACAATCGCAGTAGTTCTCCCTTTACTACCCTAGCCGATATAGCGGAACGTAAGGTAGTACGCACATGAGGTGGGCAACCCAACAATTGACCAAAGACATGATTCGGAGCCGATGCGGGGTGTAATGAAGCCCCTGGCGTATTAGTACGTACCATAGTGTACGTGTGCAATGAGTAATGGATACTGTGGTGAGGAAACAGAAAAAATGAAGTAATGAGCTGACGCCACCATTTATTCACCATTGTGGTGTAACGAGTACGTCGAGGCGTACTTTGTACAAGTAATGTGATGAGCTAGTAAGGCTATTTAACATGCCGTAACCAAGGGCGAGCTGCGTGTGGGTATATAAAACAAGTGTGGTAATCGTTTATTGGATATCACCTGGAAGTTCCTGTGCACGCCAAAGCTCCTTGCCTCCTTGGTGTGTTCTACAAGCGGGTTGTCCGTATAGACCTCGAAAAGAGAAGAAAACCCATAAAAAAGGAAAACCGAAAGCATGCAAATCCCAGAGTCTATCAAGCCGTACTGTGGATCGCGAGCGAGTTGTGCCTCCGTTAGTACCCATGGGGTTTCGAGTGTGTAGTTTATATGCGCGCGCTACTAATACCATTGCCTCGTCAGGGCTGGGATGGAGGCCAAATTGCTAGTTTGGCCCGTGACGAGCCGAGTTGTCCTATTGCAGTGTAGTCCGGACCCTCTTAAGGATGTCCAGGGGCTCGACAGCCGGATTATAGTGCTGCTTGAGAAGGCCACTCTGTACTTCTGCTGCTAGGGCGGCGGTGTGCTCCTCTGTACGGAGGGAGCGTTCCATCTTTCCATTTACTGTAATGACGCCACGTGGACCGGGCATCTTGAGCTTGAGATAAGCATAATGCGGCACCGCATTGAATCTGGCGAATGCGGTTCGTCCGAGCAGTGCGTGATAGCCGCTCCGAAATGGGACGATATCGAAGATTAGTTCTTCGCTTCGGAAGTTATCCGGGGAACCGAATACTACCTCCAGTGACGCCCCCGATTCAATCGTACACTAATCATACACGCAAACGTGTACGATCCAGATCAGGGACTCACGGGAAGATATCACAACACAACTCTAAAAATAAAATAAGTCATACAAGCATCATAATACAAGCCAGGGGCCTCGAGGGCTCGAATACAAGTGCTCGCTCATAGACGAGTCAGCGGAAGCAACAATATCTGAGTACAGACATAAGTTAAACAAGTTTGCCTTAAGAAGGCTAGCACAAACTGGGATACAAATCGAAAGAGGCGCAGGCCTCCTGCCTGGGATCCTCCTAAACTACTCCTGGTCGTCGTCAGCGGCCTGCACGTAGTAGTAGGCACCTCCGGTGTAGTAGGAGTCGTCGTCGACGGTGGCGTTTGGCTCCTAGGCTCCAGCATCTGGTTGCGACAACCAGGTAGAATGGAAAGGGGGAAAAGAGGGAGAAAAGCAACCGTGAGTACTCATCCAAAGTACTCGCAAGCAAGGATCTACACTACATATGCATCGGTATCTGTGAAAGGGCCATATCGGTGGACTGAACTGCAGAATGCCAAAATAAGAGGGGGATAGCTAATCCTGTCGAAGACTACGCTTCAGGCCACCTCCATCTTGCAGCATGTAGAAGAGAGTAGATGGTAAGTTCACCAAGTAGCATCGCATAGCATAAACCTACCCGGCGTTCCCCTCCTCGTCCCCCTGTTAGAGAGCGATCACCGGGTTATATCTGGCACTTGGAAGGGTGTGTTTTATTAAGTATCCAGTTCTAGTTGTCATAAGGTCAAGGTACAACTCCAAGTCGTCCTGTTACCGAAGATCACAGCTATTCGAATATATAAACTTCCCTGCAGGGGTGCACCACATAACCCAACACGCTCGATCCCATTTGGCCGGACACACTTTCCTGGGTCATGCCCGGCCTCGGAAGATCAACATGTCGCAGCCCTACCTAGGCACAATAGAGAGGTCAGTACGCCGGTCTAAATCCTATGGCGCAGGGGTCTGGGCCCATCGCCCATTGCACACCTACACGTTGCGAACGCGGCCGAAAGCAGACCTAGCCCCCTTAATACAAGCACGAGCTTACGGTCCAATGCGGCGCGCGCCACTCAGTCGCTGACGTCAAGAAGGCATCGGCTGATACCACGACGTCGAGTGCCCATAACTTTCCCACGTAGTTGGTTACACTACTGGAATCAGCCAATTTGCCATCTGCCAGCTCTTTGCCGTCTGCTAGCTGACGGCAAAGAAGCTCTTTGCCATCAGCTACCCAAACGTAGACGGCAAAGAAATGGCAGACGACAAAGAAGCTCTTTGCCATCCGGGAGCTCTTTGCCGTCTGCCAGTAGACGACAAAGAATCTTTGGCGTCCGCTGGCAGACGGCAAAGAGAGAGGTGGCCCCCACCCCCCGCCCATTTGGAAAAACATAACGGCCCACCTCTTTGCCGTCTGCCAGTAGACGGCAAAGAGGCAAAAGGGCGGACGGCAAAGAGGAGACTACCTAACGGGCGGGGGGGTACGGGCCGTTACTCTCTGTTCTCTCCTCGCCGCGCCCCGCCACCACTTCCCACCCCGCCGCCGCCGCCGCCCAGTCGCCCCACCACCCCGCCGCCCCACCGGCCCCCCGCCCCGTCGCCACTGCCGCCCCACCACCCGTCGCCCCCGCCGTCCCGGTGCCCCACCGCCCCGGCCCCCCGCCGCCCCACCGCCCCGTCGCCACTGCTGCCCCGGCCCCCCGTCGCCCCACCACCTGTCGCCCCCGCCGCCCCGTCGCCCCCGTCGCCCCGGCGCCCCACCGCCCCGACCCCCCGCCGCCCCGGGGCCCCGCCGCCCCACCGCCCCGTCGCCCCCCCCCCCCCCCCCCGCCGCCCCGGCCCCCCCCAGGTGAGCTCTACCTCATTTTTTTCCTTTTATTCTATTTTTTTAGTTTTAGGTTTATGTTTAGTTTAGATTTAGATTTAGTTTTAGTTTTAGGTTTAGTTTTAGTTTAGTTTTAGGTTTAGGTTTAGATTTAGTTTTTTCTTTTTTCTGTTTTATTAGTTTTAGGTTTATGTTTAGTTTAGATTTAGTTTTAGTTTTAGTTTTAGTTTTAGATTTAGGTTTAGTTTTAGGTTTAGTTTAGTTTGAGGAAAGAAGAAGAAGAAGAGAAAAAGAGGAGAGGAGGAGAAGAAGAAGAGGAAAAAGGAAAGGAAGAAGAGGAGGAGGAGAAGAAAAAAGAAGAAGAGGAAGAAGAAGAAGAAGAAAAAAGAGGAGAGGAGGAGAAGAAGAAGAGGAAAAAGGAAAGGAGGAGGAAGAAGAAGAAGAAGAAGAAGGAAAAAAGGAAGAAAAGGTAGAATAGGAAGAAGAAGAAAAGGAAAAAAGAGGGAAAAACCCCGACCCGACACGGCACCCCGACCCGACAGGGCACCCCGACCCCGACCCGGCACCCCGACACGACACCCCGACCCCTAGACCCCGACCTCGACACCCCGACCCCGACCCCGACCCCGACACCCCGACCCCGAGCCTGACCCGACACCCCGACCCCGACACCGACACGGCACCCCGACCCCGACCCGGCACCCCGACCCCGACACCGACACGACACACCGACACGACCCCTAGAAAGTTTGCCGTCCGCGGCGGACGGCAAAGGCCTGCCGTTAGCCACTTAACGGACTGAGAGCACAATTATTGCCGTCCGCTCTCTTTGTCGTCCGCGGCAGACGGCAAAGGCCCTTTGCCGTCAGCCGCCAGGAAGCAGACGGCAAAGAAGTTGTTTACCGTAGCCTAATTAGTGTGTATAGGCCAGTGGCCAGACTCAGATCAAATACCAAGAACTCGTTAAGCGTGTTATTTTTAAGTATCCGTGAACGCCGACTAGGGCCAGGCCCACCTCTCTCCTAGGTGGTCTCAACCTGCCCTGTCGCTCCACCACAAAGTAATAGTCGGGGGCCGTCAGGAACCCAGGCCCACCTCTACCGGGATGGAGCCACCTGTCCTTCCAGCCCCCTCATCACAATCACTTGCGGGTACTCAACGAGCTGACCCGACTTTAGTCACCACATGTGTCATGTATATGAAGTATATAGTATATACCCGTGATCACCTCCCGAGTGATCACGGCCCGATAGTATAGCATAGCAGACGGACAAGAATGTAGGGCCACTGATGGAATACTAGCATCCTATACTAAGCATTTAGGATTGCAGGTAAGGGTAACAACTGTAGAACAATGACAGGCTGTGCAGCAGAATAGGATTAACGGAAAGCAGTAACATGCTACACTACTCTAATGCAAGCAGTAGAGAGAAGAATAGGCGATATCTGGTGATCAAGAGGGGTGGGCTTGCCTGGTTGCTCTGGCAAGAAGAAGGGGTCGTCGGTGACGTAGTCGTACTCGGTGGCATCAGCGCCGGTCTCGGGGTCTACGGGGCAAAAAGGGGGGAAGAAACAGTAAATATGCAGCAAACAAAGCATAACGAGGTAATACGCGAGGCTAGGTATGCCCTAACGCCGTAGGAGGTGATACCGACGAAGGGGGGAAACATCCGGGAAAGTATCCCCGGTGTTTCACTTTTTCATACAAATGAACCGGAGGGGGAAAGTTGCGGGTTTGCTATGCTAGGGATGTGTGGCGGATGAACGGGCTGCGTATTTGGATTTGTCTCGTCGTTCTGAGCAACTTTCATGTACTAAGTTTTTCCATCCGAGCTACGGTTTATTTTATATTGATTTTAAAAGATTTAAATCACTTTTTAGCATTTATTTAATTATTTTAATCCAACATTATCCAGAACAGTGCACGCTGACGTCAGCATGATGTCAGCAGTCAACAGAGGCGTTGACTGGTCAACTGACGTGTGGGTCCCGTTCGACATTCACTGTTTAGTCTAATTAGGGTTTAACTAATCTCATTAATGTTTAATTAAACTAACTAGTTAATTAGATTAATTAAATAGGATTAATTAACTTAATTATTTATTTATTTATTTATTTATATTCATTTTTTTAAACGTTCTGGCATCGGGTAATACCCGAACAGGCAACGGGCGCCATCGGGTGGCTCGCCGGCCGCGGACGGCGCCGGCGGAGGGCGGCGGGTCGGCGAGCGGCGGCGATGCTGGGCAGCGCATGGGGGGCTGTGGACGAGGCCAGGGGAGCGGGGGCGTGGGCGAAGCTCGGTGGCAGCGGCAGGGCCCAGCCCCGAGCGACGTCCAGGGAGCGAGCGAAGCGATTGAGTGCGCGGTGCGCGGGGTGAGCGCGTGAGTGGCATGGCGCGACTGGTGGTCAGGGGGGCATGGGCACGCGGGCCCGCGAGGCCGCATCGCCGGTGAGGTGAGGCCACGGCGTGCGGAGCAGAGGCATGTGAAGGAGAGAGCATCAACGGGGGGTCGAGGCCGCAGCCGAGCGCGGGAGCGCGCAGGTGCGGGACGGCGGGCACGGCGACGTCCGAAACGGGGAAGGGGAGTGCGAGGAGAGGGTGGTGCTCACGGCGGGGCCGTAGGGGACTGGGCAGCGGGGCGTGGGGAGGATGACGGGGACGATCGGGCGACGGGGGAAACAGCCCGGCGAAGGCGTCCGGCGACGGCGGGGCGGTCCTCGGGCGGCGGCGAAGAACGGTTCCCCTCCTCGATCCCGATCCAATCGGGGGAAGAGGGGGGGATATTTTGCGGGGGGGAGTCTGGGGGTGTCGGTGGGTGAATGGGGGAGTGGGGGGAGGTTAGGGGGTGCGGGGTGGGCCGGCCAGGTGGTTTGGCCCAATGGTCTGCTGGGCCGGAGCCCGGGTGGGTTTTCTTTCCACTCTTTTTTTGTTTGTTTTCTCTTTTGTATTTTCTTTCTTTATTTATTTTATTTTTTGTTTTATTTCAATTTAAATTATTTAGGCATTTTATAAAAATGTGTTTATTACACCATATTTACATATGCAATTTTTTGTACAAACTGAACATTTTTATTTTAATGTTTGAAAACTTTTATTATTTACCAAATTTTGAATTTGAATTTTGGACCGGTTTTGGTCTAGCGGGAGATTAGCAATAGCAACCAAGGTGGCATGGCGACATTAACGTGGGATTACTGTAGCCTGATTATCCGGGCGTCACATCTACGCCTGGAATGACTCCTTTAAAGGTAGTCTTCGTGGGCTTGACTCGTGAGTGGTCAATGCTCATTTTGCGTACTGTATCCTGATAGAGCAGGTTGAGGCTGCTACCACGGTCAGGTTAGGACTCGAGTCAGGTGAAATCCGTCGATGATTGGGTCGAGGACCAGTGCGGCTGAACCGCCATGCCGGATGCTAGTTGATTGGTCTCAACGGTCGAAGGTGATCGGGAATGATGACCACAGATTGAATTTCGGGGCGACGGGCTCTACCGCGTAGACGTCCCTGAGTGCGCGCTTGCGCTCCCTTTTGGGAATATGTGTAGTGTATATCATATTCACCGTTTTGACTTGAGGGGGAAATTTCTTTTGTCCCCCGGTGTTTGGCTGCCGGGGCTCTTCGTCATCGTCCTTGCTCTGTGATTCCCTTTTTTTTGCTTCTGCTATTTACCTTGCTGGCATGTTTAAAGACCCGGGAATCTCTATTGGTATGGTTGGCCGGTTTGTCTGGGGTGCCATGTATTTGGCAAGGACGATCGAGTATGCGGTCCAAGCTGGATGGTTTTCCGCTGCTCCTTTTATAGGGCTTCTTTCGATGGCCGGACTTGGAGCCACTGAATCCGGCATGAACTGTTGTGTCATTGGTGTTATCGCCATTGCTTCGGCATTTGTTTCTGTTGCACCAGAGCTTGCCAGTGCTGTTTTTGGCCTCGGAGGGGCTTGTTTCGTTGGCCCTGTTTGTACTGCGAGCCAACCAACTTCTTCTCCCGCGCAGAAGCGGGTCATAAGTGCCGTGAGGGCTGCCATTGACCTCGGCTTTTCTTGGCCGAGGTGGCGGGCGAGCCATTCACCCCGGATGCTATGCTTAAAGGCCGCTAGGGCTTCGGCATCCGGACAGTCGACAATCTGGTTCTTTTTGGTTGGGAACCTAGTCCAGAATTTTCTGGCTGATTCTCCAGGTTGTTGAACTATGTGGCTTAAGTCGTCGGCATCTGGTGGCCGGACATAAGTTCCTTGGAAGTTATCAAGGAAAGCCCCTTCCAAGTCCTCCCAGCTGCCGATGGAGTTTTCAGGCACGCTGTTAAGCCAGTGCCGAGCTGGCCCTTTGAGCTTTAGTGGGAGGTATTTAATGGCGTGGAGATCATCTCCTCGAGCCATATGGATATGGAGAATAAAGTCCTCGATCCATACTGCGGGATCGGTTGTGCCGTCGTATGATTCCATATTGACGGGCTTGAATCCCTCGGGGAATTCATGATCCAGTACTTCATCTGTGAAGCAGACAGGGTGCACGGCGCCTCTGTACCGGGCCGCATCGCGGCGTAGCTCTGATGGAGACCGTCTGCGGCATTCAGCCCGGGCGTGGTTGAGTTTATCACGTCCAAATAGGTAGCCGTCATCGTGCCTAGAGGCACATCCTCGCAATCCATAGATTGATCTTTTATGTCCTGCTCTACTGTCCAGGGTCTGCCGAAGGTCGTACATATGGTCTCGAGCTGGTTTGTCCCTGTTTTTGCAACGCGGTGGGGCGGGCTGCTGTTCGACCTGGGTTGCCGTATTATCCTGACCGCGGGGTGGTCGGTCCGCCGCTCTATCCCGACCACGTGGTGGTCGGTCCGCATTGCGCGAGGGAGGTATGTGATC
Source organism: Aegilops tauschii subsp. strangulata (assembly GCF_002575655.3). NCBI lineage: Eukaryota > Viridiplantae > Streptophyta > Magnoliopsida > Poales > Poaceae > Aegilops > Aegilops tauschii. The sequence goes on from NC_053036.3 coordinate 582,704,362, forward strand.
CGGTGCCTCCTCATTGAACTGAGGTAGCAGTCTGTGTTTCTGGTAGCTCTTGGCTGGGCGCTTGAGGCCGTATTCTTCAGCTGTCAGGAAATCAGTCCATCTGTCGACGAGCAGATCTTGTTCGGCTTGAAGCTGCTGCTGTTTCTTTTTCAGGCTCCTTGCAGTGGCTATGAGCTATAGCTTGAAGAGATCCTGCTCCAGAGGATCCTCCGGCACGATGAAATCATCGTTGCCGAGGCTTGTCTCCTCCTCGGAGGGTGGATGGTAACTGTCGTCCTCTTAGTCATCTTCTATGGCCTGTTCATCAGGGTTATCTTGCCCGTTGCCGTTTTCCTCCTGTTCGGATGTCGCTCCGATAGGGTCTTCATTGTTTTCGGCGTCGCCCGGAGTGCTATTTTCTCCGGTGGTGGTATTGTCGTCTTTTGAGCGTCGAGGCTTAGAGCGGCGTTTGGGGCGTCGGCGCTCGGACTGCGTCTCAGAGGGTTTATTCGCGTCTGGCTCCTCTTTGTCGTCGCCAGATCCTTTGGGTGTATCAACCATGTACACGTCATACGAGGAGGTGGCCGTCCAACGTCCAGTAAATGGCGGGTCTTGGCCTTGCTCCTTGTTAGCATCATTGTCCATATCGCGATGTCTTTGGAGACATAGTCAAGCATGTCAGTTAAGTCATCGACGGTGGCTATGAAGTGGGTGGCGGGTGGGAAGCAAAATTCCTCGTCGTCCGCCTCTAGCTCGAACCGAATATAGTTTGGCCGTGAGCCTTCCTCCAGGGACAAGTTCTTCAAAGAGCTTAATACCTCACCGAAGGGTGAATGCTCGAAGATGTCTGCGGCGCTGAATTCGAAAATCGATAACCGATCAAGCTCGGTGGGCGCAGGCGCACCTGATCCGGAACGCGTAGCCGGAGACGAGTCCGGGGTTCCGTTGACGCAGTCATTGCAGGATGGCGAGTCCGTGTGCGGCTGCTACGCCGCGGACTTTGTGGCCTCGGAGGGAACAATCTGCTTCGGTTTCTGAGTCCATTGCAGCAACAGGATCCATCTCCTGGATGCGATCCGATGACCGATTTAAGTCATGTTCATCGGAGAGAAGGGGAGCTATTTCCACGGTCTCAAATCCATCGGAGATCAAGTCTCCACGGATATCCCCGACATAGTTCAAGCTTCCGAACCTGACCTGGTGGCCAAGGGCGTACCTGTCGATCTACTCCAGATGGCCAAGCGAGTTGGCCCATAGTACGAAGCCGCCGAATACGAAGATCTGTCCGGGGAGAAAGGTTTCTCCCTGGACAACGTCATTACTGACGATCGAGAGGGCATCGAGTCCTTTGCCGACGGCATAGTGGAACTCTCAATGAAAGCAACAATGTCGGTGTCAAAACCGGCGGATCTCGGGTAGGGGGTCCCGAACTGTGCGTTTAGGATCGATGGTAACAGGAGACGGGGGACACGATGTTTACCCAGGTTCGGGCCCTCTCTGTGGAGGTAATACCCTACTTCCTGCTTGATTGATCTTGATGAATATGAGTGTTACAAGAGTTGATCTAGCACGAGATCGTAATGGCTAAACCCTAGAAGTCTAGCCTATGAGTATATGGTAATGAGTATATCCCTATCCGGTCTATGCTCTCCGGTTTATATAGACACCGGAGAGATCTAGGGTTACATGAGAGGGAATCTTCATAGTCGGTCGCCTAGCTTGCCTTCCACGCCAAGGAGAGTCCAATCCGGACACAGATATAGTCTTCGGCCATCGTCTTCACAGCCCATCAGTCCGGCCCAATGGATAACAAGCCAGACGCCCGAGGACCCCTTAGTCCAGGAATCCCTCAGACGGTGAAATCGGTGTTCTGGAAATTACCTTTGGTACTATGGAGATTCTACGTGTATGTCACTGCATCGATGTCATGCACGTAGAGAAGAACGTATGTTAAATCACCCTTGGTACTCTGCTCAAGATTAAAGGTAAAAGAAAGGATGGTGACGGTTCACGACTCGATATGCTTGCTGATCGATCAAAATGCAAGAGTGAAGCAGAAGATGATGACAAATTCATCAAAGCTCGCCAGAGTTACAATTTAAGTACAAAAGAAGCAACACAGTTCTTCACCTATTTGTTGTCAGTTAAGACACCCTCTTCCTACTGCGCAAACATCAGAAGTCTCGTGGATGTGAGCTCAGGTAAAATGAAGTTGGGACACATGAAATCACATGATTCACACGTAATGTTGACACAAATCCTCCTGATGGCCATCAGGAATCTGATGGACAAAGATATAAGAAACACACTCATTGACCTCTGTGATTTCTTCAACCAACTATGGCAGAAAGTTGTACATCCTGAAGAGTTAGATCATATGCAAGATGAAATTGCAAGAATATTGTCCAACCTAGAGATGTTTTTCTCACCGTCATTCTTTGATGTCATGGTCCATCTCACTGTGCACCTTGTCGACGAGATAAAGTATTGTGGTCCTGTGTTTCTTGGCAACATGTATCCCTTCGAGAGGTTCATGGGAATACTGAAGCGCTTTTGTGGGAACCGAAACCATCCAGTGGCAAGCATCCTACAAGGTTATACCGTGGAGGAGGTTGTTGAGTTTTGCACCGAATACATGAAACAAAGACCTATAGGTTTGCACCTCTCTCGCCACAAGGGAAGGCTGAAAGGTAAGCCGGTCCTTGCTGGCACGCAAATGGCTGCACTCAGAGAATTGGCAGAGAAAGCCCATTTGACGAAACTGCTTAACAACCCAGTTCTCACAGCTTATGCCGAAGAACACTTGGCGGAGATACGCCAAAGTTTCTTACCAATGGTGCCTTCATCAGATGTGAAGATGAAGGATCACACTAAGAACTACGTTGAATGGCTGAAGAACCATTTGGCGCAAGGATCCATTGATGACATTGCTACGTGGTTGGCACAAAAGCCATCACCTACGGTGTTGACATACCAAGCATATGACATAAATGGATACATGTTCTACACTGAGGAACGTGATCAGAAGACCTCGTATCAGAACAGCTTTGTTCGAATAGAATGCATGACTGTAAATGAAGCTGATAAACGGGTATACTATGGAACCATCAAAGAGATTTGGGAGCTTGACTATGTGAAAGATAAGGTGGCATTATTCAGGTGTGCATGGATCCCTCTTGGTCAGGTAAGGATTGATGAGTACAGGAAGACCTGTGTTAACAGGACAACGATGACATATCACGCGGACCCATTCATTCTTGCCAGTGATGCTACCCTGATTTTCTTTGTGGAAGACCCCTTGCATAAGAACTGCCATTTAGCGATGCATGGGAAGACAAGATTACTGGGTCGACGATGTTGCCGATGAGGAGTACGATGAATTTGATAAGTTGCCAGCCAAGGGATCACGCACCCGTGTAACAGAGCAGCGTAAAATCATCAAAAACCCCAAGTTCATTCGGGGTGAACTTAATGATCCCAGTTCCCCCATGTACATGGGAATTAAGCCATAAGACTAGTCTTTATGCCTACCCTACAACTTAATTCGTTCAATTTAGAACTATCGCGCGTACTAAATTTGTGAGTCATGCCCGGTTTTCTGTTGATGTAAGAACCGTTAATATGTTGACCTTGATATGTTCTTAGCTCAGGCAATGGATATGAACTGTTTTTTGTTATTATAATAATAATAATTATTATTATATCATAGAGGTAGCACACTCAATTGATCTCACTATAGTATGTGTGAACAAAAATATGCAACATAGTTTGCGAATATCACACGGTTCGTTGATGAAAGCCGTGTGCCGACCAAACCCCGCCACCCCGCCCATGATCTGAGTCGTGCTTTCTGATTGGCCAGAACCCAAACCCCACGGATCGTACGTCTGCACCGTTGGATGCTCCCACATCGAACAGCGATCCTCATCCCTTTCGACAGCACATGTAGTTCCGGTTGTAATTTTATTTTTATGCACAAAATGCACGTTAATCTCAAAAAATGTATTAAATATAGCTAACGATAACTGAAATGTGCTAGAAAATCAAACCCGTGGTATAATGGTGATTGCGTACCGTGGAAAGTTTTATGAGGCCAAACGATGAAGTCACCGGCCACAGGAGTTTGAATTGACACGTCCCCTTTTGAAAACCATGATCCTTCATGTGAGATGCTCCGGTTTGAAGGAGCGGTCATCCAAACTTGTGCCATACTTTACCAAATTTTTTTCCACGGGGTCGTGAGAGCACGCCACGGGCACACATCGATTTTGATGATGTCCGAACTCCATCTGAATTTCATGTAATTAAAATAACAACTAGGCCTATGTCAGTGGCCGCACCTCGCGGCTGAAATGTTTGAAACTTCTCCCCGCTGCTCAAACAAACGGTTGAAAAGTCACAAAGTGACGCCCAAATGAACTTACACCTTATTTGCTAGGCTGATAGTAAGGGGGTATCATACCTAGTATCATGCATGCCAACTAGGCAATTTTGATGATTTGTCGTAGAATTAAATGAAGAAAGAGAGGGTTAAGTACCATATCATGAAACCGTATCATAATAAATGCTATGCTACTATGTGTCATGCATGACAATATAAATAAAGTACTACATATGATACTAGCTAATCTATGCTGATACCATGCATTGGACTAGCCACAGTGGGAATAACTTTAGCAGTAACATCGAGTCCAACTCAACAAATTTGCTTATGTGGCAATGAGTTAAAGAGGAGAGAGGTAGTTTGAGTAACTTAGCTAGTTACTGTAACATCACATGTCCCAATGCAATATGAGTCTATAACCTAATAAATGAGGCTTTTCATGTTACCATACTTATGTTACGTATACTACCCACTATGAGACTAGCCACAGTGGGAGTAACTTTAGCAGTAACATCGAGTCACTCAACAAATTTGCTTATTTGGCAATGAGTTAATGAGGAGACAGGTAGTTTGAGTAACTTAGCTAGTTACCGTAACATCAGATGTCCCAATGCAATATGAAGGTAGTAACATAGTCTAGGGATATGTGTATGTTACTAGTGTATGTTACTATGCATTGTGGCTAGTCTGAAAGGTAGTAACATAGTCTAGGGATATGTGTATGTTACTAGTGTATGTGTTACTCTCCATTGTGGCTAGTCTTAGAGCAGGCTAGTACAATAGAGTGACATAATTAAGCAGGAAATAAGGAATAGAATAATATATATGTGCTTAATTACTAGTTGGAGGAAAGAGAAGAGGAGAAAGAAGAGAAGCAGGCTCTTGGTTAGTAGAGCCAGCTGCAACACGAGACCCAAGACACTTTGTGAGGATGTCAGGTGGGCCAACTATTGATAAACTAGTACGTATATAAAACCTATTATTGTACATGCCCGCTAAGAGGTTGGCTGTAATGGTAGTATCATAAGCGGTATCATGCGTGCCAACTAGACTTTCTGGATGATGTGGCACACAATTAAATGAGGAAAGAGAGGATGTGGTATCATATTAAATGTTGTACTACTTTGTGTTATGCATGACAATTAATTATGCAACATAAGATACTAACTTATGATACAATGCATTACAGAAGTAGTATCATACACTAGTATATATATATATCATATGCATGATAGTAGTATATGATACTCAACATTACAACCAGCCTTATAGGGCTCAATTCAAAAATCTCACCAACCAAGGTAGATGGTGAGTGGTGGAATACTATTTGTAGTTTGCAAAAACATCCAATTAATGTTATTATTTTCCTCAAAAAATTATGTTTTCCCATGTATTAATTACAGTACATGCATGCATGCATAAAGTACATGCATTAGTCAACTTTCTCTTAATACTTGCATGCAATGATTTAATGCACCTTGGAATCTGAACATGTGATGGGGAACAACCAAATTGAGCCTTATAAAATGGAAAAACTAAAATTTTGAGATAAGCCTATAAACCGGAAAGGAGGGAGTATATATGCATGATAGTAGTATATGATCTGTAATACCTTCGTAATGCGCGCATGCATATGATCATAAGTTAGTATCATAGGTTGCCTTATTAATTGCCATGCATGAAAAGTAGTACAACATTTAATATGATACGGTATCATGGTATGATACCCACACCCTCTCTTTCCTCATTTAATTGTGTGCCACATCATCCAAAAAGTCTAGTTGGCATGCGTCATACCGCTTGATACTCCCATATTACGACCAGCCTTATTAGGGTGGCCATAGTGGGGGTATCGTAGCCGGTATCATGCACTTGGAAATAGCAAATGTGATGATGTGGCAAAGAAGCAGTAACATAGGTAGATACTGTAACATATATACATATATATATATATAATAAATGATATACTACTTTGTGTCATGCATGGCCATAAATATGGTCATCTATGATATATACTACTCTATGATACTATATATGCACTATGAAGGTACGTACGTAGTATCATACACTAGTATCATATGCATGATACTATATATAGTATATGATACTCCCACTATATAAGGCTGGCCATAGTGGTGGTGTCATAGTCGACGATGTCATGCACTCGGAAATAGCTAGTATGCTGATGTAGGAAAGAATTAAATATATATAGAGGGGGTTAGAGTAACATATAGGTAGATACCGTATCATGTTAAATGCAATGCTAATTTGTGTCATGCATGGCAATAAACATGATCTATGATACTATACTCTATGTATTATACTATGCGCTGTAATTAATTAAAGGTAGTATCATACACTAGTATCATATATAGTCTCCACTATACTCGTGATTTCTTACCGTGGAAAATATTGGAGGCGAAACGATGAACTCGTGTTTACATTCGAACAAAAATACGATGTTAGGTAATGTAAATGTTTTCAAAGAGCACACGGTTCACTCACGAAATCCGTGTCCACACTAAACCGTGGCCGATGCCCCCCCTCTGCCACGCGCGCGATCTGAGTCGTGCGTTCTGATTGGCCAGAACCCAAACCCCATGGATCGTACGTCTGCACCGTTGGATTCTCCTTGATCGAACGGCGATCCTCATCCCTTTCGACAGCACATGTAAATGTTTTCAAATAGCCCCTCCCAAAAAATGTTTTCAAATAGCACACGGTTCACACATGAAAGCCGTGTGCCTACCAAACCATGGCCGATGCCCCCCTTTAATGCGCGCGCGATCTTAGTCGTGCGTTCTGATTGGCCAGAACCCAAACCCCACAGATCGTACGTCTGCACCGTTGGATGCTCCCAGACCAAACGGCAATCCTCATCCCTTTCGACAGGAAATGCAGTCCGGCTAGGAATTGATTTATATGCCAAAATCCACGGTAAATGCCAAAAAACATATACCACACGAGACCTGAAATGCGCCAGCAAATCAAACCCGTGGTATAATTGTGATTTCTTTACGTGGGAAAATTTTAGAGGCGAAACGATGAACTCACGTCTTCATCTGAAAATTAGTATGTCTTCATTTCAAACGAAATTATTCTATTTGTGCACACGAGCGCTTAGAGGCAACCGTTTGCATAGGCCTTTCCGCGCGTGCGGCGACCGGGGATATTTTTCACCCTTTTCACCTAGGCCACCAACACCTGGAGTCCCCAACAACCCCCTGATACGTCTCCAACGTATCTATAATTTTTTATTGCTCCATGCTATATTATCTACTGTTTTGGACAATATTGGGCTTTATTATCCACTTTTATATTATTTTTGGGACTAATCTATTAACCGGAGCCCAGCCCAGAATTGCTGTTTTTTGCCTATCTCAGAGTTTCGCGGAAAAAGAATATCAAACGGAGTCCAAACGGAATGAAACCTTCGGGAGTATGATTTTTCGAACGAACATGATCCAGGAGACGTGGACCCTACGTAAGAGAAGCTTCCAGGAGGCCACGAGGTAGGGGGGCGCCTACCCCCCAGGGCACGCCCTCCACCCTCGTGGGCCCCCTGTTGCTCCATCGACGTACTTCTTCCTCCTATATATACCTACGTACACCCAAACGATCAGATACGGAGCCAAAAACCTAATTCCACTGCCGCAACCTTCTGTACCCACGAGATCCCATCTTGGGGCCTGTTCCGGAGCTCCCCCGGAGGGGGCATCCATCAGGGAGGGCTTCTACATCATCACCATAGCCTCTCCGATGAAGTGTGAGTAGTTTACCTCAGACCTTCGGGTCCATAGTTAGTAGCTAGATGGCTTCTTCTCTCTTTTTGGATCTCAATACAATGTTCTCCCCCTCTCTCGTGGAGATCTATTCGATGTAATCTTCTTTTGCGGTGTGTTTGTTGAGACCGATGAATTGTGGGTTTATGATCAAGTTTATCTATGAACAATATTTGAATCTTCTCTGAATTCTTTTATGTATGATTGGTTATCTTTGCAAGTCTCTTCGAATTATCTGTTTTGTTTGGCCTACTAGATTGATCTTTCTTGCAATGGGAGAAGTGCTTAGGTTTGGGTTCAATCTTGCGGTGTCCTTTCCCAGTGACAGTAGGGGCAGCAAGGCACGTATTGTATTGTTGCCATCGAGGATAACAAGATGGGGTTTTTTATCATATTGCATGAATTTATCCCTCTACATCATGTCATCTTGCTTCAGCCGTTACTCTGTTTCCATGAACTTAATACTCTAGACGCATGCTGGATATGGTCGATGAGTGGAGTAATAGTAGTAGATGCAGGCAGGAGTCGGTCTACTTGTCTTGGACGTGATGCCTATATACATGATCATACCTAGATATTCTCATAACTATGCTCAATTCTGTCAATTGCTCAACAATAATTTGTTCACCCACCGTAAAATATTTATGCTCTTGAGAGAAGCCACTAGTGAAACCTATGGCCCCCGGGTCTATCTTCATCATATTAATCTTCCAACACTTAGTTATTTCCTTTGATTTTTTACTTTGCTTTTATTTTACTTTGCATCTTTATCACAAAAATACCAAAAATATTATCCTATCATATCTATCAGATCACTCTCGTATGTGACCGTGAAGGGATTGACAACCCCTTATCGCATTGGTTGCGAGGATTTATTTGTTTTGTGTAGGTGCGAGGGACTCGGGCGTAGCCTCCTACTGGATTGATACCTTGGTTCTCAAAAACTGAGGAAAATACTTATGCTACTTTGCTGCATCACCCTTTCCTCTTCACGGGAAAACCAACGCAATGCTCAAGAGGTAGCAAGAAGGATTTCTGGCGCTGTTGCCGGGGAGGTCTACGCAAAAGTCAACATACCAAGTACCCATCATAATCCCTTATCTCCCGCATTACATTATTTGCCATTTGCCTCTCGTTTTCCGCTCCCCCACTTCACCCTTGCCGTTTTATTCGCCCTCTCTTTTTCGTTCGCCTCTTTTTCGCTTGCTTTTTGTTTGTTCGTGTGTTGGATTGCTTGTTTGTCATGATGGCTCAAGATAATACCAAATTATGTGACTTTACCAATACCAAAAATAATGATTTCCTTAGCACTCCGGTTTCTCCTCTTACCGATACTGAATCTTGTGAAATCAATGCTGCTTTGTTGAATCTTGTCATGAAAGATCGATTCGCCGGCCTTCCTAGTGAAGATGCCGCTACTCATCTAAATAGCTTTGTTGATTTGTGTGATATGCAAAAGTAGAAAGATGTTGACAATGATATTGTTAAATTGAAGCTATTTCATTTTTCGCTTAGAGACCGTGTTAAAGCTTGGTTTTCGTCTTTGCCTAAAAATAGTAGTGATTCTTGGAACAAGTGCAAAGATGCTTTTATCTCGAAGTATTTTCCTCCCGCTAAGATCATCTCTCTTAGAAATGATATTATGAATTTTAAGCAACTTGATCATGAACATGTTGCACAAGCTTGGAAGAGGATGAAATTAATGATACGTAATTTCCCTACTCATGGTTTGAATTTGTGGATGATTATACAAAAAATTTATGCCGGATTGAATTTTGCTTCTAGGAATCTTTTAGATTCGGCCGCATGAGGCACTTTTATGGAAATCACTTTAGGAGAAGCTACTAAACTCCTAGATAATATTATGGTTAATTATTCTCAATGGCATACTGAAAGATCTACTAATAAAAAAGTGCATGCGATAGAAGAAATTCATGTTTTGAGTGGAAAGATAGATGAACTTATGAAATTATTTGCTAGTAAGAGTGTTTCTTCTGATCCTAATGATATGCCTTTGTCCACTTTGATTGAGAATAATAATGAATCTATGGATGTGAATTTTGTTGGTAGGAATAATTTTGGTAACAATGCGTATAGAGGAAACTTTAATCCTAGGCCTTATCCTAGCAATTCCTCTAATAATTATGGTAATTCCTACGACAACTCTTATGGAAATTTTAATAAGATGCCCTCCGAATTTGAGACTAGTGTTAAAGAGTTTATGAATTCGCAAAAGAATTTCAATGCTTTGCTTGAAGAGAAATTGCTTAAAGTTGATGAATTAGCTAGGAACGTTGATAGAATTTCTCTTGATGTTGATTCTTTAAAGCTTAGATCTATTCCTCCTAAACATGATATCAATGAGTCTCTCAAAGCCATGAGAATTTCCATTGATGAGTGCAAAGAAAGAACCGCTAGGATGCGTGCTAAGAAAGATTGCTTTATGAAAGCGTGTTCTTCAAATTTCTATGAAAATAAAGATGAAGATCTAAAAGTTATTGATGTGCCCCCTATTAAATCTTTGTTTTGCAATATGAATCTTGATAATGATGGGACTGAATATGATCCACCTTTACCTAGAAGGTGTTCCAAAAATTCGGAGTTTTTAGATCTTGATGCTAAATTTGATAAAAGTGGGATTGAAGAAATCAAAACCCTAGATGCTAATAAACCCACTATTTTGGATTTCAAGGAATTTAATTATGAAAATTGATCTTTTATTGATTTTATTTCCTTGTTGCAATCCGTGCTAAATTCTCCTCATGCTTATAGTCAAAATAAACCGTTTACTAAACATATCGTTGATGCCTTGATGCAATCTTATGAAGAAAAGCTTGAGTTGGAAGTTTCCATTCCTAGAAAACTTTATGATGAGTGGGAACCAACTATTAAAATTAAGATTAAGGATCATGATTTCTATGCTTTATGTGATTTGGGTGCTAGTGTTTCCACTATTCCCAAAACTTTGTGCGATTTGCTAGATTTCCGTGATTTTGATGATTGCTCTCTAAACTTGCACCTTGCGGATTCCACTATTAAGAAACCTATGGGAAGAAGTAATGATGTTCTTATTGTTGCAAATATGAAACTATGTGCTCGTAGATTTTATCATTCTTGATATAGATTGCAATCCTTCATGTCCTATTATTCTTGGTAGATCTTTCCTTACAATGATTGGTGCAATTATTGATATGAAGGAAGGGAATATTAGATTCCAATTTCCATTAAAGAAAGGCATGGAACACTTCCCTAGGAAGAAATTAAAATTACCATATGAATCTATCATGAGAGCCACTTATGGATTGCCTACCAAAGATGGCAATACCTAGATCTATCCTTGCTTTTATGCCTAGCTAGGGGCGTTAAACGATAGCGCTTGTTGGGAGGCAACCCAATTTTATTTTTAGTTTTTTTGCTTTTGCTTTTGTTTAGGAATAAATCTTTGTTCTAGCTTCTGGTTAGATGTGTTTTTATGTTTTAATTAGTGTCTATGCCAAGTTAAACCTATAGTATCTTCTTGGATGATAGTTATTTGATCTTGCAGAAATTTCCAGAAACTTTCTGTTCACGAAAACAATTGTTAAAAATCACCAGAACGTGATAAAATACTGATTCCAATTTCTGTGATCAATAAACAAATTTCCTAGGTCGTCCTATTTTGGCTGATTTTTTGGAGTTCCAGAAGTTTGCGTTAGTTACAGATTACTACAGACTGTTCTGTTTTTGACAGATTCTGTTTTTCGTGTGTTGTTTGCTTATTTTGATGAATCTATGGCTAGTAAAATAGTTTATAAACCATAGAGAAGTTGGAATAAATTAGGTTTAACACCAATATAAATAAAGAATGAGTTCATTACAGTACCTTGAAGTGGTCTTTTGTTTTCTTTCGCTAACGGAGCTCACGAGATTTTCTGTTAAGTTTTGTGTTGTGAAGTTTTCAAGTTTTGGGTGAAAGATTTTGATGGATTATGGAACAAGGAGTGGCAAGAGCCTAAGCTTGGGGATTCCCATGGCACCCCCAATATAATCTAAGGACACCAAAAAGCCAAAGCTTGGGGATGCCCTAGAAGGCATCCCCTCTTTCGTCTACTTCCATCGGTAACTTTACTTGGAGCTATATTTTTATTCAGCACATGATATGTGTTTTGCTTGGAGCGTCTTGTATGATTTGAGTCTTTGCTTTTTAGTTTACCACAATCATCCTTTCTGTACAGACCTTTTGAGAGAGCCATACATGATTTGGAAATTATTAGAATACTCTATGTGCTTCACTTATATCTTTTGAGTTATATAGTTTTGCTCTAGTACTTCACTTATATCTTTTAGAGCACGGTGGTGGATTTGTTTTATAGAAACTATTGATCTCTCATGCTTCACTTAGATTATTTTGAGAGTCTTAAATAGCATGTGAATTTGCTTAAATAATCCTAATATGCTAGGTATTCAAGATTAGTAAAAACTTTCTTATGAGTGTGTTGAATACTAAGAGAAGTTTGATGCTTGATGATTGTTTTGAGATATGGAGGTAATAATATCAAAGTCGTGCTAGTTGAGTAGTTGTGAATTTGAGGAATGCTTGTGTTGAAGTTTGCAAGTCCCGTAGCATGCACGTATGGTAAACGTTATGTAACAAATTTGAAACGTGAGGTGTTCTTTGATTGTCCTCCTTATCAGTGGCGGTCGGGGATGAGCGATGGTCTTTTCCTACCAATTTATCCCCCTAGGAGCATGCGCGTAGTGCTTGCTATTTGATGACTTGTTCATTTTGGCAATAAGTATGTGAGTTCTTTATGACTAATGTTGAGTCCATGGAATATACGCACTCTCACCCTTCCATCATTGCTAGCCTCTTCGGTACCGTGCATTGCCATTTCTCACATTGAGAGTTGGTGCAAACTTCGCCGGTGCATCCAAACCCCGTGATATGATACGCTCTTTTACACATAAACCTCCTTATATCTTCCTCAAAACAGCCACCATACCTACCTATTATGGCATTTCCATAGCCATTCCGAGATATATTGCCATGCAACTTTCCACCATTCCGTTTATCATGACACGTTCATCATTGTCATATTGCTTAGCATGATCATGTAGTTGACATAGTATTTGTGGCAAAGCCACCGTTCATAATTCTTTCATACATGTCACTCTTGGTTCATTGCATATCCCGGTACACCGCCGGAGGCATTCATATAGAGTCATACTTTGTTCTAGTATCAAATTGTAATCATTGAGTTGTAAATAAATAGAAGTATGATGATCATCATTTTCTAGAGCATTGTCCCAAGTGAGGAATATATAAAAAAGAGAGAAAGGCCATAAAAAAAGAGAAGGCCCAAAAAAAATGAGAGAAAAAGAGAGAAAGGACAATGCTACTATCTTTTGCCACACTTGTGCTTCAAAGTAGCACCATAATCTTCATGATAGAGAGTCTCTTGTTTTGTCACTTTCATATACTAGTGGAAATTTTTCATTATAGAACTTGGCTTGTATATTCCAACAATGGGCCTCCTCAAGTGCCCTAGGTCTTCGTGAGCAAGCAAGTTGGATGCACACCCACTTAGTTTATTTTGGTGAGCTTTCATACATTTATAGCTCTAGTGCATCCGTTGCATGGCAAGCCCTACTCCTTGCATTAACATCAATCGATGGGCATCTCCATAGGTCATTGATTAGCCTCGTTGATGTGAGACTTTCTCCTTTTTTGTCTTCTCCACATAACCCCCATCATCATATTCTATTCCACCCATAATGCTATGTCCATGGCTCGCGCTCATATATTGCATGAAAGTTTATAGGTTTGAGATTACTAAAGTATGAAACAATTGCTTGGCTTGTCATCGGGGTTGTGCATGATAAGAGCATTCTTGTGTGACGAAAATGGAGCATGACTAAACTATATGATTTTGTAGGGATGAACTTTCTTTGGCCATGTTATTTTGAGAGGACATAATTGCTTAGTTAGTATGCTTGAAGTATTATTATTTTTATGTCAATATGAACTTTTATCTTGAATCTTTCGGATCTGAATATTCATACCACAATTAAGAAGAATTACATTGAAATTATGCCAAGTAGCACTCCGCATCAAAAATTCTGTTTTTATCATTTACCTACTCGAGGACGAGCAGGAATTAAGCTTGGGGATGCTTGATACGTCTCCAACGTATCTATAATTTTTGATTGCTCCATGCTATATTATCTACTGTTTTGGACAATATTGGGCTTTATTATACACTTTTATATTATTTTTGGGACTAACCTGTTAACCGGAGGCCTAGCCCAGAATTGCTTCTTTTTGCCTATCTCAGAGTTTCGCAGAAAAAGAATATCAAACGGAGTCCAAACGGAATGAAACCTTCGGGAGCGTGATTTTTGGAACGAACATGATCCATGAGACGTGGACCCTACGTAAGAGAAGCTTCTAGGAGACCACGAGCTAGGGGGCACGCCTACCCCCCAGGGCGCGCCCTCCACCCTCGTGGGCCCCCTGTTGCTCCACCGACGTGCTTCTTCCTCCTATATATACCTACGTACCCCCAAACGATCAGATACGGAGCCAAAACCCTAATTCCACCGCCGCAACCTTCTCTACCCACGAGATCCGATCTTGGGGCCTGTTCCGGAGCTCCGCCGGAGGGGGCATCCATCACGGAGGGCTTGTACATCATCACCATAGCCTCTCCGATGAAGTGTGAGTAGTTTACCTCAAACCTTCGGGTCCATAGTTAGTAGCTAGATGGCTTCTTCTCTCTTTTTGGATCTCAATACAATGTTCTCCCCCTCTCTCGTGGAGATCTATTCGATGTAATCTTCTTTTGCGGTGTGTTTGTTGAGACCGATGAATTGTGGGTTTATGATCAAGTTTATCTATGAACAATATTTGAATCTTCTCTGAATTCTTTTATGTATGATTGGTTATCTTTGCAAGTCTCTTCGAATTATTAGTTGGTTAGGCCTACAAGATTGATCTTTCTTGTAATGGGAGGAGTGCTTAGCTTTGGGTTCAATCTTGCGGGGGTCCTTTCCCAGTGACAGTAGGGGCAGCAAGGCACGTATTGTATTGTTGCCATCGAGGATAACAAGATGGGGTTTTTATCATATTGCATGAATTTATCCCTCTACATCATGTCATCTTGCTTAAGGCGTTACTCTGTTTCCATGAACTTAATACTCTAGACTCATGCTGGATAGCGGTCATGAGTGGAGTAATAGTAGTAGATGCAGGCAGGAGTCAGTCTACTTGTCTCGGACGTGATGCCTATATACATGATCATACCTAGATATTCTCATAACTATGCTGCATTTCTGTCAATTGCTCAACAGTAATTCGTTCACCCACCGTAAAATACTTATGCTCTTGAGAGAAGCCACTAGTGAAACCTATGCCCCCGGGTCTATGTTCATCATATTAATCTTCCAACACTTAGTTATTTCCTTTGCTTTTTACTTTGATTTTATTTTACTTTGCATCTTTATCACAAAAATACCAAAAATATTATCCTATCATATCTATCAGATCTCACTCTCGTAAGTGACCATCAAGGGATTGACAACCCCTTATCGCGTTGGTTGCGAGGATTTATTTGTTTTGTGTAGGTGCGAGGGAGTCGCGCGTAGCCTCCTACTGGATTTTATACATTAGTTCTCAAAAACTAAGGGAAATACTTATGCTACTTTGCTGCATCACCCTTTCCTCTCCAAGGGAGAACCAACGCAATGCTCAAGAGGTAGCACCCCCCACCGTTCGCCCGCGTTTCACTCAACTAGTCCACCCAATCTCCTTCGCCAGCTCCCCCTCCCGCAGATCCACAACAGAACCTTTTCCGGCGCCGCCGTGCTCACCCCGGCCGTGTGCCTGCTCTTCGGTGTTGATACGTCTCCAACGTATCTATAATTTTTGATTGTTCCATGCTATTATATTATCCATCTAGGATGTTTTATATGCATTTATATGCTATTTTATATGATTTTTGGGACTAACCTATTAACCTAGAGCCCAATGCCAGTTTCTGGTTTTTCCTTGTTATTTAGTTTTACAAAAAAGAAATACCAAACGGAGTCCAATTGACGTGCCAATTTTTGATGATTTTTTATGGACCAAAAGAAGCGCCCGGAGTGAAAGAGTTGGGCCAGAAGAGTCACGGGCCGTCCATGAGGGTGGGGGGCGTGCCCTACCCCCCTGGGCACGCCCCCTATCTCATGGACGACTCGGAGACCCCCCTGACGTGAGACCTATGCACAAAATTCCTATAAATACCCAAACCTCTAGAAAATAACCTAGATCGGGAGTTCCGCCGCCGCAAGCCTCTGTATCCACCAAAAACCAATCGGGACCCTGTTTCGGCACCCTGTTGGAGGGGGGATCCCTCACCGATGGCCATCTTCATCATCCCGGTGCTCTCCATGACGAGGAGGGAGTAGTCCACCCTCGGGGCTGAGGGTATGTACCAGTAGCTATGTGTTTGATCTCTCTCTCTCTCTCTCGTGTTCTTTATTTGGCATGATCTTGATGTATCGCGAGCTTTGCTATTATAGTTGGATCTTATCTTGTTTCTCCCCCTCTACTCTCTTGTAATGGATTGAGTTTTCCCTTTGAAGTCATCTTATCGGATTGAGTCTTTAAGGATTTGAGAACACTTGATGTATGTCTTGCATGTGCTTATCTGTGGTGACAATGGGATATTCATGTGATCTACTTGATGTATGTTTTGGTGATCAACTTGCGGGTTCAGTGACCTTGTGAACTTATTCATAGGGGTTGGCACACGTTTTCGTCTTGACTCTCCGGTAGAAACTTTGGGGCACTCTTTGAAGTTATTTGTGTTGGTTGAATAGATGAATCTGAGATTGTGTGATGCATATCGTATAATCATACCCACGGATACTCGAGGTGACATTGGAGTATCTAGGTGACATTAGGGTTTTGGTTGATTTGTATCTTAAGGTGTTATTCTTGTATGAACTCTATGATAGATCGAACGGAAAGAATAGCTTCGTGTTATTTTACTACGGACTCATGAATAGACCGATCAGAAAATATAACTTTGAGGTGGTTTCATACCCTACAATAATCTCTTCGTTTGTTCTCCGCTATTAATGACTTTGGAGTGACTCTTTGTTGCATGTTGAGGGATAGTTATATGATCCAATTATGTTATTATTGTTGAGAGAACATGCACTAGTGAAATTATGAACCCTAGGCCTTGTTTCCTAGCATTGCAATACCGTTTACGCTCACTTTCATCGCTTGCTACCTTGCTGTTCTTATATGTTCAGATTACAAAAACCTATATCTACCATCCATATTGCACTTGTATCACCATCTCTTCGCTGAACTAGTGCACCTATACAATTTACCATTGTATTGGGTGTGTTGGGGACACAAGAGACTCTTTATTATTTGGTTGCAGGGTTGTTTCAGAGAGACCATCTTCAACCTACGCCTCCCACGGATTGATAAACCTTAGGTCATCTACTTGAGGGAAATTTGCTACTGTCCTACAAACCTCTGCACTTGGAGGCCCAACAACGTCTACAAGAAGAAGGTTGTGTAGTAGACATCAGGCGTGAAGCCTACCTCCACTGCCGTTCCAAACACGCGGCGGCCTGCGCCTCGCCGTCTTCGTTTGCTCGCCAGCCACCCTCGAGCATATCGATGCAGTAACCCTCGCCTCTCCTATGGTCCGGCCGGGTTTGCATTAAGAAGCCTGTTAGTTACTGCTCTCCATCACGGTGAGGCATATTTCCTCGCAATCCCTCTTCCAATTTCGTTCCGTATGTTCCCAAATTGGCTATAAAATAGCGGAGAGCGTATATATGTTCATTATCTACCTTCCTTACTACATATAAGTTGTAGTTGTTCTAATAAGTTACTGCCTATTTAGTATTCACAGATCGCGGGTGCCCGAGTCACACAAACTTAACAAATTAGCCGTGCATTTTCTAAATTATCGCATGGCATGTGTTAGAAAGCTTGATACCAAGTTGTTAGTTTTATGCTTATCCTCCTTTCCTGAGTTTCGCATGTGTTCTCTATAGATGCCGAGTAGCAACGACAACACTCATGCTTCAGGCCATATATCTTCATATGATTCGGACAACCCTAGGGCTTCGGTAGATTGTGAGGGATCAAGTAGTCTTGAACGGGATAGAGCTGCAGCAATTACCCTTCCGGTCAGGGCATGGAGGAACGCTCCAAGGAAGCCCACACACCAGCCTAAAGGTGTATATGAAGTAACCGAGATTAATTTAAAGTCTTGGGCTCCAACTAAACCAGATAAAGCACGCAAGAGGTTCAGGAGTGTGTGTGGACTTGTTGGCAGGGAAAGGCTCAACATTAATCTGCCGGGGTTTCGGAAGGCTGACACAAAAACACGGCGAAGGATAGTCCGGGAGATCATGGATCACTTCAACGTTCCAGAGCAGTGCAGAGTGCAGGTGGAACACGCTGCACTGAAGAAGGCTAGGGATGCTTGGAGAAACTGGAAGCACGTGCTGTACAAGAAGTACTTGAGTGAAGGCAAGGACCCAATCCCCGCATTCCCCCAAATTACAAAGGCAGACTGGGCAGAATTAAAAATGGTTAGGGCAACTAAAGAGTTTGCTGAGAAGAGTTTCAAGCAATCGGAACTTCAGAAGAAGAACATACACCCCCACCGTATGGGTGTGGCAGGATACTACGACATGAAACTAATATGGGAACAGGAGGATAAAGAAGCAGTAGCGGCGGGTGGGAATCCGGCCTTTAGTAAAATCAGGGGCAAACGCGCCAGAGACTACTTGAAGGCACGTGCAAAGAGGCGTGATGACGAAACTTATTACTTTGAAAACTCACGTGATGCCAAACTGTATGAAGTGATGTTAGAGGCTTCCAAGATCCCTGGAAGGTTCTACAGGAACTCAGGGCCATGTGACATTTTGTCCATGGCTCTGGAAACAAAAGAGCCCCCTGGTCGTGCAAGGGATATAGGTGTTAATGTCCCGCACAGAGGGCTTTCACACTCAGCAAAGAAGAGAGGATCAGCATGAAAATGCGAGGAGTGAAATGAAGCAGAATGCATTGTCCGAAAGGTTGAGGAAGGAGATTTATCCGGCTGTTCGAAAGGATGTTGAGGAGTCAATGATGATGCAGAAGACTCTAACACTGACAGATAGCCACCAGATGGGAGGGGAGGCGGGCACGGAGGATGCTGCTTATTGCGCGACAACACTGCACAACACTAGCTACGCATCAGCTGACCCCAGCGACACTAAGACTGCAGCTGCTCGTGATGATGCTATATCTGATTTATCTGGAATGAACGACAGAGTGAAGGGCGTGCTTACACATTATGAAGGTGCATTTAAATGTGCAACAGCCTGGGTTTGCCCACCCTTCTTGGAAGATGGCCTCATCTTGGACAATGTGCCATTCAAGCCGGGCTGTGTGAAGTGCTACGTGACTGAAGTAAAGCCTGGATTCAATGAATTTGCCCTCAAGAATGTCCTAGGAGACATCAATGAGCGAAGGACCTTGGGAGAAACACTATTACATCACATCCAGTGGCCACAAAAGGAAATAGAGTTCATCGATGATATCCCTGAAGCCCCGCCAAGAGCAACCAATGTCGCCCCTCAACCGGTGACGCTCTCCTTGCCACAGCAACTCTCGCGGGCTGATGCATCAACCTGTGATCAGCCGGCCCAACTTTGTGGCGTATAAGCCATGTCATCCTCCACCCCAAAGCAGCCAGTGGCAAGGCCTACAACTGCTGAAGACGCACCACCGGTTCAGATGTCGGCCGCTGAAGCAGTAGGGGGAGACCCAGCTGCAGCACATGCTCAGCAGACCAACCTGGTGGAACAGACTGATGCTTCAGAACCGCCTGCTAAGCAGTCTGTAGGTCCAGAACTGACTGCTCATCAGTCCGTCAGTCCGCAGTCGCGTGATCAGCATACAAGTGCGTCAGCACTTCTTGCTCAGCAAACCAACACGTTGGCACGGCCTCCTCAGCACGCCGACAAGTTGGCACCACCTACTCAGAAACCCAACAAAGCTTCAACGCATGGTCAGCAGTGCGATGCCTATGCTCCTACAGCCCAGCAGTCCTTCACAGCAGCACCGCCAGCTCAGCTCTCCGGCATAGATAAACCGTCTGCTAAGCAGTCCGTCCAAGCTTCCTCGTCTGCTCGGCAGTCTCCCTTGCAGGCAACCAGACGTTCTGCCAGAAATGCTTCAAGTACCAAGAAGGAAGTGGCCAAAAAGGCTACACCCACGACCACGAGGAAGCGCGGCGGGAAAGTGAAGAGGAAAGAGAACGATTGCCTCTTACTTAAAGCACTAATTGCCCGAAACCAAATTAACAACAGCTTGTTCGAATCGGGGAGTAATATTATTTCTGACGCCATGGATGATGAAGAAGTACGTTTGTTGCTTGCTAAAAGTAAAGCAGACGTACTTCAAGCACGCTATTACGTCCATGGCCAGCTATTTCTTGTTGGCGAATACTTTGATAATTGTAGCTCCAGTTGCCGCGAGTTACATGAATATTGCATGGATCTAATGTCAGCAGGTCATCATGGTTTGCTCGTCCACTAGAGCAGAGATCATTTCCGACACGATGCTGGTTCCATCAATGTGAGTTTCGAGGACTTACATCTCTTCTTCAACTTCAACGTGCTCGATGCCACTCTTGTTAGATGCCTGATTTTGTAAGTACTTAACAAACTCTGATCAACTTCTCCATACAAGGCTGTAAATGATAAACAACTAACTGCATTTTATTCCTCTCAAGGGATTGAACGCGCAGAGAACAAAAAGGGAGAGTGTGTATTTCATAAATCCTGAATTAGCAAATGGCACAACAATACTTGGTGAGGACCGACGGGACTGGGCCGTTAACACGGTCGTCCGTCTCTTCGAAAACACGTCCCATGCAGAATCATTTCTCTGGCCATATCATGAAGGGTAAGTCAATGATATGTCTCCATCGTATCTACTTAGCCAAACACTTTTGCCCTTGTTTTGGACTCTAACTTGCATGGTTTGAATGGAACTAACCCGGACTGACGCTGTTTTCAGTAGAATTGCCATGGCATTATTTTTGTCCAGAAATAAAAGTTCCCGGAATGACCTGAAACTTCACGGAGAATATTTTTGAAATATATAAAAGATACTGGCGAAAGAATCAAGACCAGGGGGCCCACACCATGTCCACGAGGGTGGGGCGTGCCTACCCCCTGGGCGCGCCCCCTGCCTCATGGGCCCCCTGGAGCTCCACCGACCTCAACTCCAACTCTATATTCACGTTCAGGGATAAAATAATAAAAGAGAAGGATTCATCGCGTTTTATGATACGGAGCCGCCGCCAATCCCTAATCTCTCTCGGGAGAGCTGATCTGGAGTCCGTTCGGGGCTCCGGAGAGGGGAATCCATCGCCGTCGTCATCATCAACCTTCCTCCATCACCAACTTCGTGATGCTCACCGCCGTGCGTGAGTAATTCCACCATAGGCTTGCTGGATGGTGATGGTTTGTATGAGATTTATCATGTAATCGAGTTAGTTTTGTTAGGGTTTGATCCCTAGTATCCATTATGTTCTGAGATTGATGTTGCTATGACTTTGCTATGCTTAATGCTTGTCACTAGGGCCCGAGTGCCATGATTTCAGATCTGAGCCTATTATGTTTTCATGAATATATGTGAGTTCTTGATCCTATCTTGCAAGTCAATAGTCAGCTACTGTGTGTTATGATCCGGTATCCCCGAAGTGACAATAATCGGGACCACTCTCGGTGATGACCGTAGTTTGAGGAGTTCATGTATTCACTAAGTGTTAATGCTTTGGTCCGGTACTCTATGAAAAGGAGGCCTTAATATCCCTTAGTTTCCAATAAGACCCAACTGCCACGGGAGGGTAGGACAAAAGATGTCATGCAAGTTCTTTTCCATAAGCACGTATGACTATATTCGGAATACATGCCTACATTACATTGATGAACTGGAGCTAGTTCTGTGTCACCCTATGTTATAACTGTTGCATGAGGAATCACATCCGACATAATTATCCATCACTGATCCAATGCCTACGAGCTTTTCACATATTGATCTTTGCTTAGTTACTTTATCGTTGCCGCTGTTACAATTACTACAAAACCGCTACTGTTACTTTTGCCACCGTTACCGTTACTTCCATACTACTTTGCTACTAAATACTTTGCCGCAGATATTAAGTTATCCAGGTGTGGTTGAATTGACAACTCAATTGCTAATACTAGAGAATATTCTTTGTCTCCCCTTGTGCCGAATCAATAAATTTGGGTTGAATACTCTACCCTCGAAAATTGTTGCGATCCCCTATACTTATGGGTTATCAGTCAAGTAAACAACCATGCATACACTTGTTTCCTTTCAGAATTCGATATAATTCATAAGTTCATGGCTTTCTTAATATGTAGCTATCACTAGATATTGGTATTCATTGTTCCGAACAAGAAAATAGTTTACTACATCGATTCTCTCAGAGAGTCAACAAACGCTCAGGATCTGACGCATCTTCAGCAATTCATGGATATGTTGAAATTAATTTGCATTCATATCTGGTTCAATAATTGATGTTGTCAAAGTTCATCATCATTTGCAGTGCGCTCGCACTGTGGAAAACTACACCAGGGAACATGTTCAAGAGGGAACTACCTTTGCAGCACGAGATCGTTTCTCTGGTAACACACCGAAATCCGTTATTTTCAGAAAATTTATCCAACAGTCTGCAAATACCTTTCCTTATGCTAGTCAAATGTTCAAGCTTCTAAATAAACCTCTTTCTATTTTGTCCAAACAAAAAATAATCCATATAACACCTGTTAGGTTGTTCCTAACTGGACAAATACATCACTAATTCTGTACAAAAACTTCAGTGTCCTCAGCAAGAAGCAGGGACCAACCTTTGTGGATACTATGTTTGCAGACACATGATCTCCATCTGCAAATCTGCTGACAGTTGTGACGATCCTCGCGAATTAGTACCAGTAAGTCTATCTTAATTAATATATTCTACTCCACTCATATTGCACATTCTGATCTTAAAAATACTGCTGCTCATCTTAAAATCGAGGACCCCTGAACCGCTCCTGGCTGGTGAATTGCTGATGGTTCGGAGATTTATCAACGACTTCTTCCTGGATCACTACATCAATCCCACTAGTGACGATGAAGATTTCAGCATGCCTTCTCCTGAAACATTGAGTAATAGTTAGCCGCTAAACATATAACGCATGGATCCATTGTTTTCCATCTGATGAGGTCTTCGTATTCCGTACACTATGATTTATTATGTAATGCATATATGTGTGGACAAATCATTGGAATTTAGCTATCATATGTTCAATTGCAATTGTTGCGAAATCTGATGAATGTTATTCGTGTGGACACTATTTGTTCAATTGAATATTGTGGCGAATTTGCTTTTTGCGTGCCGATTCAAAATGGGATATTTTTGTTTATTTGTTCAATTGAATATTGTGGCGAATTTGGTTTTTGCGTGCCGATTCAAAATAAGATATTTTTGTTTATTTGTTCAATTGAATATTCTGGCGAATTTGCTTTTTTTCATGCTGATTCAAAATGGGATATTTTTGTTTTAACCTGGCAATTGCTCCGCACATGGTTCAACTAAATGAGTGTGTGCGATCCACATCGGAAGGCATACGTTAATCATAGCAGAACCGTCGGTGATACACAGCAGATCGCAAATGATTTGCAGCGCTACTACGTGTGCATAGGGTCTCCGGAACTGTTTGTGATATCACGTTATCGCACACGAGAACTGGGAGTAAACCGTGCCCAATGTAAAATACAATCACAGTCATAATTTTTTCAGAAAATGTGTGGGATCCCAAACAAAAAGCACGCGTCACTCTTGCGGCAACCGTCGATGATACCCAACAAATCACAAACGGTCTGCAGCACTTGTATGTGTGTGAAGGGGCTCCTGAACCATTTGTGATAGAACATTATCGCAGACGGTAATTGTTGGCAAACGTGTGCGATGGAGTCTTGCATGGCAGACGGGTTACGCAGAAAACTCATGTGCGATGGGGCACAAATCGCACATAGTTCGTATGTTGGCCCGTCTGCCTTACATACTATTTCCCAAACAGTTCAGTCCGATAGACCGTATGGTTCACTGCGTCATTAGAAACATCTAATCACCGATACCACACGTGTGAAAGAATTTAGTGTGTGCTGCATCACACACAATTACATTTTGGAAGGCCTCTGGATCACTGCTCCATATCCCCGACGGTTTCTGAGTCGTGTGGGAAGGACACCCTATCGCACACACTAACTTGGCGACGGTCCCAAATGCTGTCGCGGAAAGGGCTTAAAAACCGTTTGTATAGCACCGACGCGCACCAGTGGGATCCAAATCAGTCCCTTACGAAGTAGCGCATAAACTAGGGTTTAAGCTTTTGTCACTCTAGCAACCCATCATCTAATAACTACTCCACAATGCATTCCCTTAGGCCCAAAGATGGTGAAGTGCCATGTAGTCGACGTTCACATCACACCACTAAGGGAATCACAACATACATGTCATCAAATATCGAACACATATCAAGTTCACATGATTACTTGCAACATGACTTCTCCCATGACCACAAGAACAAAAGTAACTAGTCACAAAAGATATTAATGGTAAAGATCAGAGGGGTATTAAATAGCATAATGGATCTGAACATATAATCTTCCACCAAATAAACCATATAGTAATCAAATACAAGATGTAATCAACACTACTTGTCGTGGGAAAACCACGGCCACCTATGGGGCAATGAGCCCCTTTCTGGTCCGGCGGGGGGATAGGCACATTGCAAAAAGAGCAGAGAAGCGTAGCTCAGTGCGGCAGAGATCACACGGGCAGTTTTACCTAGGTTCGGGCCGCCATGAGGCGTAAAACCCTACTCCCGCTTTGGTGGATTGGTGGTGGAATGCGGTGGAAAAACGCAGCACTCTCGCCCGGCAGGGTTTCCTTGGAACGAGAATGGCAACACGCGTATGAGTGTACAAAGGTCTGAATCCTCTTTATGGTTGCCATGGGCCTCCTTTTATAGATTAAGGGGTCACCACAGTGGCAAATTGGTCATTGCACACTGATTAGATAGCAAACAGCGCTATCATACCTAACTCAGCACGCTGACAAAGGGCATTAAATGCGCCGCTTAGTGTCACATCGCAGGGCGCCTGGTAAGCCTTGCCGGGCTGTTCTGCTAGCTTCGCACCTACTTGCTTGACATGTCGCAGGACGGCTGTCATATGGAGGTGTTTCCTGTAGAAAGTGGCAGCCATGTGGCTCAAAGCAGCCACTTAGTCACTTTGGGGCTTGACACCGCACTAATTGATGACTTGTGCTGCTTGTGAGGTGGAGCGGTGGCGTGGCTCGCCTCCGCAAGCCCCGGCAAGCCTGCCGGGACGGTTTGGAGATTTGCTTCTGGGGCAAAACCCAACCTTGCCGGGCTCGCCTGCCCGGCAAGGGAGGCTCTTTCCTTAGCAATATCTTGCCCCTCGGGATCATCTTGGCCTTCCTTTTCTGCTTCGACCAGCCCCCAGATTCCTCAAAGAGCTGATCGCTTCGTGCTTGCTCTGATCTTGGTGCTGTAATCTTGTCTCTTGAGCCTATGCATAATCTAGGCAATGGACCTAGGGTTTGTTGTACCGACACTACTAGTAACCCACAGGTACCAATCTGAGGTTCCGGTACAAAGATTCAACACAAGAGTGAACTTGGGTTTGAGAGGGGATGGTGTTGTTGAAGATGTTGATGAAGAATGGACTCCCAAAGATGAGAGGTTTGTTGGTGATGACGATGGCTTCGATTTCCCTCTCCGGGAGGAAAGTTCCGCCAGCGGAATCGCTCCGCCGGAGGGCAAAAGTGCTCCTGCCCAAGTTCCGCCTCGAGACGTACGGCGACGCTCCGTCTCGAAAGTCCTCTCCTTATTTTTTCTAAGTAAAATGACCTTAAGTACCAGAAGATGGGCACCGCAGGTGGGCTGGGCTGGCCACAACCCCCCATGGCGCGCCTGGGGGGCCTGGCGTTCCCTGGTGTCTTGTGGTCACCAGGTGGCCCCACTCCCGTAGTTATTTGCTCCAGTATTTTTTATATTTTCCAAAATAAATCTCCGTAAATTTTCCGCTCATTTGGAGATGTGCAGAATAGGTATATATGACATAGCTTTTTAAGGTCCAGAATTCTAGCTGCCACTACTAGGAAAAGGGCTATAGATGAAATGGCCACTAATGGCGCACCAGACATGTGGTGCGCCACTACTATATAGCAGTGGCGCACTAATGGCGCACCAGACACACGGTGCGCCACTAGTAACGAATTTTTTTTTTATTATTTTTCCAAACATACTAATGGCGCACTAGGGCATAGAGCGCCATTAGTAGTTCTAACTAGTAATGGCGCACCAGCCTCATAGTGCGCCACTATTATTATTTTTTGCAAAACTACTAATGGCGCACCAGGACACAGTGCGCCATTAGTTTTTTTTTGCAAAACTAGTAATGGAGCACCACCAGCAGGTGCGCCATTAGTAACCAGGGTTACTAATATGAAAACGTGGAAGGCTCCGTCTCCTCCCTTTCCCAGTCCAGTTCTGTCCTCCTCCCCCTTCTGTTTTGCTCGCCAGCAGCCGGCAGCTAGGCGGTTGCTCTCCCATCCTCCCCAATCCTCCCCTCGATCTCGTCGGAGCGGGCGGAGACCGGGCCGCGGCGATGACGGTGATCGACATCCTCACGCGGGTGGACGTCATCTGCCAGAAGTACGACAAGTACGACGCCGAGAAGCTCAACGGCGCCAACGTCGCCGGCGAGGACCCCTTCGCCCGCCTCTATGGCTCCATCGACGCCGAGATCTCCTAGTGCGTCGAGGTACCCCGCGCCTGCTCTCGCTCCCCCCGCTCTCCCTCGGCCGGCCGCGCGCCGCCCCTCGCGGCGATCTGAATCTGACCAGTCTGCTGCTGCAGAAAGCGGAGGCGGCGAGGCAGGAGAAGAACCGGGCCACGGTCGTTGCGCTCAACACCGAGATCCGCCGCACCAAGGCCAAGCTCCTCGAGGAGGACCTGTCCAAGCTGCAGCGCCTCGCGCTCAAGAAGGTTCGTCCGATCATCTCTTAGCTGACCCGCTAGATCTGCTTCTTCTGTGGCCGCTAGGACTTGCTTATGCCCATGTTGTCTAATAGCAGTAGAAGAGGCTAGCTTGCCTCGAAGGAGGAGACTGCCTAAATTTAAGATGCGCGGTTGTTCAATGTCAACGGAAAAAAATGAAGCAATTTCTGTGTCGGTGAGGTGATTTGCTGGATCACCTGGTGCAGTTTGGGATCGGCGGGACTGGTATTTTTTGCAGAATTTGCTGGGAAAGTATGTTTATGATTTCATAGGGTTTTGTAGGACGATGATTATGTGCTGATTATACAGCTCGAATTCTAATATAATCATATGTAGGAGAAATTGAGTGTCTTTTATGTTGCAATGTACTTCCATTTGGCTGTTGGCATAGATGGTGTATAGGATTATTTACATCAATGCCCACTTCTTTTGCATAAAATCAGTGTAAACCATATGGAGTCTTACCGTTATGTTCTGCTGCTTGCATTTTCTTTCAAATGCATATCTATTTATTTGAACTAGACAAGCGTGCTATTGTTGATATCAAACAATTCAATCTATTGCTGCTGTTGTCTTGGAGCTTAAGTACTCCTTACCTTGTCCCATCCTTTTTTTGTTCAACTTAGCATTTCAGTACCATTGAGTATTGACTTGATATGCATATTAGCTGCATATTGAGTTTGGTAACATGCTTTCCTTGGTCATGCATATCTCTGCGCTATCATATGGGAGGATATGCATCAGCAGTTGAGTACTGAGCGTATGACTAAAATTAAGCTTGTTGTTTTATATAAATGTTCATCTAGTTGCTGTGAGTGTATCCTCATCTTAAGGCTAACATTGTTCTGTGCCAAATTAGGCCAATTTCAATTTCCATGTGCACATGTTCCTTCATTGTTTTAGCACACAACTCTGCTTTCTGTATTAGCATTAGATGGACAAAATATGTTGCCATTATAAATTTGAATTGAACATGCATTCCGCCATGCATAAAGTTGGTTGAGCAATGTACATTGTGTCTGTTTCCTCATCATCTCTGGCCTGGCTTGTTAGATGCCCTTCTTAAATTTACTCTTATCCTCTTGAGGGTCACGAGCTAAACCTTTTAGTTTTCTCTTACCACGACACACAAAGATGGAAACTTTGATGATGAATACTTTAAGGGGACTGAAGAATCAAATAAATTTCGGCAGGAATATGAGATGCATAGAATGAAGCAGGTAAAGTTTTGATTCACCAATCTAATGTTTTTCTTCTGTTTGTTTTGTGCTTCCACTGGATACTAACCAGACCTGCTTTTTGCAATGGTATTCTGCAGGATGAAGGTTTGGATGTTATTGGTGAAGGGCTGGCAACTCTGAAGAACATGGCATCGGATATGAATGAGGTTGCGTCACGTGCTTGTTTTCTAGTTATACGCTGATTATGTGTACCATACTAATTGTTGTGATCATCAGGAATTGGATAGGCAAGTTCCCTTGATGGATGAAATGGATGACAAGGTCAGTTTGCTGGCCACCGTCATTTTTGATATTTCTTCTGACAGGCGTCTCGGCAATGCTTAATGTCTGATAAAACGATAAATGCAGGTGGATAGAGCCAATGCAGATCTGAAGAATACCAACGTGAGGCTATAGCAGACCATTCTTCAGGTAAAAGTTCACTCTTCTCCCTGTATCATACTTGGTATCGCCGCCTACCTTTACAAGTAAGTAATTTCCTTTGCCAAGCAACCACTCCGGTGGACATTCTCCTTCACTTCATTAACTAGCCTGAATTTGGACCAGCCGCTGAATGAAAGATCTAGTATTACCCCATATTCTTTACTCGCTTGCTTGATGGTTACCACATCCGTCTTGTTTAAATCACACTGCCCTGTTTGAACTCTCTAATTCTTTTGCTCCATGCGATTTTCTTGTGTCGCAGTGTGCTCAAGAAGTGAGTGAGGTGCAACGATGTGCTCATGTCGCGGTCGGTGGTGGTCTTGCATTGGCTCCTCTACTTATCATGTCCTGCTGTGATAGGCTTCAACATGTGCCACGAGTAATTCGTTTCGTCTCATCTGTGTAATATCATGGTGTTGTTAGATTATTATTTTGCTTGTTGATGAAGCAGTGATGATTATATGTGTGTTGGCCTGATGGATGTCTGATTGTATGTATATTCGGGAGTAAATTGCTTAGTAAGAGTACAAACATCATTCTTTTGTTCTAAACCTGGCCATGTATATTTGCCTTCCCTGGGGACTTTCTTTGAGTGGCATAAAGAAGTCACAGATCACAGTTAGGCCCTGAGTGTCGTGTTGGCTCCACCGGCATGGATACAAATCCAAAGGCTAAACCTGTGTTTCTTCCAACATAAAAGTGTTGCCTACATACGTGTGATTGTTGTATTATACTATGACTAGAACAATGCCCGTGTATTCTATGGGCAGAAGACGAGGAATTCCCTAGCAGACTTAAGTTTTAAATATCAGAAAAGAAAAGAAAATCCCTAATATACATACTAATGGCGCATCACCCCAACGTGCGCCATTAGTATGCCAAAGGATACTAATGGCGCATCACCCCGCAGTGCGCCATTAGTATGGCAAAGCACATGGGTATATACGGCCCTCTGGGAGGCATACTAATGGCGCACCGTGGCTTATACTAATGGCGCACTGCCTGGTGCACCATTAGTATACCAGATACTAATGGCGCACCCGCGGTGCGCCATTAGTAAAAAATACTAGTGGCGTGGTGCTAGTGGCGCACCAGTAGTGCACCATTAGTAGGCAAAACTGGTGCGCCACTAGTAAGCCTTTTTCTAGTAGTGTGCCGGTAGTCTCCTTCTTCGTGTTAACCTTGCATATTATGAGAGAAAAGGCATTAGATTACTCCAGAAAGCACTATTAAGCATAAAAACATTGTAAATAACTGTAAGAAAACATGATGCAAAATGGACTTATCAGCGGGACCAACCCGGCATAGATGTTGTGGAGGAAGAAGGGGTACACGGAGTACGCCAGGTCGCTCCGCGCATGAGAGCCTGGCCAGATCTTGGTTTCCCGCCCTTCGTTTCCCTCGTCGGCTATCAGTGGGAGCACCAGGCCTAGGTCCTCGTCCTTGACGATTGAGGGGGGCCAGATCACCGGCCCCATGGAAGATGAGCTCGCGTCGGGAGCCGTAGACTTTGCATTCTTGCTGCCCGACGTTATCGGAAGTAGCGGCTGCGAGCGAGATGAGGAAGGAGCCGCGCCTGAGATTGGATCTGGAGGAACCTCGCGCGAGAGAAAGGGGGGCACAGCAAGATGGATGCAAGGAGGAGAAGGAAGCAATGATGGCCCCATGGCATCTGCCAGGCTTTATGTCAGCCAGGGCAGTTGCCGAGGTATTATGGGGAAGTGGGGGCGTCCCGTGCCCTTGCGCACGCCAGGCGTCAAGCCTGGCCCGCAGGAGGTTGGGGCCCATGTTGCTTCTCCCCCTCTCTTTCCCTTCACCACAAGTGCAGTCATGCGCACTGCAGGCCGAGGGCTACTGTTGGGCCCGTGGGACTGGGGGTACCCAGGGCCGTCTGCTTGCAGCCCATCGTGTGGCGTCATCATAGGGCCTAGCGTGGCCCAGCTTCAAGACTTCATGAGCAAGACCCTCGCGAAGGCCCCCGCCCCGCGAGGCGAGCATTAGCAAGGGTCATCAAGAGCTCCTGAGGGCCTCACGCGGGGCGGTCTCCCGAGGCTGCCTCCCGAGGCCCCTCACGGGGCGGATATCTCTAGGCTCGCCACCCCGCCTCGCGATGCACGTGGGTGACACGAGCCACGACGAGCGGAGCCAGAAGACTGCCAGCGGGCACGGATAAGGACACTTTCTTGTTTCGTGCTAAGGGAACAACGACAGCGCTAAGGTTCCCGAAGCAATCCCCAAAGGTTGCCATTCTGGTGCAAGAAGACTAGGACAGTGGCCTCACCTGGACGAAGGTCATCGTCGAGCCCACCTGTGCATCATGGACTAAAGCTTTTGCAGGTGAAGACCACCTTTTGTTAGGATAAGTTGTACTCCTGTCCCCCTTCAAAATTGGTGGTTATGGCATCCCTTCCCACCTAGAGTTTTCGGGGGAAGAGGACCAAGGATAGGCTAGCCCTCACCGTAGAGGAGATCGAACCCTGGGATCCCCGAGGTCGAGTCCTGAGCCCTCCTGAGGCAGTTCATCCTTGTAGTCCCATACTCATCCTCCCTCGCGAGGCAATCCACACCAAGCAGGAGTAGGGTCTTACACTGCAAGGTGGCCCGAACCTGGGTAAATCTTCATGTTCGTGTTCTTCTTCCTTTACGCTCGAGTACGCCGGAGCGTCACCGCGAGGTAGTGGGTAGGAGCAAGAGCCTAGTGGAGTTCTTCGAGCACACCCCAGAGTTCAAACCTTCCTTGGGTCCCCGGAGCCCCGATTCCGACACCGGCCTGAAGACGTCAGATCAAACTCCTAGGCTCCATTAGCGGCCAAGGATCCCAGCGCAAACGACCTCGGGCGATCTCACCCCAACTCTTGTTCTGGACTTTTGTACGACCCTTGTTTGTGCTACTACGTCGGATCTAGAGCCGACCCTCGCACGGGATCCGGAGTCAGCCTTGGATCCCCTCCATATATATCATAGAATCGCCAAGCTATATACCAGACATCCTTTAGATCAATGTTGTGTACGGCCAGGCTATGGATTCCGAAGATCTGTCACACCTAAACGACATGCTCGATTGGATCCAGCGCATATCCATCTCAGATGACAAGACCTCATTCTATGACAAGATCGGCTTTAAAGCCGACGATAGGGAAATTTACATCCCACCCACCACCCACCTAGTCGCAACTATCAATGACATTACCAACATGCTTGACTACGGCGAGGCCTCGGATATGGAAAATTCCGATGGCCCCGCGGACAACACTTCGCCACTAGTAAAGACTGGCAAGTGGACCGCAACGTCTATTTATGACATATACATGGTCGACAGCCCCAACGCCCCTCCATGATGCGGGCCTAGGCATAGAAGGGGTGCCAACGGGGAGCCCAGCGGAAATAATGCCTCTGCCGAAAACGGTGACGCAGCAACTGGCAATAACAATAACCTCCGTGGGGACTTTCAAGCCTCCCCAGCACGAAACAACGGGCATGAGGATAATCCCGAGAACCCTAATCCCGCTGACCTCTTTGAGGGAGCCGGAGACAACTACATGCCAGAGTCCGAGGAGGATGAGAGCCTCAATATCCTCGCCGAGGACCCTTTCGAATAGGAACCCTTCCGGCGGCGCCTTCTTGCCACCGCCCGCAGTATGAAGCGCAAGCAGCAAAAGCTGCAAGCTAATGCTGATGCGCAGAACGAGAAGTGGGTCGAAGTCCTTTCGGCCGAGCAAGATCTTGAAAACCGACATCGCAATGCACATAAATCTTACCCTCGCCGATGTTTACTGTTGGAGTTCGGAGATGAAGTGTCCACAGAGACATCAGATCGACCCCCTAGAGGTCGAGACACACCGGTACGGGACAATACAAATACCTGACCACCCCCTCATCATCATGGCAGGGACTCCGTGGACTACCTAGATCTGCATGATGCTCGATGTCACATTGAGGCAAACCGAGCGCCTCCTTGGCCCATCTATGGGACACGAGAATGCGTGCTAGCTAGGATGGACGATTACGAAGCCTGGCTAGACAGGAACGGCCGCGCCTGGATTCATACATACACAAGGCTCTCCCCCGAGCCCTTACGTGGTACTGTTCGGTCCCGAAGTCCAGCCCACCCGATCAGTTTTACACACAGGGTAATGGAACATCAGTCCCCAGAAGGGTTTAAACCCATCAATATACAATCTTATGATGGAACAACGGACCCATCAGCATGGATTGAAGACTTCCTGCTTCACATCCACATGGCAAATGGAGACGACCTCCACACCATCAAGTACTTGCCGCTCAAGCTAAAGGGGCCGGCAAGGCATTGGCTGAATAGCCTCCCCTTAATCTATTGGAAGTTGAGGAGCCCTTGAGGACGCCTTTAGAGCAAAATTTCAGGACACTTATGTCCGGCCACCGGATGCCGATGACCTCAGGCGCGTTATTCTATAGTCAGGTGAGTCGACTCAGAAATTCTGCAATCGGTCCCTCACTAAGAGGAACCAGATCATCGATTGTTCTGGCACCAGGCCATTGCAGCATTCAGAAATTACAAACGCAACGACTGGCTGACCCGCCAGCTCAGCCAAGGCAGGCCGAGAACTATGGCTAACCTCATCGCTCTTATGACCCGCTTTTGCCCTGGAGAAGATAGCTGGCTAGCCCATAACACCCATAATGATGAGGCGTGCACCTCGGAGATGCGCGACGCCAACGGGAATCCTCGGCATAACAAAAACAAAAACAAGCATAAGAACGGGCGGCTGCAACATAGAGGATGTCGCAGTCAATGCAGGGTTCACCGGACCTAGATCGGGGTAGAAGGCAAGCCCTTTAAAGGGAACAAGAATGGACCCATCCAGTTGGACAAAATCCTTGATAGGCCGTGCCAAATCCATGGCACATCGGCCAAGCCTGCAATGCACACCAATACGAATTGTTGGGTCTTCAACCAAGTAGGCAAAATTACGACCAAGGGGCTGGATAAACCCCAACGCCGCAAAGACGACGAGGATGAATCTCGGGGGCCTAATAATAGAGGCTAGAAGAAGTTTCCTAATGAGGTGACTGAGGTCAACATCATCTCACCACCCACATACCTAAAAGGGAGAGGAAACGAGCGCTCCGGGACGTCTATGCGCTAGAGCCAGTTACCCTGAAGTTCAACCCATGGTTGGCTCATCCGATCACTTTCGACAAACACGACCATTTTAACCAGCATCAGGCACCCTGGATCGGCCGCACTAGTCCTAGACCCAATTGTCGATGGTGATTGTTGGGGATATAACCCCAGGATGTAACTGTTGGAAATATGCCCTAGAGGCAATAATAAATGGTTATTATTATATTTCTTTGTTCATGGTAATTGTCTATTGTTCATGCTATAATTGTGTTATCCGGAAATCGTAATGCATGTGTGAATACATAGACCACAACGTGTCCCTGGTAAGCCTCTAGTTGACTAGCTCGTTGATCAACAGATAGTCATGGTTTCCTGACTATGGACATTGGATGTCATTGATAACGGGATCACATCATTAGGAGAATGATGTGATGGACAAGACCCAATCCTAAGCATAGCTCAAAGATCGTGTAGTTCGTTTGCTAGAGTTTTTCCAATGTCAAGTATCTTCTCCTTAGACCATGAGATCATGCAACTCCCGGATACCGTAGGAGTACTTTGGGTGTGCCAAACGTCACAACGTAACTGGGTGACTATAAAGGTACACTACGGGTATCTCCAAAAGTGTCTGTTGGGTTGGCACGGATCGAGACTGGGATTTGTCACTCCGTATGACGGAGAGGTATCTCTGGGCCCACTCGGTAATGCATCATCATAATGAGCTCAATGTGACTAAGGAGTTAGTCACGGGATCATGCATTGCGGTACGAGTAAAGAGACTTGCCGGTAACGAGATTGAACAAGGTTTTGGGATACCGACGATCGAATCTCGGGCAAGTAACATACCGATTGACAAAGGGAATTGTATACGGGATTGATTGAATCCTCGACATCGTGGTTCATCCGATGAGATCATCGTGGAACATGTGGGAGCCAACATGGGTATCCAGATCCCGCTGTTGGTTATTGACTGGAGAGGCGTCTCGGTCATGTCTGCCTGTCTCCCGAACCCGTAGGGTCTACACACTTAAGGTTCGGTGACGCTAGGGTTGTAGAGATATGAGTATGCGGAAACCCGAAAGTTGTTCGGAGTCCCGGATGAGATCCCGGACGTCACGAGGAGTTTCGGAATGGTCCGAAGGTGAAGAATTATATATAGGAAGTCAAGTATCGGCCACCGGGAAAGTTTCGGGGGTCACCGGTATTGTACCGGGACCACCGGAAGGGTCCCGGGGGTCCACCGGGTGGGGCCACCTATCCCGGAGGGCCCCATGGGCTGAAGTGGGAAGCGAACCAGCCCTTAGTGGGCTGGGGCACCCCCCATGGGCCTCCCGCCTGCGCCTAGGGTTGGAAACCCTAGGGTGGGGGGGCGCCCCACTTGCCTTGGGGGGCAAGTCTCCCCCCTGGCCGCCGCCCCCCATGTAGATGGGTTCCAGGCCGGCGCCCCCCATTCCCAGGGGGCCTATATAAAGGGGGGAGGGAGGGCAGCAGTACTACAGCCTTTGGCGCCTCCCTCCTCCCATGCAACACCTCTCCCTCTCTCAGAAGCTCGGCGAAGCCCTGCCGAGATCCCGCTACATCCACCACCAGGCCGTCGTGCTGCTGGATCTCCATCAACCTCTCCTTTCCCCTTGCTGGATCAAGAAGGAGGAGACGTCGCTGCTCCGTACGTGTGTTGAACGCGGAGGTGCCGTCCGTTCGGCACTCGGTCATCGGTGATTTGGATCACGGCGAGTACGACTCCATCAACCCCGTTCATTGGAACGCTTCCGCTCGCGATCTACAAGGGTATGTAGATGCACTCCTTTCCCCTCGTTGCTAGTATACTCCATAGATGGATCTTGGTGATGCATAGGAAATTTTAAAATTCTACTACGATCCCCAACAGTAACCCGCCAGGCAATGGGCCGAGTTACATAATTGGTGAGTCAAGATTACAAGAATCGTGTGAACCACCGTGGAGCAGGCTGAAGATTTAGCAGAGGCCTTTCCCCATGGGCCGGCTTAAGGTCCAGCATGAAGATGGCGAGTCACGAGCCAGGAATATGAATTGCCTTAGGTTTCCTTTCCTGGGCGAGTTAGAGATGTATTCAGTCACGAGTCTAATACAGACCCGGACTCTTGTAAGCCCAAGGCCACCACCTGTATATAAAGGCGAGCCCCTGAGGCAGATAGATTAGGTTACAATCAATCAGGTACTAGGTCTAGTGATTCCGCTCGCTTGTAATCGATACTCGAGCAATAAGTAGAAAAGCAGGAGTAGGCTTTTTCATCCACCGTGAGGGGCCGAACCTGGGTAAATCGTGTCTCTCGTCCCGCTCAACCCCAACAAGTTAATCACCGTTGTGATTGCCTCATGCTTAAGTCCTATGCCTAGGACATCTGCCATGACAAAACCACGACAGTTGGCGCCCACCGAGGGGCCTCAGCACGGTGGTTTTGGTTCTTGAAGGGCACTTTCCCAGAGCTCGAGGGATACGTTGTTGGCAGGATGAGTAAGAGCCACTGTGGCAAGCTTTACATCAATGACGCTGGCTGGGCCCCCGAGGCTGATTCAATCTAGTAGGGGTACCGGGTCCCCTTCGACGGAATTCAAATCTTCATCGGCCAGATCGGCGGGTCTGAACCTGAGCCGACCATCTGCACCGACCTTGTCGAGCCGACTCGGCGCGCGCAACCCGCCCGATCTCAAGCCGCCCCAAGCATGTCTTCGTTGGATTCACACGGGGCGTGGAAAGTCTAGAAGATTAAGAGTCCGAAGGAGAGACTCTCATCTACTCAGATGGGTAGTCCTTGACCGGAGAGATGGAATCAATCCCGGCTTGAAAACGGCAGGCTTGGGGGATGTTCCGATGGTGACAGTATTCCGGACCCCTACGAGCCGCTACACCCAGCCGCCGTTTACATGGAAGGCACGGCGCCAGTTCTAAACTCAACATCCATGGGAGCAGCAAGCAATGTGAACCCATCTAGGGCGGATCCTGGATCGTCCGGCTCAACAGTACCGCTGGCTCAGGCCCTGTCCAAGTTAACTGCTACCCTGATGACCTTGCTGGGGACAGAGGTTACTATGGAAAACCAGCCAAAGCATAATGTGGAAATAGCAAAGCTGCAGGATCAGATGACCAAGGCCCAGGAGGATCTTAACAGTGAGAACAATCGGATAGCTACGCTGCAAGCTCAGATCAATGCAGAAAGAGAGCGTTTACAGACAGAGGCTTGGTGACTAAGTCTTAACCAGAATGCTTCGGATGCAGTTAACCAAAGGCGATATCAGAGTCGCATGCTGCCGGATTATGCGCCTACATGTTTTTTTGACACACCTGGGACAGGTGTGGGAACTCCAGGAGCGCCAGTTATACCCCAGTTACACCTGGGAAAGAGTCGATCCCAGACCCTCGTCTTGGCCAGGCTCAACCTTTTTTCACACCGTCAGGTCACTTTTCTAACCCGGCGGATAACCTGGTGGCAGCCACAACCCGCCTGGCTGCAATCCCGGTTGTTGGTGATTCGCTAGTTGTCGTTGAAACCAGGAACACTATTGGGTTTTTCAGACTATGATGGCTCAATAGGCCAATTATTCCTACAGCCGGCACCGTGTGCATTCAACCCCGCTGCCGAGCCGGAGTTATAGCCGGCATGCTGAGTTGTCGACCGTGTCTAGCAGCACCTGGCATCGTCGTAACCTGCCAAATTGGGACTGGGATGGATCCCAAATAGGAAAGAGCGCTCATCGAGTTCATTCGTGAGAATTGGGACATCTTTGGATGGAAACCTTCTGACATGCCAGGTGTACAGAGAGAATTCGCTGAGCATCACCTTAATATTGATCCTAACATGAAGCCTGTTCGACAGTTCCTCCGTTGTTTTAACGAGGAGAGGCGGAAAGCTATTGGAGGAGAAGTCGTCTGGCTCTTGGCGGCTGGTTTTATCATTGAAGTTTTTCATCCTCAGTGGTTGGCTAACCCGGTGTTTGCACCCAAGAAGAACAACACTTGGCGTATGTGTGTTGATTATACAGATCATAACAAGGCTTGTCCAGCTGATCCGTTTGCTCTCCCCCGTATCGATCAAATCATTGATGCAACGGCGGGTTGTGAGAGTTTATGTTTCTTGGATGCTTATTCTGGTTATCATCGGATCAAAATAGCAGTGGAAGACCAAGAGAAGATGTCTTTTATCATACCTTTTGGAGCTTTCTGCTATGTCTGTATGCCCTTTGGGCTTAAGAGTGCGCAGGCGACTTATCAACGATGTGTTCAGAATTGCCTTCATGGACAGATTGGACGCATCTTTGATGCTTATGTTGATGACATTGTGATCAAATCCAGGAAGAAGGAATCTTTACTTGAGGACTTGAAGGAAACTTTCGATAACCTTCGAGTTTACAAAATGATGCTTAACCCGGAAAGTTTGTTTTTGGTGTACGTGTAGGAAAGTTGTTGGGTTTTCTAGTCTTAGAGAGGGGCATTGAAGCTAACCTGGAGAATATTAAGGTTGTGACTTCTTCGTCTAAGCCGGCATGTGTCACTGACGTGCAGAGATTAGTGGGTCGAATTGCAGCTCTGAGTTGGTTTATAAGCTACCTGGGAGAGAAGGCAGTCCCTTTGTACCAGATGATGAAGAAGACAGATAATTTTGTCTAATGCAAGGCTGCCGACGAGGCCTTTGAAGCACTTGATAAGCAGTTGGCTGAGCCGCCTGTCTTAGCTGTTCCAACAAAAAAGAGCCTATGCTCCTGTACGTGGCAGCTAATAACAAGGGCGTTAGCGTTGCAATTGTGGTGGAGCACAAAGAGGCAGGGAAGGAATATCCAGTTCAACGGTCAGTTCATTACGTCAGCGAGGTTCTGACAAAGTCTAAACAGAGGTATCCACACTGGCAGAAGTTGGTCTTTGGGGTGTTCATGGCTACTCACAAGCTGAAGCATTATTTCCTTGAGCATCCAGTTACTGTGGTCAGTTCAGCTCCTCTAGGGGATATAACTCAAAATAGAGAGGCCACGGGCCGGGTTGCTAAGTGGGCAATCAAGTTAGGCCCACATAATCTCAAATATGTGCCATAGACTACCATTAAGTCTCAAGCTTTGGTGAATTTTATCAATGACTGGACAGAGTTGCAGACACCTGACGAGAAGCCAGATAATACTTACTGGATGATACACTTTGACAGGTTTAGGAAACTGGAAGGCTCGGGGGCTGGAGTTGTTATATCTTCCCCTCGAGATGATAAGTTTTGTTATGTTTTGCAGCTTATGTTTCCCTGTACTAACAATGCAGTTGAGTATGAAGCTTTGCTCCATGGGCTTTGCATGGCTAAGGAGATGAACTTCAGCCGGGTCATGTGCCTAGGCGACTCAGACCTGGTGGCTCAGCAAGTTTCACGGACGTGGAATTCTAAGGACCCACTCATTGCGGCTTATTGTCAGGAGGTGACTAACATTGCTGGACACTTCAAAGGTTATCAATTTGATCACATTAACCGGTGGCTTAATGAGGTGGTTGATGCTTTGTCACGGCTAGGTTCTCAGTGTAAGCCAATTCCTCCCAATGTGTTCCTTGATGTTTTGCATAGTCCCTCTATCAAGTTACCTTCAGAAGAAGACCTGGCTTTCCCTAACTCGGAGGGACGGCTGGTGGCGGCTCTACATGCTACCCTAGATTGGACAGTGCCATATTTGGCTTATTTGACTCGGGGTGAGCTTCCAGAGGATGAGCTTTTTGCACGCCAGATTTTCGTCATTCTAAGTCCATGACTATCATCAATGGCGAGTTACACCGATGCAGTGTGACTGGAGTGTTTCAGCGTTGTGTTTCTCCTTAGGAGGGCCGTGAAATTTTACAAGAAATCCACGCTGGTGATTGTGGTCAGCATGTCGGGTCAAGATCTCCGGTGGCTAAAGCTTTTCCTCATGGTTTTTACTGGTTGACGGCTCATGCTGATGCAGAGGGCATAGTGCGCAAGTGCGATGGTTGCGAGAAATTCGCAAGACAAGTTCATGTGCCAGCTCAAGAATCAAGGATGATTCCAATTACTTGGCTGTTTGCAGTCTAGGGGATTGATATGGTTGGGTCGTTTAAAATGTCTAAGGGCAAGAAGACTCACCTATTGGTTGCTGTTGATAAGTTCACCAAGTGGGTTGAGGCAGAGCCAGTCAGCAATTATGAGGCTGATTGTTAAGAAGCTGATTCTTCGCTTTGGTTATCCTCGCAGTATTATTACTAATAATGGACACATTTGTCTAAAGGTTCTATGAAAGAGTTTTGTCAGAAAGAGCACATCAGGCTTGATGTTTCATCAGTTGCACATCCTTAGTCCAATGGTCAGGCAGAACAGGCTAACCAAGAGATCTTGAGAGGAATCAAGCCCGGTTGATGGTTCCTTTGAAATGGACACTGGGTTGTTGGGTAGAAGAGCTTCCTTCGGTTCTTTGGAGCATCAGGACCACCCCCAACAGATCAATGGGTTATACACCTTTCTTCATGGTTTATGTTGCTGAAGCAGTTCTCCCGAGCGGTATTCGTCATGACTCACCCAGAGTGGCGGCTTACGTGGAGACTGATAATGAGACGGTGCGTTAGGATGACTTGGATGCTCTGGAGGAAGAGCGGGATCTTGTGGCGGCTCGTTCAACAATATATCAGCAAGACCTACATTGCTATCACAGCCGTAGGGTTAGAAGCCGTACTTTTCAGAAGGGCAACTTAGTCCTCCATTTGATTCAAGATCAGATTGGGATGCATAAGCTTTCGCCTCCTTGGGATGGACCTTCTGTGGTCAGCAAGAACCTCAACAACAGGTCATACTACATCATTGACATACGTGACAACAAAGATTCACGCACATATGAGGAGGAGACCAACAGGCCCTGGAACATTGCTCATCTTCGTCCTTACTACACTTTAGCCACTCGCTCTCATCATTGCATATATCTTCATCAATGTGTATATCTGTAATGATCAACGTAATAAAGCTAGCATCCCCAAACTTTGGGGCCTCTGTTGTTTCAGCTCATATTTTCTGCGTCCGAGTCTTAATTAATTGATTATAAGGTCACTTGGGAGCTTTCAACTCACTGAGTTTAGCTTTAATACCCTCTTGATCAGCAAATAAAAGCCATTATAGGGGTTAAACCCGCCTATTTTCAACTTGCTACTCCAACAGTTGACCCGTCGTACTGTTGACAGTCAATCTATAAGACCCTGAACTTGTCAAGATTAAAACGGCGGTTTGTCACGTGAGAGCCGGATTACAGTTGCGAGGATAAACTCAACCGTCTTCTTGGTGCTACTCTACTATGTGACTCGCCGTAGTCTTGACAGTCAATCTATAATACCCTGAACTAGTCAAGGTTAAAATGGCGAGATATATCACGTGAGAGCCGGCTGACTGGAGAAACAGTTATTATACCAAAGCTTCTTTGAAGCAAGACTTGAGCCTTAAAAGCCAGTCTTTTCTGTCGAGCCTTAAAAGCCGACTTATTATATTATTTTGCATATTTGCAAATTTATTTCTTCTATGTTTGCAGGGATTACCAATATTTGATTTTTACAATGGCTATACGCCGTCGGGTTGTTAAAACTCTGGATTACAATTTGCGGGTTATAAGTTGCCATTGG